>NC_137146.1:16609450-17209450 GCF_949319135.1 Squalius cephalus | reverse complement strand
TGGGCTGTGTGCAGTACGGTATTACTCCGCCGCTTCTTCTTCTGCTTCTTCTGTGTATTCAATTAAATGCCAGTGGTTTGCTTGCAATTGGCAAAGGTGCATTATCGCCACCAACTGGGCTGGAGTGTCTATTATTCAAGCTCTCAACGGAAGAATCTACGGGTGTGAGACGTTTGGAAAAATAGGTCCACAGTTTTACAACGAATGGTAAAACACCTGTTGGAAAGCATCTTTTGCAGCGATTTTTGTGTGAGCATATCAGTGGACACCCCTGACCACTCGGTGAGTTTCATGTCTTTGTAAACGAAAGTTTCATGCGTTTTATGAAGGATTGTTCCAGTGCCCATAGGCTGCCATTCATAGGTGGAGGTGGGGGTGGGGGTGGGGAAAGCGAAATAAACCTAAAATTCTCGGGACAGCAGCATGTGACCAAATTTTAATCTTAACCGTTCTATTTCATCAGAAACGATCTGTAAACAGGGCTTTAAGTGTAAAATACCGAACTTGTCCTTTAAGCTGCTTTATGGAGAGCCGCCATGAGACCGCTAAAACATGTGACAGTGTAATTCAGGCTGCATAAGTTACGAAGTTGATGTCTGTTGATGTGTTAGTCTGGGGGACTCCTAGTTAGCTTGTTGAGGACACAACCTTGCCATGATATCATTTTAGAGTAACCTGACATCCTCAGTTGGCTCTGGCTTACAGTATAGTGCCCTATAGGCAAGATTAGATATGGAGCCTCTAAATTAGGAAAAAACAAATTCAACAAATTGAACTATTATTGTTATTAAATACTCACTGTGAAAGTCGTAACTTAGTGGTTCCATCTTTTTCACTAAATGAGACCTGGTGAGTCAGACCTAACTATGCTGGGTTACACTGAGAAAAAACAAGTAATAAAAACTCAGTGAGTGTTTTAGCGCAATTTTCTGACGTCATGGGATCACAACACAAACGCCGCCACGGCAGCGAAACGACCGGAAGTCATTCATTTCCTATGGAGATTCGCAGACCGCATGCGAATGGGTCCGAACCAGGTGCGAACGAGTGCGGTGCGAAAAAAATCGTGTCCGTTGGCCATCCGGATGCGTTCAAAAAATTGAACTCTTGCGAAAGGCTACGGACGGTTTCTATCCGAAAATCCCAACGGAAGTTAGCGTTGCTATGGTACTGATAAACAAACCTGGATTCTTAACTTTTAATAAAATAAATAATGATTTTATAACGATTAGTTGTCATGTCATTTTTTTATTTTCATGATGTTTTAACGTTATTAGGGCAGTTAATACAATTTAATAATTTAATATTTAAATACTCGCTTCCGAGGCTTCCGACCACTTATCTATATAATGACATATATATATATATATATATATATATATATATATATATATATATATATATATATATATATATATATATATAATGTCATTCTATATAGATCAGTGCTTCCGACGCTTTTCACCGTTGTGTACGACGTCCGCTGGGGGCGTATTGCGTATTACGGAGCTGATTTCAACTGCCAGTGTGAAGGCGGCGTAAGAGATAGTAAATCTTTTCATGGATTTTTTTTTGTGCGTTCCCGAGATTAGACCTTCCTTAACATAATGCCGAAACCCCGAAGTCTCTAGGTGGTCTGGTTGAGGAGTAGATAGAAGTACAAGTTTGGTGCTCACAGACAGAACAGAAATCATGAGTTAACAATCGCAATTTTGTCCGGTGGAAAATTGCGCTAAAAAAGTAATAAAAGTTATAACAGAAATGATGTTATAACTTTAATGATGGGAAATCTGGAAAAGATGTTCTCCTCAGCATTGACTTCTCACTCTCCCGCGCATACACATTTGAATCCACTATACCAACGGTTTCTCTCAGGCGCATGCGTATATGCTTTTTTTATAGGCTTGTTCAGCAAACACAGATTTTTTCACTTCTACTTGATGGATTGGCTGAACACAATTTAATAAGTTCAATGAATAGGCCTATATATTTTTTTAATTTTACCTTCAGACCTTAAGCTAAAATTACCACAATGCATCTTTTTGTTTGGGGGTAATTTGTTGGAAGCAATTTGTTAAGTCAATATTTAATTGTCAGTTTCCAAAAATTTTCAAAATATATAGTTCCGTAACAATTATACTATAATTTATTGAAATTTCATTATGTAATATATTAAACAATTCATAATATTCATTATTATATATTATATTGTCCTGTGAGACCCGGCCCCCTGTTGAGAATCTAGTAGATTTGGGTTAATTTTCAAAATGAAAGATACAAATTAAAAATCATACTTAACTTGAGTGTTTGTAACTGTGTATTTACTCTCTAAAATGCTTTATTCTGTTTGGTCAATCATTGCATTCTGTGTTTTAAATTTTTGTATAATCCCACTAAACTATGTGATTGACCATTGTCTCTGGCAACCAATTTACATGTATCAGTCCACCATCTTTCTTTTAGCGTAATATATCAATATAAATTGAAAGCTATGTTTAATGTCAGATTGAAAGAGTAGGCCTATTGTATTACTTAACAAAATTATAATTTAATTATTATTCAAAGGGTTTACCTTCACCCAAAATTATGTTTTAAAGTGTTCTGGCAATGTTAATTTAATAGTCACGATTCTAGTCTTCATCCCTTGAGATTAAACGTAATGAAGCTAATTCTACAGAGATGTAAACATAGATGGTAATAGGGCTTAAATCCCTCAGCAGTGTTCTGTTAGGGAGGACATGTTTGGACATGCCTGAGGAAGAAACTTTTCATCCGATGTGGGGTGACTGCTCATCTAAGGGACTCTTTGTTTGTTTGTTTGTTTGTTTGTGTGTGTGTGTGTGTGTGTGTGTGTGTGTGTGTGTGTGTGTGTGTGTGTGTGTGTGTGTGTGTAAAGCAAGTGTCTCTTACTTTTACGCATTTGACAGGCGCTTTTATCCCAAACATCTTATGCTGATTGGATTTAAGGTATACGAGAAATTGAGTCCACAACCTTGAGCTTGTAACCTGTACAGTATAGTCTGTTTTGGTTTTGGATTCCACTGTTCTGCCTTAGTTCCTAGTCATCTTTAGTCCTTTCGTTTCTTTCCCAAAAGCATTGTGAGCCCAAGTTGATCATGGAGACCATTGCCACCAGTGTTCTCTACTGTCAACTTGGCTCACAAAGCTTTTGGGAAACAAGCCCTGGAAAATAAACACAATAATGTCATGTGTTAGCTCTGATAGTATTTTCAGTTAAAAATTCAGTAGTAGAAACCCTAAGTGAATTGATCCACAGCTTCATGTAACCATTTGTTGAACAAGACTACAATTTGCAGCTTAACTGAAACTGATGTGGATTTTAGGTCATGGCAGGGCATGGTGAAAACACAGGATGACCCTTGACATTTCTCTCACCCTGTGCCCTGTCATTACCCTTGAGGTGTGCTAAGAGATCAGCCACAGCTGTTCCAGATAAACTTTACTTTAGAGGTGTCATCATTTGGACTGAGAAAGCAATTAACCCATATCATAACCTTTTGGTAATGGCCACGTCATTTCTGCCGTTTCTAAAAGAGGATGTGTAATTTACTGCTTCCTTTTTTCAGTTGCTCACAGTAATTATTTTGTCTCATTCATGACCTCTGTGGCGAGACTGGGACATATCCGCCACCCCGGCTTTTGTCATTTTTGAACATAAATCTTTTTGTAGGCCTACAGGAAAATTGTCTGTCTGGAATTGCATAGCTGCAGGAAACAGAATTCTGAATGTTTTGAATGCTTATGTGATTTTAAAATTATTTGCACTGAAATCAAGTCCAATATACTGTAAAATTCTTGCCGGAATTCTATAGCCACCTTTTCCTTAGTTGTTATACATTTAACCCAAAAATGTACTTTTTACTATTTACTAATTGACTTTCTCAAAGTTGAAGGTTTCAAATGAAGGTATTTTCTTTACATTTTTCTTCGTCTATCCTATATTATGGTGTAGTATTATTATTTATTTATTTTTTTTTATGTGTATTTTGTAAAATCTCTATGTATTCCTGCAATGATTAAAAAAAAAAAAATTGAAGGAATATTTCACTCCAAAAGTCACAGAAAATGTATTTTTATACTGTATTCACTCATGTCATTCTTAACCTGTATTTTGTTGTGGAACAAAACATCAAGAATTTATAAGAAAAAAAAAAAAAGAAAAAAAACCCAGTAACATTGTATTGTTACTTCCTTGGTTTTATTACTTGTTGCTCAATGTGTTTGTCACTTTGAATAAAAGTGTCTGCTAAATGAACAAATATAATGTATAACTAAATAAATACTGTAAAATACGATTCAATAGTTTGAGGTTGGTAAGGTTATTTGTTATTGAATGTCTCTTATGCTCACTAAGGCTGCATTTATTTGATAAATGGCAGTGAAACAGTAATATTGTGAAATATTAATACAATTTAAAATACCTTTAGTATATTTTAAAATGTAAATTATGGAATGCAAGTTACTTTTAGAAAAAACAGGTGTTCCTGTAGCTCAAACAGCAGAGTCAAGTCTAATTTATTTATATAGCAATTTTCACAATACACATTGTTTCAAAGCCATGGTTTTAAATGTTTAGAATGTCTTAATTTCTTGATGGATCACATTTGGCAGATTAGCGCTGGGTGATAATATAGTTTACATTTGATCAAGTAATCAAGCAGTTGAGATGTACTATAGTATGTATCGCCCAACACAAGAATACTGTTTGAATGCGGATAAAGATGGACATACTTGTATATCAAACTTTTTATAAAGAGCTAGGCAATAATATAGTTATATTTTTAGACAAAATAAAAATAAAATTGGGCAGTTAGGATGGCACTAGCAACACAGTTTATGAGTAAAATTCCAAGGTAATGCAAGAACTGATCAAATGTATGGGTCAATGACGTGACGGGTCTTTTTTTTTTTTTGTCCAAAGGCCTTAATAATAATAAAAAAAACAAATATATAACATCCAAAGTATGTAAGGTAGTACAACTTGATCTCTTTTACTGAATCCAAAAGGTTTTAATTATATTTTACTACATATAAAGGTATTTTAAGATTTTGAAGTGTCAAAAGGTCATTCGGTAAAACCGATATAGTAAATATTTAAATGGAATAATATTGTTTTTAATAACTAAAGGAACTACAATAATACAAATATAAAGCAGATACGGCTCTTTTTTTACATTTCCCCTTTTCTCATTTCCCTGTGCAATGTTTTACTTGAATATGTTGGAGTGTTAATAGTAGTCCAATAAATGATTACATTTATGAGATCAGTGATAATTTTTTTAAATATTTCTTCTGTGGTACACACTATATACTATCTCAACATCAATGTCAAATCAGTTTTTAACTTTCAAATCAGTGGTTAAAGTGAATTTATTTTCCATCTTGTAAAAAATGACAAAAAACAGTGTTAATTGATTGTACAAACCACAAAATCTTATTGTTAACACCTAGGTAAACAAAAAAAAAATGGTTTCAAATATAGTTATATCTCCATTCTATTTTTTTACACTTTTAAAAACCTTATTCGTCAATGACCCATATACCTTAAATGCATTATATGTTGCTTTGGGAATAAAGCATTTATGCATTTAGCAGAGGCTTTTCTCCAAAGGTGTGTGTGTGTATATATATATATATATATATATATATATATAAAAAATAAAATAAAAAATAAAACAAAACTATATATATATGAAGAGTTCAGATGCAAAAGCCTCTAAGTGCCGTCTGAAATTTTCTTCTAGAATGATTTATCAAGCTCTTATATTTAAGTTCAATAATTTCACTTAAATGGCAATGCAAATTACCTATTAATTGTCATTTAAGTGAAATTACTTAACTTAAATATACAAGCTTTATAAAAACGATCATAGAAGAAAATTTCAGATGGCACTTAGAGGTTTTTGCATCTGAACTCTTCATATATAAAATACTAGACCAGAATGTATTGACAGCGCTCTTGGATTTTGGAACTGTCACTAGTTTCAATGACCACTTTTGTTAAGCAGACAAACGGGCACAGTTACAAATGCCAAATATAATTCAACCTGGATAATATATCACTACTCTGTAGTCACCCACTTAAACACCACAAATCCTGCCCATTTCTCTTCTTGCATGTGGCCAAATGAGAGCTGAAAGGGAATAAGCTGTTCAGTGTGTGAGAAAAGAAATAAATCGGTAAGTGTCAAAGTACCTGACTCCAGCCTGGCTAGTACGTGACCTACACTGAGGACAGCTTCTACCGACCATGCATTATAGCAGTGATTTAAAGCTTGACTAAATGAATGGGGCATTTTTCTGGGGCATTAAACATACAAGCAGGACCAGTGTTATTTCTGTACATTGGGCCGATGGCTGGAGCTCGGCTCTTGTGGGAGATTGGCCCAGGCTCAACTATGCCGTAAGGCTGGAAATTATTTCTGGCGGTCTGCTGGTGGATGGTTGGGACTACCATGCTGTGGCGATTTCATTAACCCCACTGTGGCTCAAAGAGAAACACGCAGGAGGAGAGCAATTTGTCTGTGAGGAGCTCTGTCGTTGAGGAACGGGAGTGGAGGCTAGACAGATGAAGCCGAGTGATTTAGCATGCATGATATCTTTGTGTGAGGTCAAGAAGGCTTCGGGGCTTCCTGAGATTATTATTGCGGTGATTATCAATCGTCTGCGCTTTATCTTTAGAATAATTTAATCTCTGCAAAGCCAAAAAAAGGCCCAGCACTTGTTTTCTTTGTAAATGATTCCCATGTTACAAGTAAATTAACTTATCTTTTAAATAGTCAGCTGGTATAAACGGAGTGAAGACAATATTTCCTTTTTTTTTTTTTTGTCAGACCGCAAAAAGCGGTGAAGAAAGGAAAGTTATTTCCTTTTCTAAGGGCATAAATGGTGGGAGTTGTGTTCTTTTGCTTTTTATAGTGTCTCTGGGCTGAACGCTTTCTGCCCAAACTGCACTGGGGTTGGTAAATTAAAAGCATATCATTTCTTTCTGTGGAGCTGAGGTCTGAATCCGCCTCTGTTCCAATGGAAGTGAGTTATATAATCTCATGAAGGCCTTCGCCGTTGGTTGGCGCGCGTCCCTGAGTGAGGTTGGGCCGGATTGGCACATTTCCAGTCTAAACTGAAAACACTCTGTCATCCAACCTTGTTCTTGGCACCAGCTGTTCGGCTGGATACTTCAGCAGCTGAGACCTTTGTTGCACTGTTTTTCTTTCTTTCTTTTTTTCCTCGTTTTTCCCCTTCTTTTTTTAGTAGTGATTTTTAAAGGTCCCATTCAGTCAGCACAGTTAAATCTGTCTTATGTCCTTTTCTCTTTTGCTTTTTAACTGCACAATGCTATCATATTTTACAGACTTGTGCTTCACTGTCTATTTGTTGCCTAATTGTATCTCATTGCCTTTTTGAGACGCATGCTGTTTCACACTTGTAATAATTCCCTGGTCCTTCTTTTTGAACACTCTTCCTTTCCAAATTTCTCTCCCTTCCTCCATCTGTCAAATTGTTTTGTCTTTCCCCATATTTTAGTGGTAGTTATACAGGAAGTTGATCAATGTTGTGCAGCTGACGAGCACCTGCTCTCCATGTGCATGTCCCAGCGGTCACTCTCCATCCAGTCTGCTGCTACTGTAGCCTGATGAGTAAAAAATCTCCCACCTGTTCCAGCTCTCCACCAGCAACTGCCTGTTGCCTCTTTCCTCTTTTTTTTCCCTCTCTAAGCTCCTGGCCTTGTGTAAACAGATGACGCAAAATCCTTAACGGCTGCTGTTCCGGCATAATGACCCTCTCCTAAAATCATTTGCCTTTTGTGACTTTCGTTTGTAATCCAAATCCCTTCCGTTGCAACGGCAGGCCACTTTATATACCCTTAATCTGCAGTTATTGGGTAATTAGTCAGGCATTAAATAGTAAAAATTGACACTATGCCAGTATACAGACAGCTGCAGAGTGTAAGTATTAATGAGCTCTTTATTTCAGAGCAGCTAAACCTCCGGATTTCATAATTCCACTTGGACAGGCAAGAAACGTGCACATTTTTGACTTAACGTATGTTGGGTCAGTATATTGTTTTCACGAAATGCTGTGATGCAACCGAAATATTGGTAGATCTCCTGTATGTGGTTGCTTATTTGCTTTGGTTATAAGCGGATAACTCAGGAAAAGTCATGATCGATTTGTCCTCTGTTGGGTACATCAGTAATTGATGGAGCTCATTACCTCTCTGTTGTGTCAGAAAGAGTGAATGACATTTCTCACCTGTCTCTCATGCTGCCATTGCTCTGTGTGATAACAAATGAAGCCACCAGTGACCTTTCTCCATCTGGAATTCACAAGTGCCAAAGAGGCACTTCCTTTTATAATTGTTAGCCAAATCAAATCAAAATGTGGTGTAACCAACATGCAGGAACCCATTTTGTTGTCATGTGACAAGGCAACGATTAAACAGGAAATGATATTCCAGATCCTCCCTGTACACCCTCATGACAGTATGTCAAAGCCAGTAAAAAATCAGATATTATAAAACAAATTTAGAACATGTGTTGCGTGATATTACTGTACGTTTTTAAAATGTCTATTGGTATAAACACACACACACACAATATTACCAACATTGATAAAATATCACATTTTTTCAAGAACTTGGCACACGCTTTAAAAACATTCTCTGTATCTTTTTATCATCTTGGACATCTTTATTTATCTTTGACCCTTTTTATTTTTGGTAAAACTGAAATGGGCCGTTTTAGAGAGGTTTGATGATTCAGTGGATATGAATGCATTTTCTTCTCAGACCTAATCTGTCTCTCTGTGGAATACGATGCTTTGAATTCCCCTCTGTGTGACCCCTTGAAATCGTATATGGGAGCAGTCAGGGGCTCTCAGATACCCAGTTCCGGTGGGCTATTAGATCCTGCTGTTTTATGTGGCCATTAAAAAGCTGTCAGAAAGATGGGCTAACCGGTCTCCCCCCAGAGACAAAGAGATGGATGAAGGATGAAGGATGTAGGATAGAGAGCGGTGAATGACGAAAGGGTCACCATTCATTTCCTTGATGATTTTGTGATTTCCTTGAGTGCATGTCGAAGCTTAAATGCTTCCTCTCATTAGAAGCTGCCCTGTCTGAATCTGCATTGATTTACATATCTGGCTTCATCAAAATGTATCAGACAAGTTAACAGCATGATGTTGACACAATTGAATGAATGCTTTGATATCGAAGACCCCAATTTCCAATAGTGTTTCTTGCTGTCATTCATTGTAAAGAGGGATTTTCAACACTATAATATGGCTGAAATTACATTTTATTATAAATCCCTCACTGATGGGAACACAATGTGCATTTGCATGTCCTGCTGCATCTGCCAGTCATTTACCACCTGGTTTTCCTGAGCTCAAAGCAACTCGAATCACAAACTTTGAGCAGATATTACTTTTCCTTACTTTTCCTAATAAGTTGTCATATAATAATAGCAGAATGGATTCTGGCAGGCAGCGTATATCAACTGCCAATATGAAGACAGATTAGATTTGGATTTATTTTACTTTTGGGAGTGGAATAAAACGGTGAAAAAAGAAAAGCATTTTCATCAAAAGCTTCCCCAGACAATCTGTACCTCATTATGGTACACTAAACCCAACAGCCTCTTCATTAGTCTTCCTAAAAGGCCTCCAAAAATAGATCTTACTGGTGATATCCTCATTAAAAGACCAAAGCCAGAGCTGACCCAGACAAAAGAGAGTTTTAATTCATCAAAACTTTTGGGATGAAGCCAGCGGGAAGCCCCGTCTATGGTGAGAGTTCACACAACATGACCGACTGTGACTGGCTAGACATTTTCAGTGGCTTGCGGAGCCAGTGAGGCCAGATATATAATTATTTATTCTTATCAGAAAATGCTTTTAATAATAATGAAAAAATGGAACATCTTGATGCAGTTTTTTCTTGTGTTTCAAGGCATAACAGTAAAATAATCAGTATGTGATCAGATGAGCGACATTTCCCGTTAAGTTTCTAAGAATTTACCACGACTTCCTGTGCTCAAATCTTCAGACGTCTATAAATATATCGAATGTGCAGGGCTGGATACCCTTCTATTGCCCAGCAATAGCGGTGGTTTGAAGAGCAATATAATTTATAAACAATATAATATTGAAATCTAATTCTGCATCTGATTATTTTGTTTCCAGAATAATTTAGAGTACATAGAAAACAAGACTTGATGGATACACTATTAAATGCAAATATATTTTTGACCAGCTGAAAACTTGTGAAGAGCTTATAAAATGTGTTAAGAACTCAAAACAGTGGCAGGAATCCCTCTGTCACATACAAATGAAGATCTACTGCGAGGAGACCGAACAGGGACACAAAATAAAACGGGTATGCTTGAGCATTTTGTCCTTTTAAGGGATTAGATTTGGATTAACTCGCGTCTTGTGACATCATGTTGTGTTTTTGGTTCATTTACATGTCTTTGGTCCATGTTGCGTTCATATTTCATTTGAACCGCACAAGAGTTCGTTTGGAAGAGGACTGAGACCCATCGTTTCAGCAGTCTCGGTCAGCTTGTTTGGTGCGCGGTGCTCAGCAGGGTTCGGATGGTAGCATTCACACTTATTCAAATGAACCACGCTAACAGAGCAATCACTCCAGGGTTCGTTTTAATCGAACCAAACATGCCAAGTGTGAATACAGCAATTCAATGAAAATGTATTGGTTTAAATGGTTTAAATTTGTATTAAATGCAATTAGTTGATCTTTAGAGTGCTCATTTAAGTAGGACTTTAGGACATCTTTATATGTAATTTCATAATTCTGTTGTCTTTAAATATGGTTCAAATTAGGGATACACGACACTGGATCCTGGCCCGCTACTTCACTTGTGTACTCGTACTCATAGTCATTAAAATGCTCCGATACCAAAAACCAATACCATGTAGAGTGTGTACAGTGTTTGTGTCCACAGAAACACTGACAACAGGCAAACAGAAAGCATAATCGAGATATCAGAGAAGGATGTCTATGAAGTAAATGTATCTAATTAACAGAATGTGTGTTGAGCCCTCTGCTGTTTACACTGATGACTCATGACTGTTGTGCCAGATACAACTCAAACCACATCATCAAGTTTGCAGACGACACGACAGTGGTGGGCCTCATCAGCAACGACGACGACTCCGCATACAGAGATGAGGTACACCAACTCATTAATTGGTGTGACACTAACAATTTACATCTTAATGTTAATAAAACAAAGGAAATAACTGTGGACTTCAGGAAAAATCACAGGCCACACACACCCCTCACCATCAATGGCAGCGCTGTGGAATCAGTGAAAAGCACCAAGTTCCTGGGGGTGCACATCACTGATGACCTATCATGGTCTACCAACACCACCTCCCTTGTCAAGAAAGCTCAGCAACGCCTCCACTTCTTACGCAGGATGAGAAGAGCCAACCTCCCCCCACTGGCACTCACTATCTTCTATAGGGGTGCCATTGAGAGCATCCTCACCAGCAGTCTCTCAGTCTGGTATGGTAGCTGCTCTGTTGCTGACCGGAAAGCTCTACAGAGGGTGGTGAGGTCAGCTGAGAAGATCACCGAATCAGCCCAACCATCTATCCAGGACATATACCCATCCCGCTGCCACAAAAGAGCCACAAACATCATCAAAGACTCCACTCACCCCACACACAAACTGTTCACCCTCTTACCATCTGGCAAACGCTACAGCAGTATGCGTTGCAGGACTACCAGACTTAGCAATAGCTTTTTTCCACAAGCCATCAGATTGCTCAACTCACTCATGAAAACTGGATTATAACATCCCCCCCCCCCCCCCCCCCCCTACAACCCACACACACAAAGACCTGTGAGACTGTGGAAAAGGCATACTTAATGTTTGTAAAATAATCATATGCACATATGCCAATATCCCCTTGCACTAGAAATGTACCATGTTTACAAAACTTATTTATCTCCATGCTGCTACTTGCACTTTGCCATTTAGCACTTTATATTGCACTACAGTGAAATACCTTAATCTGACTATATTCTGAAACTCTGTGATAGTCTGGAAACTGTAAGCTCACTGTAGGTCATATGCTGATCTGTCTATCTTTTTGAATATCTATTTGCACTTGTTTAGTGGTGTCCTATGTTTAGCCGTATATGTTTAGTTTATGCTTAGTATGTGTCAAATCTTGTTTTAATATTGCACATTGGAGTATGGGAGAAACGCAATTTCAGTCTGCTGCGTAATGTACTGTTGCATGGTTTGATTGACAATAAAGTTGACTTGAACTTGAACTTGAACTTGAACAAACTAAATATTCACTCGCCAGTTGATAAGCAGAGTGCACATGTGGTTCTCTTTTTTCAGACATCGCTGGAAAGTTTGTAGTTCCGTCAGATATGTCAATAGCAAAGAAAGTAAAACAAGGAGCGTATTACTTGCGTTAACTGACGGCAAAGAGAGAGAGAGAAAGAGCGCGCGCAATTCTGTTGCATGCTCTTGGTTGCTGATCGCTCACTCAGCAAGCATGCGTCAGCTGAATTAAAACTAAATAGTATATGTGAGTAAAATCTTGCACTGTTACTTTATGTATAACGAGTGGTTCCCTACATTATTACAGAAAAGCGGCACATTAATCACATGAAGTTTTCAATAGGTTTTCTATGCGTAAACATCCGAAACACGCACCCAGAAAGCTGCCTCTAAGACAGAGCACCAACTAAATTAAGTTCTCTTTCACGTCGTCTCGTGCTTGAACAGACAAATTCACACAAAATGATGTCAGAATGCCCATATCGGCGGGTATCCTTGTGAAACAGTCAGTTATGTCTTAAGTGAACCTAAACATTTGAGAAAGAAAGCACATGTGTAATGGTATGTTGGATACTGCAGCTCTTAAAGTGACAGCTGCCTAATTAACCTTGTCTAACAACAAAAGACAAAAAGAAAATCACCCACTGCTCTTGACTGAATAACTTTTGTAACTTCAATAATGATTAGTCTATGTTTAATTTATACAGTGTTATTTTGCATTTGATTATTTTATGCAATTTCTGGACCTGAAAATTGGCATCTAAAAATTTGAACCATTGACCTATACAGCAGGGCAGGGAGAAAAGAATCCTTAGCGTTGAGCCCTACTGGAGCAGCTCTAAATATTCACTGTGCTATTCAATGAAATATATATATGATAGAGCAATAGAATGAACAGTAAAAGTAATGGAAGCTCAATACATTTTAAAGGAGAACTCTGGTCAATTTTAACATTGAGCTCATTTTTTTGTACATTTGGAGTGCTGTCAGTACAGAGAACAACGACAAAAATCGGTGTTGCCTACACCGTGTTATCCTCTTTTTAAAATTTGCACCCTGTTGACTTCAATGGGGCAAGTTTTAAACCTGCTTTTAGCCTCTTAACATCCTTGATGTGTCATTACAAGTGCACAGGTCATGTGAGTGATTCCTTCGGCGTGAACGCGGATCAATCTGACTGCAGTAGATGTGAAAGATATGAATAAAAATGATGTTTATTCAGCCAGCGCACATACCTGTATTTACATCCTGTTTTCGGTCGAAGTCCATAGTAATCGATTGTCGAGTTCACGCGCATGATCATAGGTACTAAACCAATGTGCGTGAACTCGACAATCGATTACTATGGACTTTGACTGAAAACAGGATGTAAATACAGGTATGAGCGCTGGCTAAATAAATATCATTTTTATTCATATCTTTCACATCTACTGCAGTCAGATTGATCCGCGTTCACTCCGAAGGAATCACTCACATGACCTGTGCACTTGTAATGACACATCAAGGATGTTAAGAGGCTAAAAGCAGGTTTAAAACTTGCCCCATTGAAGTCAACAGGGTGCAAATTTTAAAAAGAGGATAACACGGTGTAGGCAACACCGATTTTTGTCGTTGTTCTCTGTACTGACAGCACTCCAAATGTACAAAAAAATGAGCTCAATGTTAAAATTGACCGGAGTTCTCCTTTAACAGGCATAATTATCTAGGAAATATCTATTAGCTAAATGAATTAAGCAAAATAATTTGATTCATATCTATGGCTTCTCTACTTAATATTTATTTATTTTTTAAATTACAAATGCAATAAATGAACTCTTTATGTACCGATAAGTATCAAAGCATTTTCAAGTATCAAAAATAAAGTGTCAATATTGGACTACCTTGAATGCAATGCAAATGGCTTTGGATAAGAGTGTCTGGCAAATGGATAAATGTGAAGTAAAAGTGAAAAATTTGGGAGTGAGTGAGACTTGTTTACAGTGTAGACAGTGTCTCTATGGCAGAGAAAAGAGGCGATGTGAGAAACACTGGACACATGATAATTAGGACACGCATCACAGGCCTGTAATAACATTGAGTGTGTGTATTATAAAGCTGCATTCTCTGGCCGGTGTGAGTGTAAATGAATGACCCCACATCAACTGATGTGACTTTCACTCCAGACAGACAATTAACCATCTGCACAAACAGCGCTGTCGGCATCAGCTCATTTCAAAATCAATTTCACAAACAGTTTCATTATGTTTGAAGGGAATGTTATTAAAAGGTCACAATATGACAAATGAACATGTCGCAGGCACTTCATTCAGGTTGAGAGGGTCAGCATAATGGTGATTCACCTGTTGATGCTCGTCTGCTGTGATGCATCCGGATCTTTAAGTCGTCCACTTTCGATCAATCAGGCCCGGATGGTTTCTGTGGTAACCGATGTGGTGTGTGCAAGGGAAAGAGTGAGTCATCTGGTCCAATAAAAAACCCAAATAAACAGGATCATGCGTCAGACAGGGACATGACCCACCGTACTAAATGTCAAAAGCATTGTTTCCTTAGCAGCAGAACGAAGGAGAGAAGGAAGAGAGGAAGAGGGGGTCATTGGGAGATCTGATGCAATAAAGCAGTGGTCTGGACTGCATACGTGGCATTCAGGGCGCTGCGGATATTAAACACCTAGATCCGACTGACTCGGGAAGTGTGTAATAAAATATGATCTGTCCTTTTAGATGAAACGTTATATTTTAATGTTTTTTATTGTTCTTTTATTTGGGGGCTTTTACCTCTTCATTAGACAACAGTAGAGAGTGACAGGAACGTATTCGAAATAGAAAGGGGAGTAAGATAAAACTGCACGTGACACACCTACACTGAAAAAAACAATAAGTAAAATTTACTTAATTTTTCTTTGGCAAGTTTTTTGCACGCATATTTTTTAAGTAAATTTTACATATGTAATTAAGTAAACTCTACTTAACTAAGTTAAGTGAAAGTAACAAAGAAAACTTGGCAAGTAAAAGGTTGAGTAATATCTATTTAGTTGAAGTTTCCTTTGAAATATATTTCACTCAAACAATATAACATTGAATTAAACCACACTGTTAAAGTATGCTTTATTTAGTAATATCTAAGTTATTAATACAATAGATATTGAGTGAGACACCACATCAGAAATTATGCAATTTGAACGCAGAGACCTCAATACTTGGTAGACAATACACAATGACGGTAACATTTGATGGATCGTTTTTGTGTTTGAATGTGTCATTTTGAGTAGAAAATGAACTCCAAATGTCACAAAATGCCAAGTTACTAATCCTAACATCAAAAGCAATGATAAAACAGTGTAAATCTGGAAAACAATGAAAAATCAACCTCATTAATTATTCAAGGCCCAGTGCATGATGGGAACACCAGTATCAGAAAAGTTGAGTAATTTTACTTAATTTTATAACGTTGATATTTACGCTTTCATTTATACACGCTTGAATTGAGTACTAATATAGAATTTACTTCGTTTTTTTTTTATTATTCTTGCCTGAACTAACTTTTTCATGTAAATTACACTGTTTTTTTCTGTAGTATTTACTTGACCACAAAATCATTTTTATCAGACTAGCATTCTCAGAATTAATCGGCATAAATATTGATGCTATAGTCCCCCCTCAAGAACAATGTGGATTTACTTTTAAACTGTAACATATTTAGATCTAACTTTAGCATGTGCAGGATGATGATGCATCAGCCAATGTGTAGAAATACATTGAAACATTTGCGAATTTAGTTGTTATAGCACAAAATAACAAATATTAAAAAAGGGTAAGATGGCCGCTATTCTGGTAAGTTGGCGCCCCTCCTGGATGCATATTTACAGAATATATAAATTTCTTTTGCTATAGGCTAATTCTTATTTAATATTTATATATTTTGAATGTGTCATTAATGTAAAATACTAAATCAACTATTCTTTTTAAAATGTTATTTTGACAATTTAGTTCAGTAATTGCATAACCTATGACAGACCAAGCAGAATCCTAGTAAAAGAGATTTATCTGAAAGGCAAAATTATTCTATGACTTATGCACATTCATATGAATATTTACATATTTAATTGCCTGTATTTTAACTGAAGATTTGTCATAATAGAAACCACGTGAAATCAAATTGAATGATTTCCCTCAAATACATATATGTTTAAATGAAAGCGAAGATGTCTGAAATGTAAAAATAGCGTGATCATTTTTCAAAAGTGCTGGTATGTGATTTTGTGCCATTTTTGTACTTTTTTTTGAGAGAAAAAATGAAGGTGGGTTGGTTATCTAGCCCCAGGAGATATCTTACCCCGTATTACCCTATATATTCAGAGAGGGGTGAAATCTGCACTTATAGCCTGAGGAATAAATTTCACAGTATTAATATATGTTTTTGAGGATATTTATTGCCATTCTATTTTTCTGAGACGTGTGTCATTTTAAACTCTCTTATAATGGAGGAAACTATAGCTAATTGTCACAGGTGTGTGTAGTTTTATTCCAAATGGTTAATGCATGACAGAATGGAAACAAATATACTTTAATTAACATGGGCAATATACACAACAAACGTTAACAAATGCTGAACCTTAAACTGGTGGAACTAATACACACATGGACATTAACAAAACAAGGAACAGGTGAGAACTAATTAGAATCCATAGAAACAAATGAATGAGAACTCAGGCTAAGATGGTGGCAAAGAAACTATTAAACTATGACAATAGAACTAAACATGACATGACACTAATTAGAAAGTTATAATATTATAAATTAGTAAAACCGCTCTCTGAAAAAATTCACATTATTGACATTAACCTGTTTCTCCCACTCCTGTAGACCTTTCAAACAAGGACACTAACTCACACTTGTGAATTTGTGCATTTAAGGAACATTCAGATAGATACTTTCATTAACGTTGATTTATGAATGACAGAAATGAGAATGTTTTGAAAAATCACTACAGTATTTAGGTATATTTTTATTTAGTACATTCATTATGTGCTATCCTCCAACTAAAACATACCGACTCATACACTATAGGTAATAGTTGGCCTCAGATGCCACATAGTTCGGTGAATCCGCATTCAAGACCAGAACTCAATTATACTCTCTCTCTCTCTCTCTCTCTCTCTCTCTCTCTCTCTCTCTCTCTCTCTCTCTCTCTCTCTCTCTCTCTCTCTACCTATACTGTACCTCTCTCTCTCTCTCTCAAAAATAAATAAATAAATAAATAATCAATATCAGTAAAGTCATTTTTATTTTTGTTTTATTTTTCCGGTAGTGAAAGACTGTACATTTTATCACATCTGCTAAAAGATAAAGTAGTGGAAGTTAGGAGAATTAGCATATATACACTATACCTTTAAACGTACAGTATGGAATTTTTCGCGGCTAGGGGTCGCTAACCTCTTTACAATAACAAAGGCGTAGTTTGATGATGCAACATTTGCTAAGAATTATGGATCTTGTCGTCAACGTCAAGCGGACCGATCTAATAATGTTTATGGATGACTGAATACATAGATGTTTTTATCATGACTGTGATATGAAGCAGTTCGGGATTGCTAAGAGACAGCTATCAGCTCCACACGCGACGCAAGTATATGAACATTTCATTCTACCGAACTAGACGCAAGTGCAGAATTACTACTCACAGGTCAGTTTATTAGACAAATTAAACTTGTGAGGTAACGCAGTGCTGTTTCACTTGGTCTAACATTACACTATCACACTAAACTGCATTTGAATGTGTTGAAATGAATGTGTTAGTTTGTCTGTATGAGACTAGCAGTAAGCTAGATCAACATTAGAATAACGTACAGATCATATTCTAACATTTTATCATTGTTGAACTAACGTTATATAACATTGATTAGTTTTATGTAAATGTGCTCACCTGTTTAATAAAGTAGGCTACATGTAGGAGTGGTCGAAGTCTCGGACGTGGAGCTCTCAGCATCTCGAAAACACCGCGCTGATATTGATTCTCGTTTTCTCCTTTATAAAAAAGTTCTCCTTTTTTATCCAAAGTCTGCTTGCCATGGTCCATAATGTTTGAACGAAACAACAACAGCGTGCAGATAGACATTACGAACTACACAGTGGTCCACGTCTGTCGCCTTGGTTACTATCAGAGGGCTCTGGTTCATAGCTCTGGTTGCTATGGCAGTACGAGCGGATACCAGGGACAACACGGATATGACGCCATTGACCCAGACAAAACGGAAATAAAGAATGTGTCTTCGAATTAAATTACAAATTTCTCCTGGTTTGAAAGTTGTTGGAAACAGTCGGGATAATGTAAGTACACAACTAAAAAATATATATAACATAGATATAGTGATTTTTGCTATTTTTAAAGCAAAAAAGTTACATATTGTGCCTTTAAAGGTTTGGGGTCAGTAAGATGTTTTTATTTTTATTGTTAATTTTTTTATGAAATTAGTACTTTTATTCAGCAAGGACACATAAATGGATCATACCTGGAAAGTATAACAAAAGACTTTTGTTACAAAAGACAGTAACATTTGTTGCAAAATATTTCTTAAAGAATCCTAAAAAATATCTATCACTGTTTCCACACAAATTTTAAGCAGCACAGCTGTTTTTAACAGTGATAATAATAATAAATGTTTCTTGAGCACCAGATCAGCATATTAGAATGATTTCTAAAGGATGTGAGATTATGTAAGACTGGACTAATGATACAGAAAATTCAGCTTTGTCAACACAGGAATAAATTGCACTGTAAAATAGATTAAATTAGAAAACCCCAAACTTTTGGTAGTGTAGATGTTGTCGGGTTCCCATGTTTTATGGGGACTTTCATAGGCAATACCTCACACACACACACACACACACACACACACACACACACACACACACACACACACACACACACACACACACACACACAAAGCCTCTTCTCTGTCTGAGTGGACTGTAGCCATGGCAATTAAACCCCGTTAATAACTCTCTCTCTCTTTCTCTCTCTCGCTCTCTCTCTCTCTCTCTCTCTCAGTTTAATCTACTCCGATAAAAGGGAACAAAGAGGGTTGCATGACCCACCCAAAGAGAAGGCGGATCTGACTGCAGCACTAGCCTGTCATTAATTATTAACCAAGGTCAAATTTAATGTGTGGTTGGCTCATTTTGGCATATATTATTGATAAAGAAGGGTCAGAGATCTGCAGTGGGCTCTTGCTGCAGGAGAAACACTGGACACTGTGCAGACATGCATGCAAACACACATGCACACACACAATATTGATTCATTTCAGTCTCAGTCAAATCCTTTATGAAACCATATTTTCAATTTATTATTCATGATCTGAGGGAATGGAATGAGGAAAAGGATCATGCTGAAACAGAGACAGGCACCAAACTGATGGAGGGAGAGGAAATATCATGATGGATGGATGAAAGTGGTTTAAAAAAGTAATATGAGAGGTCTTAAAAGCAGGCATCCTTCTAAATAAAAGTTTTACAATATTATTTCTGATCAAAATGTGTATAAATAAAAAGTCATAAAATCATAAAAGTATGTTTTAAAAAAATGTATTGCAGATTAATGGAATAAAATCAGTGTACTTAAATGTACTCTTTCTATAAAGAGTCTTAACACACTTAAGTATACCCTTTAAAAGTGCACTTTATAATGGAAAATTAAAGGTTTTACTTTAAAGTACATTCTAAATCATGTTTTAATCATTTTTGTCATGCTTTAAGAAGTACATGTGATGTGTTTGATGAGTTGACTAACATGCTAAAGCACATGTAAAGTTCTTGATTATAATTTTAACTGTAGTGTGTTATGCAAAATTACAATTGTAAACTTATTACAAATGTATAATTACATATATATTTAAATACATGGCGTAAAAGTTTCAATATAAATTACATTAAAGTATATTTAGTTTCAATGATTGTCAGTATATTCAGCAAATTATATTTAACCATATTTCAAAGAAAATAGAAGTAATTATGAAATTACATATAAAAATGCATTTAAGTCTTAGTCGGTCAAAAAAGCACTCTAAAGTTCAGCTAATTGCAAAAGAAAAAAATAACTATTTAAATTCAAATGTAAGAGAAGGTGGATTTAAACCCCTTAAATCATGTAATTTTTCAACCATCCAGGATCTCTGGTATTTTTGTTTGCTTACCAATTTGTCTGCTTGTAAGATATGTTCTTTTTTTGTCAGACTTGAGCAAAGAAACTTGAGCAAACAAGCAGGCACTACAAACACAAAGACAAGCGCTCACATATACAGTCCTGTAATGTTTAACTTCAGTCTTTAGCAGCTGCTGATTTCTCCAAGGCAAGTCCAACCTGAGGTGTAGTATTTATCCTTCAGTCCTCTCTTCCCTGAAGCTGGCTTCCCTGACCTACATTCAAACTAGTGCTAAACTAAACCCTTCTGTGTGCCTATTGTTCATAACTACAGGACTTCATCAATGTCAGAGAAACTGTTCTATTTTTATTCATTTTGTGTGTTACTATATGGCACAACCACGTTGTTATAAAAAAAACTCACACTTATTTCAGAAGTTGCCAAGGCAATATTTCTTATTTTCATTTAAGTTAAAAGTAGCCCTACTAAAATTACTAAAACTGAAATCACATTAAATAAAGGTAACACTTTAACAGGTACTTTAACACTTTAAAGGTAACAACTAAATCTAACCTAACAGTCTACAACAGTCTACTATTACTCCATTGAAGCCATAGTCCATAGTTGCAAAGTTACTTATAGTTATAAGAATGTCAAAAGTTGACCATCTAAATAAATATAACCTAAATAAGATTTTTTTTTATTTTATTACAAACACATAACAAAATTATTAAATTAAACATTTTCATTTACTTACTAAAAGGAAAACAGAAAATATAAAAAGGAAAAGGCAAAGGCACTGTTTTTCACACAATGAACATATTTTCATTTTTGAGCGACCATGTGTGATCCTTTAGATATTTGCAATGTATTATTTTTTGCCACAGGTGCTAAGTACATGTTGTGGAGTGTACACTTAAATGAATTATACCATAAAATCGCTTGATAAAATATATATATATATATATATATATATATATATATATATATATATATATATATACACACACACACCAAAGTTTTTAGTTCCCTCACATGCAACATCAAGGTTTGACCTGTGACTGCACTTGGTCACTTTGTTTGTAGAGGGGCCCCAGGGTCAGTATCACAACATGTGTGTCCCTGACTGGCCTGACGGCATTTGATGAGGGCTCATATGCAACTAAGGCCTTGTAGGATAAATGAGAGAGGTGAAGGATGGAGCAAACACAGACAGACTGGCTGTTCTCACACACAAGCACACACACAAACACAAACATACAGCGAGAAAATTGTAACATGCACAGATAATGACAATCTCTCTCACACTTACACATTACACATTTATTACATGCATGAGACATCAAATTGAATGTTATTTGGTATGTTGTTAAAAAGAAATGAAAAAGAAATGCAGAGGCTTCTCACTGCTTGAGCTCCGCACCAGATAGTAATCACCGTCTCTACATCCAAATTGCCCTTAGAGAGCTTTTTACCCGCATAGTCAATGGCCTGACTGAAATTGCTTACTCAGTTGAAGAGATTTTTAAACATGCTGCTAGGCCTTTAACAGGTTTTAGTGCCATTAAACTGAAGCACTTGTAACAGAATTATAGGATTTCATCTCTTGTCTTGAAACTGCAAAATACAGATGGAATGAGGCCTATAACAAGCAGTGTTTAAAGTGCTTCACATAAACCATGTTCCGTGAGAAGGGGAACAAGACACTGGGTGTGTCCAGTGTGACCGGTATCTGAAGCACGTATCTAAATGCGACAATAACATTGGCCGGCGACAGCCTATGATGTTACTACCACTGTGATCAGAGTATAACAGGGTGCCTGTCGTACACGTCAACAACTTATTTTGTCTGAAGGAGACGTGGGCAGTTATACCTGAAGAATGAAAACAAGACGCAGTGTCTCGTTCCCCTTTTCAGGGAACCATGGTTACATTCGTAACCCGAGACATTCCTTTTTCAAATGGAAATTCACATTGTGTCCTAGGATACTTTGGGGAACAAATACCCACTCCGCCATGCTGAAAGAATGAATGCCGTAACAGCTGAAATAAAGTCAATGAAAATGTCCTGTCCTAGATGGTACGCACTTGTGGCTGTTTACTCCGCAGCCAGAGCTCAGGGCCTGGTATTCTTCCAAATACCTTCAAGGGAATATTGCCAAGGATAATGAATATAAGCCAGTCACTTCAGGGGACACTATACCCGTAACGAGCGGAGGTCTCAGGAAACCCAATCTTAAAACGAGATTAGACCTAGCATAACTAAAAAATATCATCAAGGAGGCTTGCAGAGAGCCAAAGACCTAATAGTATCCGATGGGAGCTCTACGAATGGAGGCCTCAGTAAGATGACTCTGTAAAATGAGAGGAGGCCTAACTACGTTCTACGTAGTTCACATCATAGTTCACATCTTGGACAAGATGGACATTATCTTATGCGGAGCTCTGGAGAGCAGAGCTCTCAGCATGAAGACTCTCTAAATCGAAAGGAAGCCTAATAACGCTTCCCTAAGGGTGGTTCCGCCAAGGAGGCTCACAGAGAGCCATATGACCCGGCATAGCCACCCCAACTGAGCTCTATGAATGGAGGCCTCTGCAAGACGACTCTCTAAAGCGAGAGTAGGCCTAACTACATTTTACGCTACAGACTGCTTACCAAGGATGCTCTCAAAGAGCCTGACAACTTGATACTGTCACCCCGGTGAAGCTCTGGGGGCGGAGACCTCAGCAGGATGACTCTCTAGAGCAAGAGGAAGCCTAGCAACGCCCGCCTTGAAGACAGATAACTGGGGAGGCTCAAAAAAGATCTTTCAACCCAGTCCACTGCCTGAGTGGAGGCTTCAGCATAGCGACCCTTTATAGCAAGAGGAAGCCTAACTGAGCTCTAGGCTAAGGACTGCTTACCAAGGAGGATCACAAAAGAGCCTGAAAAACTCCACACTGCTATCCAAGAGTAGCTTTGGGGAGTGGAACCCTCAGCAGGATAACTCTCTAGAGTGAGGGGAGGCCTAACAACACTGCACCATAAAGATAGTTCCACCAAGGAGGCTTACAGAGAGTCATATCACTCGATGTCACTGTCTATAGTGGATTGATGCTGAAGTCAGAACAAGGGAGTTCTGGGAGTGGAATTACACTATTCATTACAGGGAGTGGAAGAGTCCAGAAGAGCTCCAAGCCTTCCTTGGTCGGTAGATTACAAGAAAGTATAAGGGGGCTAGGCAAAATTGCTAGCCGCACCATTATTAACTTAACTGAGACTCCAGCAACAAATTGAGCTCTCTCATAGGGAGTCGGGAATCCTACTATCAAGGATTCACTTACTGTACACTCAACCACGAAGACATTGTCATCAAGGGGAGCCAGCTGAGTGCTAGCTGGGATCACTCGGAAACAAATGTCTTCATAGGATCTCAAGACTCCAGACACTCCCAAAGGTGCCTTACGACAAAGAAGGATTCGTAAACTAGTGCGAAAAACCTACTCCCTGTCAGGTTCTCGAGATCAAAAGAGCTCATCCCAGGGGCTGGAGTACCCTGCTTCAAGACCTGACTCAGAAAATTGGCTTTCTAGACTCCAGTACTCACAAAGGTGCCTACAACTAAAAAAGGGTTCTGCAAACAAGGACGAAAAAAACGCTTCCTGTCGGGTTTCAGAGATCGCCACCACTGAGCAGTGCTATTGTGCAGGCCAGCATAGGGGGCAAATCTAACACCTGCCTGCACTTTCTCTGGATCTAATTACACATAATTACGCCATACACAGTAGTAATAGCAGACCGGAAAGGGAAAGAAATCTCATAAGACTCCCCCTTTGCTCCTCTCACTACCTCTGTGATCGAACTTGCCTGCCGCTATGGTGGCTGCGGGACCCAAAACCTCAGGATGCAGGTACTATATTCTCATCCCTCAAGAGAGAATAAACAACAAAGGAGCTTATCACAGCAACCACATCATAAGGAGTACGTTCAACTCCCTCGACAGCTCAAACGCCAGACTTTATTACTAATCAAGAATCACGCATATAACAGTCACAAACACATCACTGTGAGAGCCTTTGACTCCCTCGAGAGCCGAATGCACTTGTGCAAACAAACTACTATCCCTCAGGTGGGAACAAAGAAGTAAAAGCTTCTTACCTGTCTCTTTCAGTCAGTCTCGCAAATGCATCACAATGAGCGCATTCAGTTCTCTGGAGAACTGAACGTGTGTGCTCCTTACTCTTGCTCCTTACAACACACAACGCACAAGTCGTGTATTCTCAAGTGTCGTCTCTGATACAGAGGCACATTCTTCCTAAAACAATTGGCTGAGTGATCGTCTTCACACGTACATAAACAAATGTATCCTAAAGACAAAAGAAATTGTTGATGCGTACTACAGGTCCCCTTTTATACTCTGGTCGCACCAGTAGTGACGTCATAGGCTGTTGCCGGCCAATGTTATTGTCGCATTTAGACACGTGCTTCAGACACCGGTCACGCTGGTGTTCCCCAAAGCATCCTAGGATGCATTGCAAGTTCCCATTCGAAAGTGAACTATTGAATACCCCCCAATAGTTTATCTAAAGTTAAATTTTTTGACACCAAACCTGAATGACTTTCATGCGTAGAACACTAAAGGATGCATTCTAAATAATGTTGGTATTGAATTATATATGATCCAGTGCATTGTGTTTAAAATAAAATGATAAAATAAAAATTTTACTACAAACTACAAACTGTACTGTGAAAAAGAATCTACAAAAATAAGTCAGAACTGGTTGTTGGCATTTGCCATTTTGACTCACAATGTTCGAATATGCGCAAAGTACAAATGAGATTTAAAAGCTAGAGCAAAGATGATTACTCAATTTTGTTAAACATCATCCATACAAAACTATATGGCTTCAGAATACTGTCTACAAGTTGTCTTTTTTTCTTTTCTTTTTTTTTTTGGAGCTAGACAGCACATATAATGTATTCTTCCATTCCATATATTCTTAATTATTCAAAATATTTTCCTTTTTGTTTCATGGAAGAAGAAAGTCATACAGGTTTGAACAGCACAAGGCTGAGTAAATGATGACAGATTTGTCATTTTGTGGTGAACTGTCTCTTTATAGACTGTGCCTACAGTTTAAGCATACAGTATATGCAAGAAGCAAGACAGCAGTGTTTTTCCTGCTGTGTCTGGATGAAGATCTGAAACAAGCTGAGCAGTGTGGAACTGTGGCGATTAGAGTGGAGAGGTTGTGTTAAACAGCCTGCTCTGCCTCCAGTGCTCTGTGCTCTTGCTGTGTTGTGAAATTCACTTTGGCGGCCCTGAAATCGGTTCTGTGAGAACGACAGCAGCTGCATTGATGTGCAAGCCACCCCAAATGCCTTGCATCCAGTGTGCACAATCTCGCCTTTCTAACGGACAGATTGGGAAAGAACAGGAGAGGAGAGAGGGGCCCTCAAGTTCTCCTGGGTGAAACAACTTCAACATGCAAATATACTGTATATATCAAATCTATGCATAATCTTTCATATTAAAGACCTTAGCATTGTGTGAGCATGATGGTTATTGTAGTGCTAGACTAAATGTGAGCATGCATTTAATCATCTTAGACAAAAACAGATTGAGTATTCCTCTGAATTGAAACTGAATGTATAATGTACTTTATGTATTTAATCTCACTTTATTAACCAATGTCTTTGCTGCCGACATTCAATGATCCAATTCAACCATACCAATAATAAAAATGACTAAACATCACATTTGTATTTGATCATTTTGATTTGACTGCTTTCTTTGACTCTGTCCTATTATGCATGCAAAAAAGTATAACACAATTAGTTAATTTTTAGGGAGTAATAAAAACTGTCGTGCATTACATTTAAAAGTAACTTTCCCCAACTCTGTTTACAAGTATATCATTTTCATTTCATTATTTGTTATTTCATCATTTTATTTTCATCATTTCATTATCAGCTTTGTTTCAGATGTTTCTCCTCGAATTCCTTTTAGGAGAAATAAAAATAAAGACAAATGAAACAAATGTTGACATACCGTAGGAGTATAAAAAAATTATATAGATACCATATCTAAGTGAAAGTGACGTGAAGGCCAAGTATAGAAACCCACACTCACAATTTGTCCTCTGAATTTAACCCATCCAAGTTGGTGCACACACATTAGGAGTAGTGAACACTGCACCTGAGCATATTTCAGAATTTTGAATTCAAAACAAGATAATATTAATTTAATAAAATCAAAAGTCTTGGAAGAATTTGAAAAGTAATGTTAAGTTCATATTGAGATTTATGACTTTTGTACTGCAGTATTTAGGAAAAACTCTTATTGCTGTTTAGGAGAAACAATTGAAATATTAAAGAGCTCATTTGTTATTTTTTTATGATGAACTGAGAACTAATTACTAAGTATATCCCATGTTTACAAGCATCATAAAAATAACAATAACATAAAACAAATAACATTGTATAATACATATTATAATATTAAATATTTAATAAATAAAGAATAAATAGTGTATAAATATTATTTAATATGTTTTAAATAATATTAAATAATATAAATCTTAAGAAAAACATGTTTGAATTGTATATTTAATAAATACTATTATATTTCATTATTAATTTATAATAAAAAAAAACTGCAATGATAGTATTGTTCAGTAATTCTGAGAAAAATAAATATGACTATAATAATTTTTTAATAATGATTAATATAATTTTTTTAAGTTGTTTGAACTACTAAAATATATTTTATAACTTCTATTTTATTTCATATTATCTAACAGACACTGTATTACTACATGATATCATGGGTGTCTCATTCAGATAAAAGTCATAAAACACTGCACTGAGTTTGACACTGACCACACCTTCTACAGCCGGACTGTGTGACGACTGTATTGCTAAAAATATTTACGTGCTATATTTTGTATTATTCAGTATCACTGTTTTATATTTTGTTTATCTCCCTCTGGCTGTCTGTCCTTTTTTCTGTCTCATCCTCTTCCGCTTCCTTTTTTTTTTTTTTAGCTTGAGCATATTTAGAGGCTATGAGTGTTACTAGCATAAATCTCTTAGTCTTTGTTCTGTGACTGTTTGAAGCCAGACTCATTATCTAAATGCAAGGCAAAACAAAGAGCAACACTAAAACACTTAAACTTAACCTTAGTGGACACCTGCCAATCAGTGTCCACTACTGTTATTCTGAGCACCTTATGTATAACAGGAGCGGTTCCATGACTTCAGAGTAGATAGACATGTAGACGTAAGAGGATTATTGGGATCCTGATGTCATTGTGTTGGGCGTTGTGTCCCTTTTTTCACTTTTCTATGATAGAGTCTATTCTCCCAAATCTTCATACAAGACATGGAGTGCCATATGGGCTCTAAGCCACACGTGAAGCGCATGATGCCATTTGTTGAGGAAGAGTGAATGGCAGATGGCTCAGCTCTTGCCAGGCTGCAAAGACCGGGCATCCTGAATGGCATTCACACTCTCTGTGAGGGCAATTGTCACAATTAGATGTTTGCTGAAGCAATGCATCTCCAAAGAACCAACGCATAATGATTAAACAGAGACCTTAAGTTCATTAGGTTAACCGATCCACAGAAAAACAGGAATTTTGCCTACAACACTTAAAGGGGTCATGAACTGGATTTTTAAATCATTTTATAATGTTTCCTGAGGTGCACTTATAATGTTTATATGATTTTACATCACAAATTGTCACAATTTAGACTATTTTCTATTCTGATTTTAGCCCTCAGATTTGAGCGCTCTGTTTGAAGAGGCGTGTCTGCTATAACAAGTGGAACCCTCTTGAATATTTTTTACTACGTTTTTACTATTACAGCTGTCGAGATTAACGAATCGTGAAAAGTGTTGATTATAGAATTATATTTTGATCTATTCCCATTACATGAAAGGTTGCAGTGATGAGCATTGAGCAGATGACAGACAATCTGTTGATCGCGTGAATGCTGTGATCTCATTGCAACGCGATTTCTGTACTCTCACGAATGCTTTCACCATAAATAACAGTGCAAATACGACGTAAATACATTAAGAGCTTATTGTGCAGTGTCATTGATTACATAATGGGAGTTTTGGCAAGTGTCCAGATCGCTCTGTATGATTGACAGCTTCAGCAATTGCTAAAGGGAGCGTTCTTTGATTGCTTTCTATATATAATTTAATCACAATTTAAATAACAGATTATTTTCATCAGTAAAGCAATGTGAAGTTGATCGTTTAGTCACTGGCTTGATTAACTGACTGATGATAAACAGTACTGAACGATTTTGAGACAAAGAAAATCTGTCTGAACTTGAATAATTACACATCAGAAATCAGATCAGGCATTAGAATAAATTAAGCGTAGCGTCAGTTCTGGCAGGTCATGTTAGTCAAGCTCGCATCAGATGACTCGTCAGTCAGGATGACATTCTGACTCCCCTTGAATCAGAATAAATTCTCGAATTATGTTGTACATTAAAATCTCGAATTAATGATATCTGAAATGCATTCATGTTGATTCTGTTCTGTTTACCCTAAGGGGGATATTGCTGCTCTCCCTGCTCTTATCCATGCTAGGCTGCATGGATGCGCCATACCGCCAATCCTGTATGCAATTGCCAATCGTATTTGACGATAGTGGTCCTGACAGAAACATGGTTACTTACATGTTTGTGGCGTTGCTGACGGATACATATCGTAAAAGTCTGAATGACCAAATAATCCACAGTGAAGTGTACCGAATACAAACAAATAATGCACTGCTGAGACTTTCACAGTTGAAAAACAAAACAAAAAACACTTTCCTAGCATTAGGATCCTTTGAAGGTAATGTTATTGATCCTGAGCTGATCTTTTCTCATTCTCATGTCACTAATCACTTATTCCATTTACTTTGGAATAACAAGGAAGTTTTGAGTTTTGAAACTTACATTATATTTTTGATAGTATAACAACCTCTCAACTGTCAAATGATCAAGGAAAATTTGAATTCTCTGTTCATGACCCATTAAAAACGTTAACAGTACTTTGAATTATTTAAATATTTTACATTTATTTTTATTTATATATATTTAAATAAAACATACTTTTTTATATAATATACTGAGAATGCAAAGCATGATTCCGTGACTCTCATACTGCAATGTGCTTGGTTGTAGCAATGACTCGCATGACAAAGGAATATACAGGAACACACTTTAATGCAAATCTTCACAGGAAACATGTAGAAAGTAACCAGACATCAATAAACATACAAAGACCAACAGCCAGTAGGAAACTAAGGGTATTTAAACACTGGGACTAATGGGATAATTAACGAGACAACAGGTGGGAATAATGAACTAATAAGGACACAGCAAAACTAGGTCACAGGGGAAACACAAAGGAACTCAAGATGACCGAACATGTAACACATACCCTTTGCCATCATTTGATTATCATTTGATGAATTAGTGCTGCCATAATTGCCAAGGTATAGTATGTCATATTACATGTTCAGTACAATCAGTCAGCAGCATTTGTGGCATAATGTTGATTACTACATAAAATACTAGTCTACTGACTAGTCCCTTGTTTTCCTTAAAACAAAGAACAAAAAATAAAAAGCAAAAATCAAGGTTAAAATGTGGCGCTTACAATGGAAATAAACAGGACCAATTTTTGGAAACCTTAAAAAAAATATATAATTTTGTTAAAAAAGAAAAAATTGCCAGTCAACATATGAAATAAATGCTGTTGATTGAGCTCAACTTATTACCTTTAACTTTTAAAAATCTCTTTTAAACTCTTTTTTTTCATATGCAGATCATTAAGTGAACTTTAGCTTCTTCTTAGCTGTAAACAATAAAACATGCATTGCATTGCATCCATGCAATGTATTGAATTACGCAGCATTTCTGCACACTGTCTTATTCACACTCATGCTTGTTAGCATAATAAATTACTTAATTTTCTGAATTTGTTCAGCTGATATTGGCTAATTATCAGTGACTTAATCTGAAGCGCACACCTCAGCTGCCGCTCCATTAGTCTATAACTTCTGGCTAAATCTTCTTAGAGCTTAGAGAGGCTTTACAATGAATCATATAGTCTTTCTCTACACTGGGCTCTCAATTCTGGGGCCTTCCTTAACAGCCTAATTGAGCTGTACTAGAGGCAACTCAGATTGCTTTGGAAATTTAAAAACAAAAAACAAAACAAAAAAACCCCCAGATGTCCATATTCGGGACTCTGCGCAAATTGGCCCTGTCTCCATTCCATGCACTGAATCTTTTGTTGGCTTTTGTCGTGAGTATGTTCCTATATGTCACAGCATCTGTTATTTTATACCTTGCCACTGGGGCTTTTCACTCACAGATGGTAGACATACATTGTGAATAAATAAGCATATTGCGCATTGTTTGGAAGATTTCACACTTAATGCTTGCTAGTGCCAGTGCCAAGTTCAATGAAGTAATTTTCCTGTTCACTTCCTCTGACGAAGGAGAGTTATGGGTCAGAGCTGTTCCATCTGTTTGGAAAATTTACTTCACACTTATTATCAAACCTTTGAATTAAACTCTCTTGAGAGTTTTATTTTTCAAATCCAGTAAGTGAATCTTATCAATGTCACTGAGAATTTGAATTGATCACATGATCAATTTTGGCATCAATTCAGTTCAATTCCCATCCAAGATCTGCACTGTCCACTGTGGGTCACTGCAACACTGAAGCTACATATAAACAACATCAACATCAAAAGAGAGCAGCACAAACAGAGTGGAGCAGAGGTCAAGGAGGTTCTCGTCACACACACACACATATCGATTCCCCATTACCTCATGTCTGCTGCTATTGCCGGCTGAGGCACACCATACAACCAATCTGGTGCAGTTTTATTTTATTTCAATGAAATTAATGTACAATATTTTAGTTCAATAATGTTTTTTATTTTATTTAATATTGTATTTTTAGGGGATTTTATGGCACTAAATTATATTTCTAAAACAGTTATTATCCCTTTACTACCAGTTAATCACTTTTTGACTTGGCAAGACTTGGCAGATTATTGCTGAAATGCAAAAATGTATTTTTATTAAAAATGCATAAAAATACTTTTTTTTAAAATTTTATATTTACATTTAATCATAAATTAATCATAGTCAAAGCGACTATGTTTGAATCATAGTCAAAGTGACTTACAAATGAGGAAAGCAATAGAAGATATCAAGCTAACAATAGGACAACAAAAAAAATGCAAGTGCTGTGACCCTTCCGAGTTTAGTCTAACGCAGGATAGATAGATAGATAGATAGATAGATAGATAGATAGATAGATAGATAGATAGATAGATAGATAGATAGATAGATAGATAGATAGATAGATAGATAGATAGATAGATAGATAGAAAAGAAAAGAAAAGAAAAGAAAAGAAAAGAAAAGAAAAGAAAGTGTTAGTATTATTGGATCAAGTGTTGCTGAAAAAGATGAGTTTTCAGCCGTTTGTTGAAAATGGCTACGGTCTCAGCAGCTCGGGTTGAATTAGGCAGGTCATTCCACCAGCAGGGCACAGTCCAGGTGAAGGTCCATGAAAGTGATTTTGTGCCTCTTTGAGGCGGCGTTCACTTGCAGAACGCAAGCTTCTGAATGGCATGTGAGTCTAGAGTAATGAGTTTAGGTAAAAGGGAGCAGAGCCAGTGGGTGTTCTGTAGGCAAGCATCAGTGCCTTGAATTTGATGCGAGTGACAATTGTCAACCAGTGCGATTTTGTGAGGAGAGGTGTGACGTGCGCTCTCTTCGGCTTGTTAAAGTGCACTCTAGCTGCAGTACTCTGGATCAGTTGCAGAGGTTTGACAGTGCATGCTGGAAGGCTTGCCAAGAGAGCATTACAATAGTCCAGTCTGGATAGAACAAGCGCTTGGACAAGGAGTTGTGTAGCATGCTCTGATAGGAAGGGCCTGATCCTCCTAATGTTGTATAAGGCAAATATGCAGGACCAGGCAATTCTAGCAATGTGGTCTGTGAAGTTCAATTGATCATCAATCACAACTCCAAGGTTCCTGGCTGACCTTGATGTAGTTTGGGATTGGCTGGGATCACAAGCAGCTCAGTCTTCGCAAAGTTTAGTTGAAGGTGGTGGTTTTGAAGATGGTTTTGAAGGTGGATTAAGTTTAGTTCATCCAGCAAGAAATGTCTGTCAGGCAGGTTGAGATGCGGGCAGCTACCGTCTGATCCTCTGGTTGGAATGAGAGGTAGAGTGTGTCGTCAGCATAACAGGGATAGGAAAAACTATGTTTCTGAATGACAGATCCTGGTGATGTCATGTAGATGGAGAAGAAAAGTGGTCCAAGCACTGAGCCCTGAGGCACCCCAGTAGCTAGATGTTGAACTTAGACACCATAAAGGACCTATCTTAGAGGTTTCTGTGTTTCTGTGCAATTGCTTAAGGTGTTCTAGGTGGTTTTTAACATGTTACTCTGCAGCTGCTAAGATGGTATTTTTTTAGGAATTAGATTGTTGCTTTATTGTTTCTATAGTGTTCTGAGTGGGTTTTAAAATGTTACTATGCAGCTGCTAAGGTGGTCTAAATGTTAGAAGTTATGCTGTGAAGATGTTAAGGTGTTTGGAGCTTGTTGAATCAGTTGTTAAGGCATTTTGAGTGGTTTTAGCTTGTTGCTTTTTGGTTGCTTAGTTGTTCTGGGTGTTCTTTAGCATGTTGATATGCAGCTGAAACTGTTGGAGTGTTTTTTTAATTATTATTATTTAGCATGTTGTTATGTGGTTTCTAAAATGTTTTGCGTGTTTTAGCATGTTGCTAATACGTTGGTTAAGCCATGCTACAGTATTCAATAGCCCTAGTTGGACAGGATTAACTTCACAAGGGTAGATGGAGTAATGTAGTTTTACCACAGGACATCTGTTATACTAATGGCCAATTCGTATCAAGATATTCGTAATAAGATATCTCAGTAAAACTAGCAGGAGGGGTAACTCGATTTGCGCATTGCCGTCACCCTCATGTCGTCATGTGTGTATTGCATTGCTTCCTGATATCACTATATTTATATATATAAAACAGTTATGTCTGGTCGAATGATGTATAACTTCAGTTTGGATTGTATTGGTAATAGGCACTTACCTAACGCCAAAAGATGTTTCGTGCCTCTAACAAGTGCTTTCAATCTTCTTTCTGATATGAATGGTATGTGGAAAACACTTGAGGTTTGCCAGAGACTTCTCCCAGTGCCTAGAACGCAACTGAATGCTTTTTCAAGCGTCTCCATACTTGAAAAAAACGCAGAAAACTACTTTTAAACAGGAAATGACGAAATATTTACGTACATATTTACAGCGGGTCTATTCACACTGGATTAGTATTACCTGAGGTAATTTTTCTGGACATTTTTACTGAAGGTAAAAGTCGCCGTAATCTTGACTGACATTGTCTTTAATGATTACTGAGATGGCACATTCAGACGGACTAAAATCACCGAGAAGCTCTGGTAATTGTTACTTTACCCTAGCCTGACTACGTCAGACTTCGTACTTCCGCTCAATTTCATTTCGCTTCTGTACTCAGTCTGAGACAGCGTAATAGCTTTCCGTTTTCCTCCAGCCTGAAAACAGCCGGCCAATCAACGAACAGAGGGCGGGCTGAGAGCCGTGACGACATAGACACTGATTGTACCGTGGATGCGTAGATTTACTTCACATAATCTGCAAAAGTCGTTCACAGCCATGTTCACTCCGGTATTTTGCTCGATGGTTTTGTTTTCGCATCATACATGTGCTTACAGTGGAAGTTAGATGCGGCTGAGCATGCACATAACACACGCCATAACCAAACGTTATGTGATTGGCTTCGGGTAACCAATGATTTTAAACTTCAGACAAGCGCCCCCCCCCCCCCCCCCCCCCCCCTCGAGAAAGAAAACGCTTTTCTATTATGCCCTTCCAGACTCTGTCTACGAAGGAAAGCGAAGTAGCAGAGTTTGGTATTACCAGGCAAACTTTACCCCACCTCTCCATGTTAAACTAGTCCCGTCCGAATAGGGCTTAAGTGGTTGCTCTTCTCAGAGAAATGCTATATTAACATCTTAGCAAACAACACTAATAATATTTATAAATTAAGTTTTAATTGAACTTCAAATGAAAAAAAAAAAAGCTTATGGGTGGCTTACAATGAACAAAACACATTATTTGATAGCAAGTAAGTTATCTAATAGCAAGTAAATCCTTTTTTTAAAGTTATCAAATGAAAAATTGAGGCATTATGTAGTTTGGTTGTAAGTTGGTATTTGCTGATGGAAATTCATCATTGAAATAAATCACAAGGAAACTCAAGTTTGCATGTGCAAATGTAAATCTGGATAAATCCGGTTTATCCATATTATTTCCATAAACTTCTGCATATGTGCATGTCAATATGTGCTTGTGTGTGGTGCGTCATCTGACATTTCTGACCTCTCAAAGCCAGATTCTGTGGTTTACCTCCGTGTGATATGATATATCTGAATGTGTGAAAGTATGTATGTATCTGCATGCATTAGCTAACTATCCTCACTAGATCCATTCATAGTTCTGGACTCTGGAAACGCTTGTGTGGAATCTACGGAATGTGCCACATCTCTCGCTCTCCTCTCCCTCCCCTTTCTCTCCCGCTTATGTGTGGAGCTTGTTGAATATTAACCTTGTGGACCCAATGACCAGACTCCTAAGGGCTCATTCGCCAAGTTCAAGGGTTTCCAGGAACACCACTAAGGTCACACTGAGTGGTTACACGTGAGCGTCTCAAACATTAGAACGCTGAACTTTCTTTAAAAAAATAAAAATAAAATGGAGATTTTCCATCAAACACGATACACACATTAGCATGATCTCTCATTCACACAGCAATTTGCTTTCACTTTATAATGGCAATAAGCTAAAAGAGGCCGAAATTACAGTGCTTCTTCCACAGAGCACAAAGTGGAAAGCTATAGAATCCTGTTTCTGCCTCATATCTCATAACTGCAGCTCTATTTTTCATAGTTGTGACTTTATATTTCAGAATTGCAACTATTTCTTGTTGCAGCTCATTATCTCTGAATGAGTCTCAAGTCCAGCAGTTTTGCAAAGTTTCATTCACTTACAGCATATCTCAAGAGAACAATGGACAAGTGTCTGTACTGAGAGATAATTAGAATTGCATGTTCTAATCATGTTAACTGTGTTCTAAACATTGGAACTTTGAATTATCAGCTTTCTGTAACATTTATCAGCATAACTCAGGTGATACAGTCAGGACCAACCCCTTCAAATTTGTTAGTTTTATCAAGATTACTGCCAGTTCTGCTTACTATGCTGAAAACTTTCTGACTGATTGAATAGCAGTGTGTGAGTTTGTATGTGTCTAAAAGAATTATACAGCAGCTGTGCGTGTCTGTCAGCGAACATAGACAGCTTCCTGGTAAGACACACAGCAGATTTACAGCAAAGTCAGGGCAGGATGCCCTACAAGGACTGCCGGAAGTGTTTGTGTGTGAGAGTGTGTGTTTGAGTGTGTATGTGTGTGTAAGTGTGTGTTTGAGTGTGTGCTCTCATCCCAGGAGCTTCTACAATGATGTCATTGTTAGACTTGCTACTGTTTCTTTAATGAAACGGGCTGTGTGTGTGTTTCTGTATGTGTGCAGTCCTGAACTATAAGAGAGATGACATCATCCCAGAGTACTGACTGTCCATCAGCTGTTTGATTTCCTGTTTAATACAATGAACAATGAGAAGTGGTGCAGTGAGTCCTCTTCTCCTACTACACTGAACAAAATTATAAATGCAACACTTTTGTTTTGCCCCCATTTTTCATGAGCTGAACTCAAAGATCTAAGACTTTTTCTATGTACACAAAAAGCCTATTTCTCTCAAATATTGTTCACAAATCTGTCTAAATCTGTGTTAGTGAGCACTTCTCCTTTGCCGAGATAATCCATCCTCCTCACAGGTGTGGCATATCAAGATGCTGATTAGACAGCATGATTATTGCACAGGTGTGCCTTAGGTTGGCCACAATAAAAGGCCACTCTAAAATGTGCAGCTTTACTGTATTGGGGGGGTCTGGGGGCCATGCAAGAACTGGGATGTTTTCAGCTTCCAAGAATTGAGTTCAGATCCTTGCAACATGGGGCCGTGCATTATCATGCTGCAACATGAGGTGATGGTCGTGGATGAATGGCACAACAGTGGGCCTCAGGATCTCGTCACGGTATCTCTGTGCATTCAAAATGCCATCAATAAAATGCACCTGTGTTCTTTGTCCATAACATATGCCTGTCCATACCATAACCCCACCGCCACCATGGGCCACTTGATCCACAACGTTGACATCAGCAAACCGCTCACCCAAACGACGCCATACACGCTGTCTGCCATCTGCCCTGTACAGTGAAAACTGGGATTAATCCGTGAAGAGAACACCTCTCCAAAGTGCCAGATGAGCATTTGCTCACTCAAGACGGTTTTGACGACGAACTGCAGTCAGATCGAGTCCCCGATGAGGACGACGGGCATGCAGACGAGCTTCCCTGAGACAGTTTCTGACAGTTTGTGCAGAAATTCTTTGGTTATGCAAACCGATTGTTGCAGCAGCTGTCCAGATGGCTGGTCTCAGACAATCTTGGAGGTGAATATGCTGGATGTGGAGGTCCTGGGCTGGTGTGGTTACACGTGGTTTGCAGTTGTGAGGCCGGTTGGATGTACTGCCAAATTCTCTGAAACACATTTGGAGACGGCTTATGGTAGAAAAATGAACATTCAATTCACGGGCAACCGCTCTGGTGGACATTCCTACAGTCAGCATGCCAATTGCACGCTCCCTAAAAATTTGCGTCATCTTTGGCATTGTGCTGTGTGATAAAACTGCACATTTTAGAGTGGCCTTTTATTGTGGCCAGCCTAAGGCACACCTGTGCAATAATCATGCTGTCTAATCAGCATCTTGATATGCCACACCTGTGAGGTGGATGGATTATCTCGGCAAAGGAGAAGTGCTCACTAACACAGATGTGATTTTTATTTTTTATTTTTTTTTAAGGCAGACGAAAGTTTCAGAGGCACTGTGTAAACGTAATTGACACAACGTGAGGTCGTATTTATTTTTTAACATGCGAAAATTTCGGACTCAGTGTGCAAGGAACTTTAGGCTACTGTGAGGAAAAATATATCAAGTTGAAACTCTGAAGACGTTTTCCAGTCAGTGGGTTGTATTTTAATGCTGTATAAAGAGGACCTTTCCCGTAATTAAAAATTATAGTTGGGTATATGTGAGGTTTGGATGTTTCAGCTTCTACGAAGCTGACAGACTTCTCTTGTTCACTGTAATAGTGGAAGACCCCTAGTCTACTAATCTTCCACCTCCTTCCATTCCTCCTTCCTTTCCTTACAGAGCTGCTCTTTCACAGTAAAGAGAGTCAGTCATTCAGTGGCCGTCGTGGCGCGTGATTATGACCCACAACCTCAATAATCGCTAACTCATGGAAACAAACAAACAAAGAGTTACAACCGCACTGCTGGAGACAAAGACAGAAGCCTTCAATCTGCTCATAGTTCCACTCTGAATGAGGTTTTCTTTTCTTTTTTTCAGAGAAGAAGAAACACATGAGCATTGATTCCAAGAGCCTGCGCCAGGTTTTAAAAAGTTTATATTTTTGTTAGTTAGTTTTACAGTTATACACAGTCTATGGTGCAAGGCAATTCATCAGGTTAAACATTAAAGTACATTTTTGTCTTTTTAAGTGTTAAGTAAATCCAGTACTCAATAATTTTCAAATGATATGTTCAAAGATACCAGAAAGGGACTGTTTACATGAATTTATAGAACCAAAAGTTATAACCAGAAGTAACCAGACACAAAACCAGAAGTCCATCCATCTTAAACAGTAGTTCCCCTGAAAAAAGGGTGATTTAAACTCCTTTACAAATCAAATAACATATTTTCGTGCACAAACACACACACACACAAAAATAATAATTTTATATATATATATATATATATATATATATATTATAATAATAATTATAATAATTATAATTATATATAACTTTTGAGCAGCACATTTCTGCTTTCAAACCCTCTAGGAATGTCTTATATGTAGTATTTAATTACAATGAGATTTATTTTCACTCTATTCTGTTTGTGAAGTTAACATGAAGCAAATTAACTCATTGACCTCTAACATTCAAAGTGGTTATGACCAATTTAAGGCTTTTTTTTATGGTCTGGATTTTTCAGTCTTCTGTGAGGAAAGAATAGGAGGCAGAAGTGCGAACGTCACAGAGCCTCAGAGCTACGTGACTCTGAACCCACAGGTATTCCACAGCACCATAGAGCAGCTCGTGGGCGGGCAGCCAGCCCAACACACACAAGCACATACTTCTGGCTTTCCAGACCTCTGTGTTTGTGTGCTCTTTTACCAGTTTGGAAGTGTTTATAGTGATGAATATAAAAAAGACTTGCATTAAAAGGACTCCGCCATACTGCTTGAAGGATAAACATTTTAAAAAAGTAACTCATTGAAACACTTAAATCACTCTTAAAGGGACATTACACCCGAGAAAAAAAAAATATCCTTAAAGGGATAGTTCACCCAAAAATGAAAATTAGCCCATGATTTACTCACCCTGAAGCCATCCTAGATGTATATGACATTCTTCTTTCAGACGAATACAATCGGAGTTAAATTAAAAAATGTCCTGGCTCTTGCAAGCCTGATAAAGGGAATGAAGTAACAGTAACAGTAACCTAGAATACTGTCTAACACTTGATGGCTGCTCTGTTAAGTCATTTACATTTACATTTATTCATTTAGCTGACGCTTTTATCCAAAGCGACTTACAATTGCTATATATGTCAGAGGTCGCACGCCTCTGGAGCAACTAGGGGTTAAGTGTCTTGCTCAGGGACACATTGGTGTCTCACAGTGGATTCGAACCCGGGTCTCTCACACCAAAGGCATGTGTCTTATCCACTGCGCCATCACCACCCGCTCTTCGTCGTCGGTTAGGAACCTGGGTGTGCTCTTTGATACCAATCTTTCATTTGAAAGTCATGTGTCTAGTATCTGTAAAACTGCATTTTTCCATCTTAAAAATATATCTAAATTATGTCATATGCTCTCATTGACAAATGCGGAACAATTAGTTCATGCGTTCATGTCATCAAGGCTAGATTATTGTAATGCTCTACTGGGTGGTTGCCCCGCACGCTTAATAAACAAACTACAGCTAGTTCAAAACGCAGCAGTTCGAGTTCTTACCAGAACCAGGAAGTATGACCATATTAGCCCGATTCTGTCAAAACTTCACTGGCTCCCTATTAAACATCACATCAATTTTTAAATATTGCTGATTACTTACAAAGCACTAAATGGTTTAGCTCCGCAGTACTTGAGCGAGCTCTTAATGCATTATAGTCGTTCACGTCTATTGCAATCTCAAAATTCCGGCCAGTTGGTAATACCTAGAATATCAAAATCGACTGCTGGCGGTAGATCCTTCTCCTATTTAGCAGCAAAACTTTAGAACAGTCTTCCTACCATTGTCCGGGAAGCAGACACACTCTGTCAGTTCAAAGCTAGACTAAAGACACATCTCTTTGATCTAGCATTCACATAATACATTATAGACTTCTATAATTCAGTGTTAGGCTGCATAGATTAGGTCAGATGGAACCGGGAACACTTCCCATAAATCCTGATGTACTCGTTACATCATAAGAAGAATGGCATCTACGCTAATTTTAGTGTCTTTTGTTTATCCCGAGGTTTTCCCGCAGCCTGCCGGATCCAGGCCGTATCCAGATCTGATGAAGGACCTGCGCCTGGACCCGATAACAACGCAGTGCTGAAGTGCCAACTAGTCTCTCCCTATGGAGGATCCCTTTACCACTATACAGATAAAGCGTCGTCGGGAAACTCAATTTGCGTATCTACCCCGAATTGATAAAATAAAATAAAATTCTGTATCAAAAATTATAAGGAAACACCAGTACTTTGTTTAGGCTTGGTTTGTAGGGAATTCCAAACCTGCGCACATATATTCAAACGCACATAACTATAGAACCAATTCTTAATGCGCATGTGACCACCATCAGCGTTTCTCACAGGTTTGCGTTTAAAGTCTGTGTAGAGAGAATGGTGTCGTCTTAGCGGCCCCTAATTTAATAACAAATGATTGTTGCGACGGAAGCGAATCAATCAAAACTAACTTTAGCTGGAAAATAACTTTATTAAAGAACCGCTATAAAGCCAAAACAATCTAAATTATACGTTTGTCTCTGTAAAGCTGCTTTGAAACAATCTACATTGTTAAAAGCGCTATATAAATGAAGATGACTTGAGATGACTCGTGAATGGCTGTTTGACTTTAGAAGTCCATTAAAGTGCATCTATTCATGATTAAAGTACTCGACACAGCTCTGCGGGGGTTAATAAAGGCCTTCTGAAGTGAAGCGATGCGTTCGTGTAAGAAAAATATCCATATTTAAAACTTTATCGACTAAAATAACTAGCTTCCGGCAGACGGCCGTACGCGTGGATTTACGCCAAAAGAGTAACACTTGAACTTGACGCACAACGTAATGATGAACACGGTTGCCCAGCCCTGTTTGTTTGAACCGCGAGTGGTGTCAATTGCTGTCATTACATTACAGGTGTGTGTCTCGAAATGTCCCGTTCACACAGCAACTTTCTCGAATACTGTCTGTATGAACGTGAAATGGGAGTCAAACCTGTATTCTCTTACCAGTAACCATTGTGACAGTGACCAAAGTAATATCAAAGATGGCGACTGGATCTAAAACCTCCAGATGACACACAGCTTATATCTCCATTACCGTAAGTTACCGAAACCACACATGAAAACCCGCAACACACAGTAGACACGCGTTTGTGCATTGCAGAGCAGCTTTCTCCCATTCTTCCATTCCTGTTCTGTTCACATAGTGCGGGGTTTTCGGTGAATGCAGTTGTGAGTCTTGAAAATGTAGTTTGGTTAATGCGGTTGTCACTCTCGTAAATAATGGAACTGTGTGTGAACACTGAACATAACTGTATTAAGGACTCAAATACAGAACTGACAACCGTATTCTGTTTCTGTGTAAAAGTGGCCTTACTCATCTTCATTCCAAACCTAGCCTATATAACTTTATTTTATCAACACAAAAAAACAAGAGAAGTATTCAGAAAAATGCCTGTTTTTTTGTTTGTTTGTGTAACGTATAGGCAAGGATGAAGCGGAGAGAGAATCCACATGCAAGCACGACTTTAATAAAACAAACAGGTAATCCAGGGCAAACAACGGAACTCAGGACAGGAACATGAAACAGGTACAACGACCGACAACCAACAACTGAAGCACAGAGGTTTAAATACACAGGCAAACAAGCTAAACAAGCTAACAAGGGGGCGTGGCTAATCAGACACACCTGGGGAGACTAATAAACAAGAAAAACTACAAAGGACTACAAAACTTGGCACAAAACAGGAAATAACATAAAAGTCCACACAAGACAAGGGGAACACAAGACCGGAATCATGACAGTTTGTTTGTTTGTTTGTTTGTTTGTGCAGTTAAAGTTAATTGGAGCCAATGTTATTTTGGACCCCACTGACTTTTATTGTATGGACAAAAAAATAATGTGTGTTGTTCCATAGAACAAAGAAAGTCATACAGGTTTAAGATGACGCGATGAAAGATTTTTTTTTTTATTTTTTTTTTTTTATTTTTTTTTTTTAGATGAACTATACATTTATAAATATCAGGTGCCTCTCTGTTTGGTAAGAAATTATACTTCTTATTTTCTCATGACCAACTTTTTTTTCAGTGACTTTTAACCAGCTGGTCTGAAGGTAATTTGAAGGGAATGTTCACTAAAGTTTGACCACATGTGTCCTTCTTTTAAACAGTTTTATAATTTCAAGTTTAACAAACTTCCTTTCATAAAAAGTTTTGCTTGAAAAGTGTGCTTGTGATTTCTGTCTTTAAAAAAATAATAATAAATAAATAATAATAATAATAAAAAAAAAAATATATATATATATATATATATATATATATATATATATATATATATATATATATATATATATATATATATATATATATATATATATATATATATATATTAGGGCTGTCATAAGATTAATCGCGATTAATCGCATCCAAAATAAAAGTTTTAAAAGTTTGTGTTTACATAATATATGTGTGTGTACTGTGTATAATTATTTTGTATATATAAATACACACACATGCATGTTGTATATATTTAAGAAAAATGTTGATTTTTGTATAATTTATATATAAAAAAAATACAATTATTTTTAACAATTAACAATTATACACAGTACACACACATATATTATGCAAACACAAACTTTTATTTTGGATGCGATTAATCGCGATGAATCTTTTGACAGCCCTAATATATATTATTATTATTTTTTATTTTTTTATTTTTTTTATATATTACTTGTTTGATATTGTATATGTAATACAGTGATCTTCATACATTTGAAGTGTGCATGGCTTAATGTTGTACAGGAGATCCATATCCATGATCATAACATTGTAATATTCATCATACTGTACTCTATATTGCTAAATCTACCCGATTTTTGATATCAACAGAAAAAAAATATTGGGATAGCATGGCTTCTCTTGAGACTACCTTGCTTCACGGCATAGTAATGATATGCTAAAGCCCGTCCCCCTCGTGGCGTGATTGGTTACAAGGTAGTTTGTGACGTCAGAAACACCAGCGATTTCAAACTGCGTTTTTGAGACTGTCTTTAGATCACTGCAGTTTTAAACAGAAATACTCAGCAATGCTGTTGACTTATGAATTTGCACATGGTTTGTCTTAAAGTATATTAAAAACACTGCATAGATATATAAACAACAATAAAAACTTGATTTTCACTACAGGGGGACTTCAAGGAAACTAATGAGGTTTTATCAGCAATGTATTCAAATCATTTGCCAGAAGTTTCACCCACTTGAGAGTTTGGGATTTCCCTAAAACATGCATCACATTTTTGTGCTAGCTTCTATAACTTTCAACTTCTTAAAAATGATTACGACTCAGTGGGTATCAAAACTATCTAATCAGCTGATCTCACAGGGACACCTTTGAGTTCCTGCCTCTCAGTGGCTTAAGTTTAACTAATTAACTCCTGTGTTCTTTATGTAAATGAAACCAGCTTGAAGCATCCTTTGATGACCACTTACGCCCAGTTTAACTAGTAGGGTAAATCCCCCAAAGCTCAGCTCAAACCACAGGTGATTTCTCCTCAAAGAGTCTCTGAGAAACTCTGCCCTGCAAATATTAATTATCACTTTAAAAAAATATATACAATTTTTGAGTTGATAGCTCAGCAAATAACAGCATGGAGATTATGCGGCCTGTTCCTTTCCTTGTGTTATCATCCAAAACTCACTCTCATTCACACTTTCTCTCTCTTCCTCACCTCCAAGTAAGCCACATGGGCGTCTGGCTCAGCCAAAAAAGCTGAGGGACAACAGACACGAGAAAACGCACCCCAGGCTCCGCTTACAAAATCATCTCATAGACACGCACACAGCTTCACAGCTTTTCTATTACTCAAAAAGTCTTTGAGATATGCCTTGCAGCTTGAAGCGACTCAAAAAAAGTTTGCCAAGTGACAAACCTCACGCTGTGAGACTCGCAAGTACTGCACAATCTCTCACTCACACCTGCACACCTTTATTCAGCATGATGCCAACCTCAAGAATGACTATTTTCGGCTTTTCCTATATGTAACATCATTGTAGCAGTGACTTTTGCATGGGCAAGACCCGCATTCTTATAAAAAAGCTTACATTTATTGCACAACTCAAATGATGTCACTTGCATAATGTAAAGCAGTGATGCAAAACGAGTCTGAAGTTCTGGCAAAGCTCCAGTGAACTCTATCTCTACATCTTATCTCAGTTCTGATTACTGATTACATACGCTCATGACACAGGCAACCGTGAGCCTCAGCTGACAGCACTGCTGATGTCCTGATGTGTGCACAGTGCTTTCAAAGTCTGTTTTATTGAGGACACTCTGATGTAGACACACAAACGGCAGCGCTATTTTAGGTGAGGCTGTGGTTCGGTCTTATAGCTATAGTGCGCTGGATTCTTAGAAACTGACACAGTTACTACACTCACTACACGTGCAAACGTCGTTGCTGAGAGGCACCATGGCTGGTTGTAACCGCTGTTTTGAGACGGTCTGTTGGGTTTACTATAATGAGATAAAAGGTCTGTTGGGTTTATCTTGCTGAGAGAAATGTCTGCAGACAGGTTTAGCACAAGGAAGCTGATAGCTTTTTCTGGGTCTAAAGTGAACTTCCTTTACTTTGAGATGTGCTGTACTGACATCTGAAAATATAACCACAGGAAGTATTTCTTGACATTTTTGTGAGGCTTCTTCATAATTTTGGATATGAATAGCATGAAAAAATATGCTGTCTTCGTGGAATCAGTCAAACCTTGTACTAATATTGTTCAGTGCTGTTTTAATGAGGCACTTGACAAACATACAGCAGTGCTTTCAGTCAGGGGGTGCGGAGTTTCTGTAGGGAAGTTTTTGAGTCACATCATTTCATTATTTGTATCCCTCAACTCATTCATGTAAAACATTCAAATAGAAAGAAACCCGAGAGTGAATAAACAAAGGTGAGAGTTCATATGCATGAGGACACTACACAATTTAACAATTACAAACCTTACCAAATAGTTATTGCTTGGCAAGCATGGCCAGTCATTATGCTCATACCTTAGAGTTTGAGAAGAACCATCAGAAAAGGTCACTTAAATTACGTTATCAAAAACTCACATAAAAAAAAAAAAAAAAAAGATGCTTTGTGGTTGGTTAATGTTGTCAGTTACATCATTTTTCAACTCTCAAGTCAGTGGAAATGCAGGCACCATTTCTGTAGAGAGGTGGACTTGTTTGGCTTGAACAATTGAGCAATAACCTAGCAACCACCCAGAACATCCTAGCAACCACTTTGCAGAAATCAAGTTTATTAGAATAAAATAAAATTTTAATATGATTTATATTTTTAAATAAATTGATTTCCATTGAGGCTATTAATTATCATGTTAAAAGTACTTACAAATTAATAATATAAGTGGCAAGTGTAGTAATAACATGATAATAACATGGTTACAAGCAAAACATTGAAATGTTGCAAATTCAAGTTATTCATCAGATACGAAACTGACCCGTAAAATAATCTGTATTTTATGTAATTTTTATTAAAAAAAGATTTAAGACTCTTCATCTCAATCAGAAGAGAATGGATGGCTGCTAAAGATTAACACTTGTCATTCAGTGAGAATCCTGGCGCTCTTTCCTTTTCCTAAACTAACATTAACACTTTCACACACTGTTTTTCTGTTTAGAATCTCTCCTCCCTTCACACTGTTCTGTCAATTATACCACATAAATGATACCATCTGTGTAAACAGACAGGTTTGTTAGCCACTCATATTGTCTTTAATGATGAACCACACTTCTAGTCCTAATGAGATAGGCTGAACGGTGGGAAAAACAACGAAAAAGAGAGAAAGTGAGAAAGAGAGAGCGTAAAACCACTACATCAGGATGTGGGCTGTTTTTCTTTCCTCCCTTTTAATGTGCTTTCTTTTATTGGGCTTGTAGCTTTCTCTTGTCATCTTGTTCACTCACTCTTTTTTTCTCCTTTCTACTATATATGATTAGCTACAGTCTTATTGGTTAGTATTTATGCTGACAGACACATTTCTTTTGACAGCAGGTAAACAGGGGGATCTTGAGTAAGTTTCTTTGATATGCGAACTGGGACAAAACCGGCTACGCAGAACCAGAGAAAATACAGACCAGAAAGTCCACACAAAAAAAAAAGTTCCCATCTGCCCACCCATTGTGCTGTAATCTAAAACAAAGAAATGTAAAGCAACATGTTGACAGCGGTTTTCCACCGCTGGTGAAGTGTGGACGTAATGTCAACCTCAAATCAAAACACCATCACCTAAACATACTGTAAAATGTCAACAGATTGTTCAAAACAGCAGAAAAATGTCCTCTGTACCATATTCACCCATATGTGCTTGTTTCCGAAGTTAAAATGCTAGCCATAGGGTTTTTACTTGTCCAGAGAAAGGTAGTTTGAGAGAAAAGGTGTTCCCTAACAAGAACAAGTGTTAAATTTCCTGTGGTTTGAGCCCACGTGCCAAAAGAGATGTTGAAGTTGTGAACAACAAAGACGTCTAACGTTTGACAATGGAGAAGTGAGGGGGATTTTACTGTAAGTAACAGTTCCATCTCTTCCTCTGTATCTCTGCCCACCCTTCTGCCTGGTTTACTGCCTGTTAAATCCAGTTTCTAGCTTTTGCTTTTGGAGTTTTCATTTGGAAATGAATCAGAAAAATGTATTATTAAAAGACAAAATAGAACATTTGTCTTAATTTACTAACATTCCAACATTTGTCTGTGGCATTTTAACTGATATTCATGACAATTGTTTATTGTGACAATAACTCATAACAGTGGCACATACAGTATGAATTGTGCAATTTGTTTTTGTTTTTGGTCATGAGAAATGCAACAAGTCAAGGACAAATAGCTATGGCAGGGTATGATTTTCTTTGAATAATGATTTAAAGTTCATCACACTTTAGATTAAAGTGTGTTTCCTTGTGTTTCTTTTTTTTTTTTTTTTTTTTTTTGTTCCATATTAAAGAAAGTTTTTAATAAAAAAAAATAAAAAATCATATTTCTTGCAAACATGTACACAGATATACAGGATACAGGATAATACAGGATACACTGTTATATAAGCATGTAGTGACTCATTGAGCTACTAAGTTAACAATTATGCATTTGAAAGGCATCATTATTGATACAGCCAGATGTTTCCAACACCTGTGTTATTAATCTGTGTAATTCAAGTGAAGCATTTAGCTGGCGGTACTGAGAAGGAAGGAAAGGAAAAGGTGAGCGAAGGTGCATAGAGAGGTAACAGTGCGTGATTCCTGCTGGAGTTCTCACATACGGGTGGATCTGCAGGGACACGAGGAGCAGGTATCTGCCTGTTCAGCTGGCATGGAGATGGGATTCGGGAATCTTGAAACTCTGAGTTTGCCAAGCGGCCTGGCTGGCTCCACGCACAACTTTTTTAGCAGCTGCCGGCTCTGTGAGTTGGCGGTCAACCAGTGCAAGACACGGTCAGTGAGGTCAACAACTTCACCTCAGGGTAGCTTTGAGGAGCTGCCAGAACAGAGCCTGTTTCTAACAGCTGTAGGTGAACTATGAAGGCTGAATTCAGTCCAAAAGTTGTAAAGAAAAAAAGAAGAAGAAAAAAGAAAAAGAAAGTCACATCAAATGAGTCACATTAATGATACACAAAGTATAGGAGAACACACACACAGTTTAGATCTGTGTAGCCAGGCATTAGCCTTTCAGATAACAAGATTAAATGAGTGATATCCTGCCCTGCAACAGTAATTGACGATTAGCTGATAACGATATATTAAGGCTTAATGGGCTGGTGCTATTTATACATCATTGACGATTACACAAGTGATTCTGCACTTAAAACTCAAAGACATGTGCTGACATCGCAACATCTGTGCTGATTTACAACACCACAGACTCAAATTATGGTTCACATATTATGGTTAACACTTTACAATAAGATTTAGTTTTGTTAACATTAGTTAATGTATTAACTAACTAAACTAATAATTAGCAATACATTTGTTACTGTATCTTTTTAAACGTTAAATACTGTTGTTCATTATTTGTTCATGTTAGTTCAGTGCAAAAAATAATGTTAACAAATACATGAACAAAGATTAATAAATGTTGTAGAAGTGCAGTTCATTATTATTTCATGTTAATTAATGTACTTAACTATGAAACCTTATATCATTATTGTTACCATATATATATATATATATATATATATACATATACTGTATAGTCCTTGGTAAAAAATTTTACTTGATTTTATTTTCAAAAGTCAACGAATTTGAGACCGCTGAATGTAACATTTTTGACAAGCCAAATATGTAAGTCTCTGAGTAATATGAAAATAAAATAAACTTCATTCTGTAAAATAAGTATTTTACAGGCAGCACATTTTATAATGTGCAAAAATAAAACATAGTTCATTGCTTTTTTTCATTGTTCATTATACTTATTTTACAGAATTAAGTTTATTTTACGGGTTAAATTACATTACACAGAGACTCACATATTTGGCTTGTCAAAAATGTTACATACAGCTGTCGCAAATTCGTTGACTTTTGAAAATCAAGTTAATTTTTTACCAGGAAAGGAGTGGTTTTGATGCGCAAATTCATTTTTCTTGTCACTTGTAACAAAAATCTTTTATTTAAACCCAGTAAAATGCAGATCCTGTTGTAAATAATAGTGCAAAAACACTTTTTAAAATTGTTGTTGCTACCCCTTAGCAGATTTTGACTGAAATTAAAGAAAATATATTTAAGTATAATGTAAGTCTATATTATAAATGCATTATATTTTGACAACCTGTTATGGATGTCGTAATTATATAATTTTTGAACAAATCTTAGCAAAAAAGATTAGATTTGTTGGAATTTAAAAAAAAAAAATAGTTTGGAATCTTAAAAAAAAAAAATTGTTTGGAATCTTCAAAATCTCCAAAAACATGGTTTTATGACAGCCACCATATAAATGATTGCATCTTGTCAACGGTTTGGAAACACCATAATTGTATAATTAGACAGAGACTTCCCTTTTTCATTAATTCAGTTCAATGGATTTCTGGGTCAAAACGACTCAAAATAATGGAGCAGGTCACATAAATTTCATCAGATCAAATTCTGGTGCATTTTTTTTTTTTTTTTTTTTTTTTCAGGCCTGAGCACAAATTGTCTTAACGTCCACTTTTTTCTACTTCCTGTCATCTGTCATTTTCTGCACTCCCATTGGATGCCTCATGTGTTGTTTAGTTTCAAATCTGTTAACGTGAGGGTAGGTAGGGTAACCAGTGACCTCAAATTATTCAAACCGATACTATTGAAATGAGTGTTGAGGTTTGTTACAGCACCCCAGGAACGTGAACTGTGACACCCACGTCCATTCAAAATGAGAGTGTTGAATGAAACAGATATGTCCATATATAGCTTCCAGTCACAGCATGATAAGACTTGGACGTATTAAAATAAAAACTAATTTATAAAATAATGCAAATTTAGATAGATTTGCATTATTTTATAAATTAGATTATTATTATTAGATTATTTAATCGTGCCTGTACAAAAGTGACTTTATTAAAATGTTTGATTGGTAAATTGAGCTATACTCTGCAGGCAAATTTCTTCTGCACAAGAGATTTGTGAATGCTTGTTTCACAAAACATTTGCTAATAAGGAACTGATCATGTTGCTGCTAAAATGGGTGTTGAAAGTGACACATGAGTTGAAGATGAATGTAAACCACACTCTCCAAAGATACACATCAAAAGATTCAGTATGAGCATTCATGAGTATGCACCAAAATGTGCATGTTCATGTGCATCCAATCTAGCGGACCCCACTGTGCACTGTAAACCCTAACGCCCAAAATAAGTAATTGGTTTGAGAAGGGCAAACATAAATTAAACAAATTAAATCAAATGAGTTTTTAGAGCTTTCTTTTTCTTTTGAGTTCACAAAACTGACACATTTTAAGTAATCTGAATTGTTTCATTGGTTTGAGTTTTATGAGATTGTTTCTTTTAATTTAGAAACTTCAATTTAATTGAAACTGGTTGGGATTTCCATTTCCTTTATGCTTTGTCATGGCACATAAAAGGAAAATGAAATGCTTACATTAACTGTTATATAATGATTTTTGTGCAAGATTAATGTTAAGTTGGATATTTTGTTTAATGTGCTAATTTAGAGTGCTAATTTAGAAGAGGTTATGTTATGTTGGGTTTTTTGGGGGGTTACCTCAAATATTTTGGTTTCACATATACAGTGTGTCATTGCTAGGCATTAGAATTACAGAATATTAAGATAATGTAATAAAGATTTCAAGACTAAAAGGAAAAAAGTTTCACTTATACTTATAAAAAATCCCCCATATTTTTTCAGTTTAAGAGCTACAAGATGTGCGATTTGATTCAGAGACCACTATGAGAATGATTCATCAAGTTTTTTTTTCCCAGCATTAAATCAATTCTATTAAAGTCCTTGTACTCATCTTCTATTCTTGTTTTTCATTTCTTGAGAAATGTTTTGATGGTTTTTTTTTTTATTTTATTCATCATATTGTGGTTCACCCTCTGAAATGTGATTTTTAAATAACTGTTGTGAATGAAGCTCAATATGTAAACATGTATCTGCAGATCTACTGTTTACCCAAGAGCAGCATTCAACTCATAAACAAATTATCGGCTGATGGATCAAGAACAGGCTGTGCTTTAGTTTTTCAGAATTTCATTATGAAGTGTCTGAAGGCTTCTCTCGATTCTTTACCATTCAAAGCCGTGTGGTTTCCCTTCATCATGGACTTAATGCTTCTTGTATCAACATGTCTGTTAAAAGTCAGAACTTTAATCTAATATAATATTAGAAGATATTTCATTTCTATCTTCTAAATGATGGACACCTCCCAAAACATTTCTTTTATTGTTATAATTTAGGAAAAACTGGAGGGAAGTTTTTCACCACTGGCAATAACGTTCAAACGGTTTCATTAAACAATCCTCTTTTCAAACACAGGATCAAAACAGTGGATGATATCCGGCTGCTGTATATCAACAGGCTTGTTTAAGACATTGAGAAATACCTGAGTAAACATCACGTGATCCTGATCTACATCAGAGGATTGTTATTCTGATAAGTCTCCCACGGTCCATCATTATTGTGAGCTTGTCGCTCTCATTGTGTTTGTAGTTTACCGAGGGACTGATTGTAAACTCATTTCCTTCTGCTTGTCATGTAGTTATACATTACTGCAGGTCACACTCACTCACAAGAACACTGACCTTGACACAGTCATCAAACACACCGCCATAGGCCTCTAATCTGAGAAGAAAAAACAATGGAAAAAATGTGGCACAAGTGAAAAGAGACTGTGGTGAAGACCTGATATCATTGCAAGAATTGCTTTTATTTCTGTTATTTAGATTTTTTTTTTACAGTGGTAAAACTTTTCACTTTGGTTTATCTTTGACATCTTTTAGGTTTTTTGAAGAATTTTGAAGAATGTTTACACTGTCTATTAATCAGCTGCCAAACTCCAAAAAGGAGTATAGGCTATTTAAATATATAAAAATATAAATATATCCACTATATTTTTTACAAAAACTTCTGTTATTGTGTCATGGAACGAAGTTTTAAGAGTTTTTCAGGCGAGAATGTAGTTATTTAGACCTCATAGGTAATTTTTGACTCTATTTTACCACTTGTTTTGACACTTTCGTAGATGTGAGCTCCAGACAGTCATTCAGCACTTATGTACCACTTATTTTATACGTTTTAAATGTGTAACGAAGGCTTGGGCTCAACTGTCAATCTGTCAACTTGCGATTTTAATCCGTGGCAGAAGTAGTTCCGCACAAAATATTTTTATTTTAGTTTTTAATGACACTCCATTGTTGTTTCTTTTTTATTTACACACTTGTGCCATCGTATGCATAGTATAATCCCTCACAACACCTCAAAACAGGTGTTGTCTCAAGTGCATGTTAGAAATATGGTCAAAAGAATGGTCCACAAAGTTAAGAGAAGAAATAATTGCCCTTTACAAACAAGGAACAGGATACAAAAAGTTTGCAAGTTCAAAGTTAAAGGTGGTTACACTACCTCAATGGGACAGAATAAGGAAGCTATCAATGGTTGCAACCAGATTTCAGGTTCAGAAAAACACTCGCGTGTCTGCAAAAGACCTGCAGTAACATTGGTAGCAACAAGTAGGTTTCAGCTTGCAAAGTAGGGCACGTACTAAACACACGCACATGCTCTAAGACTACTGACCCAAAAGCACAAGAAAAGTCGGCTCCAATTTGCTTAAAATCAGATAAATAAGCTACAGAAGTTTTGTGAAGGCAAGATGGGTTTGGAAGGCAAGATGGGTTCGTTGAATTGCGTTTGGAAGGCAATTTTGCGTTTGGAAGGTTCGTTGAATTGCGTTTGGAATTGCTGCAGCGTTTGGAAGGCAAGATGGGTTCGTTGAATTATCAGGAAATAGGAGAAAACGTCATGCTGTCAGTGAGGAAGTTATTGGACCTTCCAACAGGACAATGACCCCAAGCATACCTCAGATTCCACCAAGGCTTGGTTGCAGAAGAAGTTCTAGAACAGGGTTCACCAATCTCGGTCCTGGAGGGCCGCTGTCCTGCAGAGTTTAGCTCCAACCAGCTCCAACACACCTGTTTGAAAGTTTCTAGTATGCCTAGTGAGACCTTGATTAGCTGGTTCAGGTGTGTTTAATTGGGGTTGGAGCTAAACTCTGCAGGACAGCGGCCCTCCAGGACCGAGATTGGTGAACCCTGTTCTAGAAGATTCCACAGTGGCCATCACACTCACCTGACTCACTGACCCAAGAATATTACTGAACTGGAGGACATTGCTCATGAGGAACGGGCTAAGATTCCTCAGAAATGCTGCCAGAAGCTGCTGTCTGGTTGTACATCTCATTTGCATCAGGTCATAACAGAAAACATTGTTTCTACTAAGTACTAAATAAGCTTACCATGAAGAGGTTGAATAATTTTGAGATGTCATGTCAAAGTGCCATTTTCAGTTGAATTTGGGGAAACATTTGTTGTGTTGAGCTATTTCAATTACTTTTGTTTGATTGTTCATTGCAAACAGCTGAAAGTCTGTACATTTTGCCAATAAACCTGATTTGCAATGGGGGTAGAATCATTTCGATTACAACTGTACATACACAGTCCCATTTCCAGAAAAATGGGACATTTTGTAAAATGCAATTAAATCAAGAATCTGTGATGTGTTAATATTCTTTAACCTATATTAAACTGACAAAAGTACAAAGAAAAGATTTTCAATATTTTCACTGATGACGGTATTTTGTAAATATAGTCAAATTCTGTTTTGTTTTTTACCACTGTCACATCACCTTTCCTTTTAATTACTCTTTTTAATAATTTGGGAATTGAGGATACTTATTGTTGCAGTTCTGCAAGTGGAATTTTTGCCCGATTTCTCACCTGATACAAAACAGCTGCTCAACAGTCTGTGGTCGTCTCTGTCTGATTCAACTTTTCATGATGGGCCATACATTTTCAATAAGAGACATGTCTGAACTGCACGCAGACCAGTCAAGCACATCCACTCTATTCTGTAGTGTCTCTACAAAACTACTCTTTTGTAGCATGTGTAGAATGAGGTCTGGCATTGCCTTGCTTCCCAGGATGGCAGTATATGTCTCTGTACCTAGAATATCAAAATCGACTGCTGGCTGTAGATCCTTTTCCTATTTAGCACCAAAACTCTGGAACAGTCTTCCTACCATTGTCCGGGAAGCAGACACATTCTGTCAATTCAAAGCAAGATTAAAGACACATCTCTTTGACCTAGCATTCACATAATACATTATAGACTTCTATAATTCAACGTTAGGCTGCATAGATTAGGTCAGCCGGAACCGGGAACACTTCCCATAAATCCTGATGTACTCTAACTATAGAACCAATTCTTAATGCGCATGTGACCACCATCAGCGTTTCTCACAGGTTCGCGTTTAAAGTCTGTGTAGAGAGAATGGTGTCGTCTTAGCGGCCCCTAATTTAATAACAAATGATCGTTGCGACGGAAGCGAATCAATCAAAACTAACTTTAGCTGGAAAATAACTTTATTATAGAACCGCTATAAAGCCAAAACAATCTCTGTTACCTTAAATTATATGTTTATCTCTGTAGAGCTGCTTTGAAACAATCTACATTGTTAAAAGTGCTATATAAATGAAGATGACTTGACTTGACTTGACTTCAATCCCAATATACACCTCCACTTCAATGGTACATTTACTCATTTTGAAGTCACCCATGCAGTTTGCAGTAATGCATCCCCATACCATGACAGATGTTTTCTTTTGCACCTGTTGCTAATGCTGCACCTTTTGTCTTTGGGTCTGAGAACTCGATGTAATGTGCTAGCCAAAGAACAACTGAACAACTGCTAGCCAAAGAATCGTACAATATACGGTCAAACTCGTAACATGAAACATTATATAAAAAATTCACATACAACATATGTTCACATTCATGGCACAATTCAAACGGAAAAACATGAAACAATTCCCATTCACTTGCATTGACGATTTTTCAACCTAGAGGTCCAGTGGGGTTTTACGGATGTGAGGGACTTACCAGCTCTATAGAATTGACTGACTGCCTTTTCCAATAGATGGACCCAATCTAATATTTACACAAACAAAGGTTTTCTGTCCTTTTTACGTCCAGTTATGGCATATTTTACTCGTCAGTTAAATGTGTGGCGTTTTGAAGTAACGTTAAGTTAGGCCTAGCGCGTTTTCCCAAAGGCACTCTCTCGCGCTCTCTCTGCCCCAGGCCCGGTTCTATGGGGGTGCTATGCACCCTCAAACGCAAGCAAGAGATTGCTACTTTGATACTGTTACTTGAAACTGTTATAATATATTGGCGAAACAGATTTGCCAAACCAAACGCGCCAGTGCATATTTGTGCTTATTTGTTTTCGCGCTTCTGGAGAACGCAGGAGTTTTTATTCAGTGCAGGCTCGCGAAAACTCTCATTAACAAAGTGTAACTTAGACACGATGTAAGAGATGTGACAGCTACGTATAAATGCTGGATTCACACAGGACCGAAATATGACATGTTAAAATAGTAAGGCATTTAAAGCAATGTAAAGGCAGACTAATTTAAAAATATTCATGGCAAAATATTTTTTTAAATTCTATGCCAATTATTGGTAAAACTGTCATCTGATTGTGTAATTGATCAATCTAGCAGTAATCCTAGATCTGTCATTTATCATGTTCATAACATATAATCATTTGACAATAATCATTGATGAAAAATAATGTTTCTTCTATTTCTTCTATTCTTGTTTCCCTGTGTCAACAGGAGCTAACTACAGCCCAAAGGCTCTTTTAAGAGCACAGCACTGAGCATCTTTGGCTTTGTAAGTATGTTTTGACTAACTATCAGATGCATTATGTGATTAACATATTGTAATGCAGAACTTGCAGCATAACTTTTTCTAGGAGCACTTGTGTGAATCAAGAAACATTTCTGATTATTTCCAGTTGTACACTTTTTTTTCAGGATTCTTTGAATAGAAAGTTCAAAAGAACAGCATTTATCTGAAATAGAAAGCACTACTGTTCAGTCAGTATTTTTTTATTTTTTTATTTTTTTTGGTTGTTGAATGAAATTAATACTTTAATTTGGCAAGGATGCATTAAATTGACTTGAAGTGACAGTAAAAACATTTGTAATGTTACAAAAGCTTTCTATTTCAGATTTAAGTTTGAAGGGCCATAAAGTTACTCAGTGTACCTTTAACATAATTGTACATTCAGGCAATTAACAGAGTTCCCTAACAAGGGATGTGCAATAAAGCTATACTATTTAAACTAACTCGACTGGTAATAACTGCTGTTGCACAAGTTGATTCCTCGTCTGTCCATGAGCAAATTTAGATTAAATAAACCCCACAACTCCAAACTCAACCATTTCTCACACATTTTCTCTTTTTTTTTTTTTTTCAGATCAGCCATCAGTGGTTTACCGGTATGGAGGCCAGTCAAGACCAACTGGGATGCTTTTTCATTCTTCATGCTTTTTTTGCGTATTGTCATGATCCCTGCTTTGATTTGTTAAGAATTCAGTTCTCTTTTTGTATCCTCCTTTTGATTCTAAACTGAACTCAAATGTCACTGCGAATTGGGTAAGAGACAAACATAAATTACTTAATTGGGTAAATTGAGAGATGAAACCATGCTGATGACCTCTGTCTGTGGTGAAGTAGTGAGTTTGACGTGTAATTACACTCGAGGTTCTGTGGGGTGTGGACTGGATCGATTCCATTCCTAGAGCTTCCGGACAAATCTTTGGGGTGCGGACTGATGGGGCAGTGAACCCGAGGTTACCCCGTGAGTCAGTCCTAGAGCTTCTCATGTATGATTTTGGGGGGAAATCAGGTTTTTTGGATACGCTGATTTCTTAGGCGTGCCGCAAGAACACCACAGACACAGTGTAATCACCATGGGAAAATCTCAGAGTAAAACTGGGAGTTGTGAAAAATATGATACACCAGTGTATTGCCAGATGAGAAGTTTATTTATGTATTATCTTTTTACTCTTTTAATTCATTTTATAACTGTACTGTACATCTTTTTAAGTTGTTTTTATAACTGTTTTAAAGTGCCCCTATTATGCTATTTACTACTGAATTTTCTCATAATATACATTTGCACATCACCACATTTTTCAAAGATTCTTAAACGGCTCGTCAGATGAATCAATCTCTCTAAATCCCTCCTTTCCACATGCTACTGGCCAGACAGCTCAGTCTGTTGTGATTGGTTTACTGCGTACAGCGCGCGTGTCTTCAACAAAAACACCCATTACCATAACAACATCAGCTGTCCTGAGGCTTCCTACACCGTAAACTAAACACAGTAACGAACAATGACATCGATTTTACCATATCAATCCGAACGCGAGTCCAATAATGAAACTCTGGAAGAACTAGTTATTCAACCCGAACCTCCATCACAAGGACGACTCAAGCAGGACGTTTCTCAGTGATACACTGCATTAATAGACACAGTTATAGATAATCGTGGCCCACAAACTGATTAGCATAGTATTTAAAGGGTTAGTTTCAAGGGTTTGCGCATATGCTTCAGTTATTGTGTGAAAGAGAGATCTCAGGACTGCTTGGAGCATATTGTGGCGAGCTTTAACGAGAAGCAGTGGGTCCGAAATTTTAGGATGAGCAAGCCAACCTTTGATATGTTGTGTCAACGTTTGCCCACGTTCCTTTCCTACGACGACACAACGTTTCGACAGGCCATCCGTCCCTTTGCAGACACGCATCGGGGTTGCTCTTGTCATTAAACCGCGGAGAAGTAGCCTAATGTCTCAGAAAATCCGATCAGCCTGTTTACATGACAGTCGCATTGGCACATATCCGATTTATATCTGATTTATTTTCACATATGAATGAGGCCTGAAACCGATCTCGAAATATCTGAATGCATGTGTTTTTTTCCTGTTTACACTGGCATAGAACACATCCGATCTGTGTCACATATGAGCAAAAAATCTGAATTGGGTTACATTTCACTTGTAAACGAGGCCTTAGAGCTGTTACACACTACATGAAAGGTCATTTTCAGAAATCCATAATAGGGGCACTTTAATTTTCCTTGCTTTTATTTTGTGATTATTTTAATTTCTTACTGTGTAAAGCACTTTTAATTGCCAAAGTGTATGACTTGCTATATAAATAAAACTGCCTTGCCTAATGTTGCATCACAATAAATAAATAAAATGGATGTAATTGATTGTGAGAGTGAATAAAGAATATGCTGATGTACATGGACTCAAGTCGCTTTTTTGGAATTTATTAAATTCAATAGCATTCATGTAAAATATAAATAATAAAATAGTGTAAAATGGGCATACTACTGTAAAATTAAATTGCGGTACTGTAAAATTTAATTGCGGTAAGGGCATCATACTGTAAAATGAAATTGCGGTAAGGGCATCTTACTGTAAAATGAAATTGCGGTAAGAGCATCTTACTGTAAAATGAAATTGCGGCAAGAGCATCATACCGTATAACACATTTACAGTAAGTTACTGTAAAGGGGAACTTACAGTAACTTACTGGCAATAGTGCTGCCAGTAAGTTACCGCAAAAATACGATAAAATGTCTAACAGTGTACGTGACAATGGTTTTTAAAGAAATACCAAGCCCATGTGGCTATTTTTAACACAGTAGCATCTTGGTTCCTCTTACAATGAGGCTTGAAGGTCAGCCACGCACATTCAACAAAGTTTTCCTGCCTTGCCTTATACAGCCTGATATTTCTCTGGATTCCCTGAATCTTTTCACAATATTATGTATAGTAATGGTGAAAGACCTAAATGCTTTGCAATCTTGCCTTGAGAAGTGTGATTTTTTAATTGTTTGACAATTCTCTCATGAAATTTGGCACAAAGTGGTGAGCCATGACTCATCTTTGCTTTCAAAGACTGAGCCTTTATGGATGTTCTTTTTATACCTAATCCCGATACTGCCACAGTTCATGGATTCATTGACTCATCCTCTCTCCCTGTGTGTGCATGTGCTTGTGGGTGTGTCTGCTGATTGTGGCTGATCAGCTCATTGGCGCCAACTGTGGTTCGTCAGCTCGACTATTTAATGTCTGTGTATTCCATCCTGTGTTGTCAGATCGTTTTTGGTTATCCTGTGGTCAATTCCTGTCCCGTCTGTGTTCCTTGGACACTATTCGCTTCTCTGCTGCTTCTCGGTCCCTGGCTTCCTAAATGTTCCTATGGTGACTACAGAGGATCTGTTTTTTGCCCATTGCTGGTCTGTTACCTGCCATCCTACTGATCTGACTCTTTCTATCATCATTGTTGTTTATTCAATAAACAGTTGTTCACTCACTACTGAATCTGCCTCTACTTCCTGACAGATACCCTCACCTATTACCAATTCACCTGCTAATTGTGGACTGTTTCAAAAGAGTTTAACTAGGAAATTCTGTAATCTTTTCACTGTCATTTTGCCTCCCTCCCAACTTTTTTGGAGTGTTGTCGCCATCAAAATCTAAATTTGTTATATTCACAACATACAAATTAATTTACAAATACAATTATTGTTTATATATAAGAGTCTTTTTAGAGCTTGATATTAAATGAAAAACAATAGTGTACATTCCGATTAACTTTTTTTTTTTTTTTTTTTTTTATGGAAGATGGACAATCAGGACGATATGAGGGTGATTTAATAATGACAGAATTGTCAACTTTTTGATGAACACTTTCTTGATATTTTTTTTTTTTTTTTTTTTTTTTTTTTACGGTGTGGTTTTGGAGTCCACAGTCATCTCATGGTCACTTTAAATGAAACTAATAAGGTCGTCATAGTGCAATTCACCAACCTGGAGAAATTCTTGGAAGAGTGTTTTTTGGGTTCAGTAAGCTGGTAAGCTTTGGCTGAGTGCTAACTTTTGGCAGAATTCCAGCAAGGCTTCTTCCCTTAATCCTTAAGCTTTTACAAAGAGTTTGAGGGGGGAAAAAAAGAGCAAGAGGTGTCAAACGTGTAAACCTGCTGTCACTGCAGCACCTGTTTCATGACACAGCTGTGTGAGTGAAGGCAACGAGGATTGAGAGTGGGGATTTCAGTTTCCCCTGACCCGGATCAGGGTTACTAAGACAAAGAGACTGCTTGCTTGTTTCTCTTTCATGTCTGACTCACTTTCTCTACCAACTGTTTTTAAACAAACCAGGACCTTGAGGGCGATTGACCATTTCTGCTGTTACACTCCCATTAGCCTGACAGGAGAAACCACTTTTCAGCTTCTGAACAGGATCTGTTTAAGCATGGAATGGAATAGGTGTTTAATGCTGAGCTTTTGAAGCCCCCTTAGGTGCAATGACCCCATGACTGAAACATCTTCTGAACATAAGCTGGAACAACCATCCCCTTCCTATTATGAATCACTTCTTTCCATTCATTCTCACTCACCACTCTTAACTGCACAGTATATACTGTTTACTGCCAACTATTTTACTACATCACCTACTATTTTGTGAAACAGTCGGCAATACTCTAAAATGCACATTTCAAATAGCAATATGCTATAGTATACATAAGCCCTATTCTGGCGGGATTAGTTTTACAAGGGTATATGGAGTAGTGTAATTTTACCACAGGACGTCTGTAACCAATACGCAGGGGATAAGAAATCTCAGTAAAACTACCAAAAGAGAGAGGGGTAACTTGATTAACACACAGCATGTCATCATGTGCATATTATGTTGATTACTGATACAATACTGTACTACCCCTGGACCATATTAGAAAACATTAACTATATATAAAACAGTTAGATCCGGTCGAGCGATTAATTAATTAATTAAATTCTGATTGCATTCTGTTGGTAATAGGCACTTACCTAAAGTTAAAAGAAGTTGTGTCTCTAACAAGTGCTTTTGACCTTTTTTTCGATCTGTATGCGGAAAACATTTGAGTTGAAAAAAACTGAATGTTTCTTCAAGCCCCTCATACTAAAAAAAAAAACATTTTTAAACAGGAAATGATGAGGTACCTGGACAATACCTGAGGTAATTTGTCCAGACCTTTTTACAGAACATAAAAGTTGTCATAATCTTTATTGACTTTGTCCATTACTGAGATGGCACATTCGGACGGGACTAAAATCACTGAGATGCTCTGATAATAATTACTTTACCCCACCTCTCCATGTAAAACTAATCCCATCCGAATAGGGTATGCTATATGAACTTACCACATTGCATGTTTAATTCAGAGAACTGTCCATCATTTTGGAAATAACATTTTTTATTTTGCATTTCTATTCAATTTTGTGTAATAAATAACTAATAATAAAAAAGTATTCTATGCATCTTAAACAAAACATTTGCATAATTTACATAGTATGCATACTATATGCACCAATAATAAGAGTAGTATGGTATTACACTTTTATGACTGGAACATTCAATACACCGAAAAATAATTGAATCCAGATTTAGTGTACATAATTCCCTTGTTATTTCAAAGTGTAACTAAAGTCTAAAATGTACACCAAAATGAATACATTCTCCAATATACATAAACACTAAGCACAAGCATTCATGAGCCAGTTCGCTTTGACGGACACCTCAGTCACAGATGACACACAATTACATTTCTTGAGTCCTGTGCTTTTACAGAAGTCAGTGTACCGTTGCAAGACGCATACTAACTAACAGTTAATCTCACATCCTGAAACAGGTCCAACCTGCATGACTCACCCTAAACGGCATCCGTACATCAACCGCTCACACAGGAAACAGACAACTTCACAGAGGCTCATTTCTTATCTTTCCACTTAAGAAATCCCTCGTCCTACACTTTTTCCAATAGACTGTGTCCAACGTTCTGTTGCCATTTTGTATAAGTGCACATGTGAGGGGTATATTATGAGGATTGCATTAGGATTAGACCCTCTTTTACTGTTATAAAGCATTAATAACAAGGCTCATGAGTTGTTATTACACCTTTATAACACAAGACCATGACAGCATATGATGTAGAAGTATCACAGAGAGGTCGTAGTTGCAATGAAAGTTTTAAATTATATTAAAAATGTTTATATACATATATGGAAAGAGTAGTAGCTGGTCCGGTAGCTGGTCACAGTTTATTTAATTTTTTAAGCTCAGTTAAAACTGTCATGTCAGCTACGACCTTTGTGTGCGTGAATAACTGTACAATCAGCGATTAGCTTTACAATAAGTTTAAAATGCCTGGAATTTTTTCTTCTTTTTTATCTGTTGTGGTCAGTTTCATTTTAGTTTATTTCCAATGGCATGGGACATCCCCTGAGCGGGCAGTCGTCTGCTTACATAGACATATACTGAACAGTTTGAGTAATCACCAAGTCAAACAGAGAAGAAGGGGAGAGCCCTGTGCATTACAGATTACAGAGACATAGCTGAGAAACCTCACAAGAGCCAAGTGGGAATCTGAATGATTCACTAAGTTTACTGCTCTACTTTCTTTTTAGAGAGTATTTTTACCGTGCAAATGTTTGCTAACGTTTTCTCACTGTGACTGTTGTTTCCTGCCCTGCAAACATTTATAATCAAATGTATCCCTGCATGGTTCTAGTTACATGGAGTATATTATATCAAAAATGCTTCCCATCTAATTGTATTTTCAAGAAAATAGATACAATTTACATGTCTGTGAGTATGTGCATTCCTACCTGTGTCTGCGGATGAAGCCTTCGGTGGGCTGTACTCTAAAAGGTAGGGATGGTATGCAGAGGCTGGTGGGAAAATCAGTCACCCACTTCCACCCTCTCTATCAGGTAGACAGGTTACTGTTGAGTGGCCATCACTCACTTACCCATATTCTTTACCCCCTCATATTATCTCTCACACACATACGCATTCCTCCTGAGCTGCACCATACACAAACCCTCCAGCCTGACTCTGTGTAGGAAGGACATTTTTGTAATGTTGGGAAAATACTTTTTTTTTTTTTCCTGAGAGCGTGAGAGAGTTGTGAACAGAACAGATAAAGGCAGAAAGAAGTAAACGACAAGCCATGACAGAATGACGTTAGCAGGCATGAGGTAAATCAAATCAAATCAACTTTTATTTATATAGCACAATAAAAGCAACAGTAGTTGCTGAACAACAGGAACAAGAAAAGACAGCAAAACAAATGATAAAGGGAGTTTACATCAAACACACCAATCAGAAAATTCAGCATTAAAAATAATGTTGCAAAATCAAAAGATCAAGCGCAATTCAAAGGGAGATGTTCCTTGACCACAGGCAGTTCATTAGGGGAAATTCAGATCGTTTCTGCGGTCAAAAACGAGTGATGAACCACATCTAACTAAGATCTATTGCACAAGTTTTCTGACTAACTAAGGAGGGCAGTGTCCATCCATGTCATGTTGGTGGTGGAGGTAATGTGATTTGGATGTTGAATTTCTTCCAGAGCGTTTTGGATGAACTGGTCCGCTATTGAACAAATCAGACTTTCCAACCTAACAAATGAGAGTTGACCATTTTGGACAAACTGTTTCACTTGAATCAATGAATCAAACTTTATAATGCAGCATACAGTGTGAGGATGTTTGGAATGAACTGTTTTGCTAGAATGAATCTGGCTTTTCAACAAAATACTTGAGAGATGACTGGAATGAATCAATCAATCAGACTTGTTCAATGCTATAAACATTATGAAATAGAGGACTCTTTAGCACAAACTGATTCGCTAGAATGTATCAGACTTTTCAACGCTTGTAAGAGATGACCGTTTAGCACAAAACGACTGACTAGAATGAACTTGCATTTGTAGTGTGGGAAAGTCTAAAGACTGTTTAGGATTAATCGATTTACTAGAATTAATCAGTTATTCAAGCTTTCCAACACAGCATACAGTGTCAGAGAGAAGACTGTTTAGCACAACTTGATTCAGTAGAATGAATCAGACTTTCCACCAAAATAAGAAAGGATAATTTAGCACATATGATTCACTAGAATGAATTGGACTTTCCCTGCAATATTTACTTTTAAGTAGTTTTACTCAAGTATTCCTCAACATATAGGTGTGAAAGCGTATCGGTACACATTGATCTACTGTGTGTGTGTGAGATAAAAAAAAATAACACCTTCAATCGTGTGTACAAGTAAAGAGGAAATCTGTAGAGCCTAATTGAAAAGCTTGTCATAGACATCAGTTTATTCATTTTTACATTGCACACTCACGATTACGAGTCATCTGAAAAGAATTCTGGGGATGATCAAACCTGATGACAGCAACTGAGACATCTGAGGTATATGCAAAACACTTGAGAATTAAAAACACAAAATGAGGCAGAATAACTTGACATCAATCTCACACAGACACACACACACTTAAAACAACAAATACACACTAACATAAACTTCCAGTAAACCTGATTATGCAACTCATATCCTCTTTTTTACATCCGTGTGTTTCACTAGTAATATGCAGCTTTTTAGCATTAACTGGAAAACAAGATTCTATTTCTCAACTTGAAAGTTGAGAAAGTGTCGGGTTAATAGTTGATTATGCTTAGTAGAAACAATGGTCACACTTTAAATTAAGTGTCTTTAACTATTATGTACTTGCATAAAAAAACTGTTAGGTACAACATACTTATTGTGTTCATGTTGTATTGCAAAACTTTTGCTGCTATTGAGGTGAGATGGTTAGAGATAGGGTAGAGATGGGATGGATAGAGATTTCATGATTAGTTTTTAGGATGGGTTAAGGTGTAAGGGAAGGTTCAACAGTTTAATTAAAGATGTAATTTATTTTAATTAATTACAGCTCTAATTACATGCAGGTATTTTTTTTATACCTGTACAGTGTAAAAACGTGTATGTACAGTACACAATAAGTGCATTGTATCGATTAATTTAAATGTTAGTACATTAAGACAATCAATTCTGAAACACTGCGGCAAGACTTCATGAACCTATGAACAATATGTTTTCATAACATCACAGTGACTTAATCGTGTTCTGGGATTTCCATATCCGTATAACCATGAGAAAGTTCAGATAAAATCTTACCTGTGATAAAAATAAAAGATGAGTATGAAAGTCGCAAGAGCATGTTTTGAAATTGCAATGTAGTGTTTCTGCAACGTTGAACATACGACTGGGAATGGGACACTCCTTGGGAAAGGTTTATCAACCGCTAATGCGCTAAACCAACATGCAAAGCAGTTATTTCTTCAGTACAGACTGCATATGGGTGCAGTGTGCTCCCCTTACACAGAGATTTCAAATGAATTATAACAGATGAGAGAGTTTCTCAAACATCTCAATGCTTGAGGCTAAAACTGTTATGCAAAACCCCACATTCCATCTTATTTCAAATACTGTCTTTCTATATAATAATAATAATAATAACAATAATAATAATGCTCTTGAATATCCTCCAATCAATGATTGGCTTTCTGCAGTCTCAAATCACAGATCATGCTTTCATTAAAGTTAATGCTCCAATTTAAAACTTTTAAGACTCTTCGTGAGAATTTTGTTGACATTTGCATTGCTACACGTTTTGAAATCACAGATCTCAGTGTACTCAAGGAGAAAGGGAGTGGCTGAGTCATATCCACATCAGCAAGACAGAAAGAACAGAAAGGACAGAAAACACAATCAAAGAGGATGTGAAACTCAGCTCTGACCTGACGTACACATACAAATATACTTGCAGTGGATTTTTTTTTTTTTTTAGATTTCCTTGTCTGGCCCTGTTTTATGCCTGATACACATAGGACAGACATTTTGGACTGTCCCAAACGAAAGATGACCAACCCTGGAGATTTCTAAATGATGGTCCTACGTCATACAAAGAGAGAGGTTCAAATATGGCCGTTGTCACGTTCTTGCGACCAAAGATAGCCTGCGATAATTTGTAGCATGTAATGTAGCATGATCATCTCACAGTGTGTTTGCTGCTATGACCTACATCTATACTGACTAGCCAATAAAAATGCAACATGAAATATGTTGATCAACGCGACATGGAGCTAAAACTTAAAACTACTTATACCTCAAGCTCCATTTGCAAAATTGGCATGCCAATTTGGCCTCTTTTCCCTACAGCCAAGACCATATTCTCCCTTTAGTTTCCTCTTTTTTCCAGCACACATTAAAAATTCATTTTGTTCTATTTGTTTAACACTAGCGCATGCTGATGACGTTATATTCTTCTTATAAAACTTATGCCCTTTGATTCAATAGGTGTCACAATCATACAATCTACATACATGTCATACCCAAGTTTATTAGATACATGTGTCTGCAACCATCAGTGTGATTTGTATTTATCTTCTAGGACTGCCGGAATCGCACAGGCATTAAGAGCACCCTAAGCCATATAAAGACCTAAAGATCTCATTCAACCACATTTTCATATGAAACACAAACTAAGATATTGCTAGAAATCTATTAAAATACACCCCAAAGCATTCTTCAAACATCTCAATGCTTGAGGCTAAAACTGTTATGAAGTCAATGAAAAGAAATCTCAAAGCATCATTCTTCAGCTATTGTGCAGGATACTAAATGTCTACCAACATCATCTGTTTTGTCTAAACACAGGTGATGCCATTCATCTCCTGGGAATCAGCTGCTACCGTCTTTCAACATTCTGGCAGCCTTTCATCGTCCACTCACGTGTCTAATTGCAGTGAGGGAAAGAGAGAGACACTAAGGGAAAGTTTATCCCAAAAAATTACTGCTCACTTAAACAAGTTCTGTCATGAAAGCACTTCAAACCGCTTTAACAGGTTGTAAAAGAACTTGCTTCTGTAACCCTGTGTGCTATATAGAACCTGTGAGAGATCTCTCAAACAATTAAACTACAGATAGACTGAGAGAAAGAGCTGTTCTTACTAACAACAGCAAAGGGAATTTTCACTCAGAATTACATTAATTCTAAACTTTATTTTGTACATGGGACAGAAGAAGATATTTTGAAGAATGTTCATGCTGCTTTTCTTTCAAACCATAAAAGTATATATAGTGACCAACTGCTGTCAAACTCTAAAGAGAACGAACACTAGTAGTCCATGAAGTGTTCTGAAGTCACATGACAGCATTGTGTGAGGAAAAGACCTTTTAAGTCATTATTCACTGAAAACTGTAGCTCTAAAATGTCTTTGCTTGCAGATATTCAAACTGGGAACATTTTGAAATTAATTGTAATTTGTATTTTTATTTTAAATATATTTACACTGCCCAGCAAAAAAAAAAAAAAAAAAAAAAAAAAAAAAAAGTCGCTGTTTGGATTTAAATAGGAAAATGCTTAGATTGGATTGTTATTGCAGTGATTATTATGTTTATATGTTTGGCAACAGTTCTTCTAACCCTAATTGATGGAGTGTTCAGCTTTTCATTTGTTAAACAACTGTGTAGGATTCAAGATCTTGACCAAAAATGTATGCACCTTCTGATGGAAATAAATGTTGAGACGTTATTTCCATCAAAGGGGTGCATCAATTTTTGATCAAGATCTTGTATTGGCAATGCAAGTGTCCAGCACTCTGTAAAGTCTATTCCAGCACATCCCAATGACTTTCAATGAATTTAAGGTCTGGATTCAAAGGTGCCAATTCATGTGTGAAAAAGATTTGTCATGCTCCCTCCCAACCATTCTTTCACAATTCGAGCCTGATGAATCTTGACATTGTCATCCTGGAATATGGCCATGATGTATCAACAGTGTGTCAAAGTGTCATGAAGTGTCGGACTGAATCTTTCTTCGCCTGATCAAATAGTACCGCCAATCAACAATAAAAACACAGAACCATAAAACTTCAAACTGTTCAATATAAAAGAGAAGGAAATGGTGTTCATTTTGTTTTATTACTTTACAACCAAATGAATACAATAAAGCTTTTCATCTCTTTCACATGTACCGCTGTAACTGCTGTAAAAAAAAAATACTGATAAAGGTTTAATCTATTTTTAGGGTAAAAATCTGTCAATATTTGAAATATATTTGACCAATATTTGGCCCCATATGTCTACAAAGTGTGTATTATGCTTTGACAGGTCACTCTGTGTGGTGTCCTGATGATATATTGCACTTCACATTTGATTTTTCCTCACACATTCATTTATTTTCGCAGGAGTTTACAAACTGTATTTCACCACTCTTTTACATTTATTTGTTAACCCCTGACGTGTGTAAAAATGCCACACTGCAGGTTCACAAGTCATACGTGTCAACAATAAGAGCATGTGAGGGGCTGATGGGTGTGAAAGCATCGCTACCGATGCAGAGATAGTGTTGCAAAGACATGCTGGCTGCGCGATATTCCTGGGATGGCGATGAGGTTTTGTCAGGAATGTGAATGAAAGGGAGAGGCTGTATAAAAAAAGGACCAGCCTGACATGTTCACACGCACACACATGGACGCACTCAATATTTCTTGCCTCTGCCCTGATATATGGGGACTGCTTATTGACAATAAACCTACAGAAGTTGCCGGTGTCATTCAAATATACATGACTCACAGGAAAGATAGACACTTTCTCTCACTTCACTGCAGCAGAATAACATCTGAAATGTTGGGGATTTTCTCGGGAAAGCAGAGGGACACATTTACCTACATTTGCTGTCCATTGATGTGTAGAAGAAACAATTGAAATTTTAAATTATTATTATCATTTGGACCTATGGGCTGAAATAAAAGCAATGATATGATACTGGATGTTAACAAGACCATGCAATATATTATAAGCAGAGTGAAATCCCATTCAGCCCCATTTATTTGCTCCTTTTGGAGCTGTAACATGTTGAGCCTTGGGGCTTATTTGGTTCATGGCAGTTTAACTCTGGCTTGCAACAAATCCACTGTTTTTTGTCTTCTGCTAATTCTACTTGTACACTGAAAAAACATATTAAACATTTCTGAAGGATCATGTGGCAGCTGCTGAAAATTAATCTATGCCATGACAGGAATAAATACAATTTTAACATGCATTACAATTGAAGTTATTTTAAACAGTAATAATATTTCACAATATTACTGTTTTTACTGTATATCAAACATTTTACTGTTTTAGAGTAGTATCAAATAGCTTTGGTGAACATGAGACTTCTTTGAAAAACATTTAAAAAATCTAACTGACCCCAAACTTTTGAACAGTGGTCTATATATAATTATTATGAACTTATATTGTGATTAATAAAGTACACACATTCATATTCAACCCCTCTTCTATCACAGACTATAAAATCATTCAAAAAGCACACTCCACAAACACACCAATATACATGATCAGTACATTATCCATATTACACTTGAATGAAACAAAAGTGTTCCTGGATCCTGTTTGCAAATTCCAAGTAAACTTAACCACAAGATAAAAGATCTTGAGATTCTCCTGAGGTAATTCAGACCGCAGACTAGACGTTGTATCTTAATGGCATGTTTTATCAAAGCAGGTGTATTTTGTTAGGAACATATAATTTCTGTATATAAACTTTGGAAATATTCTCAAGATTACCATAGCAAATTTGCTATTCCAGCAAACCTGAACTCAAGCCTCTGGGATGCATTTGCATACTTGGAAACTGTGTCCGTGAAGATCTGTTGACTTAGGACTACAAATCTAGAGCAGAACTGCAGTGTAATGATCTTTTCTCTTCTCTGTGGTTCCGCAGGACAAGACCAGTTCTGTCAGGTCAGCAACGGAGCTGAATAAACCCGACTATTTATGGAACAGGCTGTAAAGGAAGTAGAGATAAAAAAAAACGAAAAGAAAAACCCCATCCCATGAAACCTTATAGCAGGGGGGTTTGTGAAAGACAAGCAAGGTGACGTATGTGTGTATGCATGCATGTGAGGAGGCCGTTCTGTGAAACAGAAGAGTCAGCCATTCGCAGCAGGCTTTTCATCCACTCAACTTTCATCAAATGACTCCTGGTGAAATGTGATAGGACAGGAATGTGCGCCAGTCAGCCCCGTCCAATCACAGATAGGCAAACGTAATAGAGCACCATCAATGATGAGGAAGGTCTCATTCATCGGCTCTCTGCTCATTCACACGGACCTTGCATATATAAATGAACTAAATGAATAACTTTTTTAAAACAATAATGTAACATCACTGAACTTACTTAAGCTGGACTGTGACGCTATTTTCTTCTGTAAACAAACTTTTTTGCATGATTTTCCTGTTTTCTATGTAAAGCTGCTTTGAAAATCTATATTGTAAAAAGCACTATATACATAAATGTGACTTGACTTGACTTGCAAAGAGTTACAGAAATGAAGGTCTGACCTCCCAAAATGTGACACCCGGAATATATATATATATATATATATATATATATATATATATATATATATATATATATATTTCATACACACATACATATGATCAAATAAAATAAAATGAATAGACTAGTATTCAATCAAATTCAATCTACAATTTAATTATTAAAAATGACAAAACAATATTTGAAAAGAGAAAAAGTTTATTATTCATTCAGCCAAAGAAGATTGCTTATTGGTAGATGCCAATTACAACAAAGCTTAGTCTGTACTCAAACTATAAGTATGTTTGTAAAGGCAAAATGCATGTAATTAATCACACAAAAAGCACCCAGTACCAATTTCTCAAATTGCAATCATCATTCCATCATTTATAAATAATTATAATAAGTATTGGAGTGAAAATCTCCAAAATATATTAGTATATAATAATAGTATAATAGTTTAAGGTTGTTGCAATGAGTTTTTATTTGGTTACATTGCAGATTCAACAGCTGAATCTTGAATATAGATATACAAAATTGTATTTAGAAATGCATTATAAGATATTTTGTGAAAAATAAAAATAGTACGGTGCCCCGATATTGATTTCATGCTAACTCCAAATGCCAGAGCATTCCTTACCCTCTTCCACATCTTTACAGCCATTGTGTAAAACCCAGCTGTCCGCAGGCAACAGCAGATCCCCATCTATTCACAGCAAAGCGGCATCGTTGACTTTGATGGCAAGAAGCTGTCGGCTCACGGGGGGGCAGAACGTGTAGGTCTTTTCCTGAAAAGTTTGGCATTCCCTCATGGCTCCGGTTTCAGGCTTCCAACAAGAGAATGACAGGCTGAGTAGCAGCTGTTCTGAAGGTCTGTGAGGAAATGAGGGAGGCAAGTCATCAGTTTATGGGGATGAATGGGCATGACTAAGTGATACTAAAACTGAAAATGTCCACTAATTAAGTTTCTAAAATTTCCACAGTGCATTAGGGGGAGGAACTACTTAAAGTATCTTTTGTAAAGATCACTCTCGCTTAGGCAGAAGAAATTACCCGAAGTGAGGAATTGAAAGGCTTTGTTTCTAAAATTACCCCCCAGCTGTTTCACTGGAGGCCAAACACTTGCACTCTTAAAAATACAGGTTTTTTTTATTGGCATCTATGTTCCATGAAGAAAATGTAATATCCATGGAACCTTTTCAATGCTCGAAAGGTTCTTTGGAAAAAGGTTTTTTTTAAGAAAAAAAATTGTTGCTTTAAGAACTGAAAAGTTCTCTAGGGAATCCAACATTCTTCTATGGCATTACTGCAAAAACCACCTTTGGAATTTTTATTTTTAAGAGTGTACATTGCTTTTTATTTCTCCCTTCTAGCCTTTCAACCTTTCCTCAACAGTTTTAGCTAAATTATGCTGTGTTTGCTCCAGCTCTATTTACTGAGGCAGGGCTAATATGAGGTTTCATTTCATCTTTGATCTGTTTTCCTGTAAGAACTCAACGTGACCTGAAGCATTTCCTTCATTCGACTGCACTAAAGCTTGAACAGGTTTGTCAGGACTTATTGATGCTTTTGAAGTGCATTAACACCACATTATCATGCATTTAACTTGTTTTAGATGTCAAGAAAAGCATGTGAACGAGGCCAAGGAGACACAATGACTCACTAAGCTCCAGCTTACTAATGACAAGAAAAAATAATATATTCTTGGGAACAGCGTGTAATTTACCAAGAGAGCTTTTAAGTGTGAGTTAAACGTCAGTTAAATGTTCACTAAGTCAGACTGTCATCGTCACCTTGGAATTTCAAAACAGGTCAACACACGCTGTTATTGCATTAAGCTTCATTCACTTAGATTGTAAAACAAAGAGTTTGTGAAGATGTTTAGGAAGATGACTGTTACAAGGTATATATTACTGCTTAGTCACATGCAATGACAGACAAAACAATTGTCTAAATCAATATAATTAAGGTGTAAATCTGTAAACTAGGCCTGTGCGGTGTAAAATTAATCACTGTGAGAACAGTTTCATTATAGTAACTCAACAGAAAATGAGTGTCCTAGTTCTAAGTGTGCTGCTCTCGGCTGTGTGCGACTATTGGGACTATACAACTGCAAAGACTGCTCATTTAAAAGATGGGGAGTTATATATGCAGCTGCAGCCTATAAATTAGTGGTGTTAAACTTGGACAGGCATTTCACACAACAGGTGCATTGCCTGAATGGAGCTATGCTGCTCGGAGTAGTACTGAGATGTTTCAGGGGATTTTTGCAAAAGCATCAGAGTGAATTCTTAACCCATATCTGATAATAAACTCTGATGATTATCTGATCATCACTATAGATTATATAACAGTGTTACTGATATACAGGCATCTGTGGTTTAAATAATTACTAGAGTACTAGAGTGAGTGAAAGTGTGTGTGTGTGTGCGCGCGTGTGTGTGTGTGTGTGTGTGTGTGTGTGTGTGTGTGTGTGTGTGTGTGTGTGTGTGTGTGTGTGTGTGTGTGTGTGTGTGTGTGTGTGTGTTTGTGTGTGTGTGTGTGTGTGTGTGTTTGTGTGTGTGTGTGAGAGAGAGAGAGAGAGAGAGAGAGAGAGAGAGAGAGAGAGAGAGAGAGAGAGAGAGAGAGAGAGAGAGAGAGAGAGAGAGAGAGAGTTTCAATACAGATTGCTTCAAAGCAGCTTTACAGTGATAACAGGAAAATAGCAGTAGTAAAAAAGTTTTAGTTTATTTTTAGTTCATTTATATATATAGCTGCTCTGGAGAAAACCGTGCTGTCATCATCCAGCTCAGTTCAGTTCTCATATAATGGTGTCAGATAAATAATATTGTTGAATATTACATTTAAAGAAAGTTAAAAGAAAAGAAAATTAAAAAGAAAGTCAACCAAAAAGACAGACAGAAATACAGCAAGATAGAAAATAGACAGTCAAAAGAGCACATAAATACAACTTCTCCCTTAGAAAAGTTAGGTGAACTGCACCATTCTAGGTCTGAGTCTGCACCAGTACAGTGACAACAGTATCTAGGACCAGACAACTTCCTGTCAGTCTCAATTCAAGTTAATACTTTTGGGTGAAAGTGTAACACTGACTGTACCAGCAGTAGTTGCAGTAGACTATACTGTAAAAGCACTACAATACTTACAGTAAAATGTACGGTGGTACCGACTACAGTATGGAAAGTGTTCGGCATGTTCTACCGTACTAAAACGTAACGTATCTGCAGTTAAAGTGTGCAGTACTTTCCTTCCCTTTTTTTTGTGAAAATCTGCAAGAAACATGCTTAAAATCTATAGCTACATATAGCCAACCCGTTCTCATTCCCAGAGCGTCACATACTTACGCTTTTGTCACGTCCGTTGGCATCTACTACCAACGTACATGGCACCCTTTAGCGTCAATATCAGACGCACAGAGCTTTCCACTAACTCCAATGCAAACCCATCCGCGGTACTATTGGACACCCAGGGCAACTTTGTCAGTCATCAACTCATTCCAATATAAACCGGATGATGGATAATGATATCCTTAATAAAAAATGTGCTTGATAATTCTACAAAATATTATGATAATGTTATGGACATATATTTTTTTAATTATTTACCTTTTGATGCAGAGAAATAAAGGAATTTGTTCACAGTTTTCGACAGATGCATGCTATTTTAATGTATTTTGTTTTAATATCCTCAACATTTTATAACTTAATAACACGAAAGTGTGCTTAATAATTCAACAATGCAATACGATAATATAACAGTTATTATTTTCGATCATAAGCTCTGTGCGTCTCATATTGACGCTAAAGGGTGCGATGTGCGTTGGAAGTAGACGCCGACGGACGTGACAAAAGCGTAAGTATCTGATGCCCTGGGAATGAGAACGGGTTGCTATAGCTCAATAGTACTTGCACAGGAAGTCGGTCCGACACTAATAGCAAGAGCTGCTGGGAGAACATGAAGGACAGCATTCAGAAATGGTTTTGACAAACACGTCCACATCCTCTCTTTAATGAATATAATGTGGATGTTATGCCACAGGGGCTTACGATGTAGCCTGGAGGAATGATGTCACAGAATAACCCTGTTGTCTAAGCAAGACTCTGAGAGGTGATTCAGAATACACAGGCCACGACCCCATCCATCTGTCCTCTAATTAATTGTCTTTTCCATTCATTACAACTCTTCCTGTCATTTATGTCTGATGCAAACCAACTGAAAAAGTTGACTTTAAACGGGTTGTCATGTGTACTGTACACTATATGGGAAAACAATATGGACACATAAATACCATAAGCGCATACTGAACATTTAATTTCAAAACAAGATAAATAAGGAGTTGCATGAAGATACAATGCATGAGAAAATTTTGTATCTTGGGCATAACGTGCAATAAACCAATCAGATATGTCGCAATTGATTGGATCCACACAATTGATTTTAGCTACATTTAAACAAATGCATTAAGTTGAACTTAGTTCAACGTAATGCATTTGTTTAAATGTAGCTAAAATCAATTATGTGGATCCAATTAACATATTTTTTTTTTTGTAAATTCAACTAGTCAATGAATAATTTTTTTCTGTGTATCTACCCCGAATTGATAAAATAAAATAAAATTCTGTATCAAAAATTATAAGGAAACACCAGTACTTTGTTTAGGCTTGGTTTGTAGGGAATTCCAAACCTGCGCACATATATTCAAACGCACATAACTATAGAACCAATTCTTAATGCGCATGTGAACGCCATCAGCGTTTCTCACAGGTTCGCGTTTAAAGTCTGTGTAGAGAGAATGGTGTCGTCTTAGCGGCCCCTAATTTAATAACAAATGATTGTTGTGATGGAAGTGAATCAATCAAAACTAACTTTAGCTGGAAAATAACTTTATTAAAGAACCGCTATAAAGCCAAAACAATCTCTGTTACCTTAAATTATACTTTTATCTCTGTAAAGCTGCTTTGAAACAATCTACATTGTTAAAAGCGCTATATAAATGAAGATGACTTGACTTGACTTGAATAACAATCTATTCATCTCAATTAATAATTGTGCCACTGTTGGCACAGTGTTTGAAAACTTCACTCCATCCTCCGGAGCACATGTCAGTGACAGTGATGAGCCAATGTGATACATTCCAGACGTCCCTCTCTGCGACTGGCAGTTGAGTTGATCAGTGTTTCAGCGGGAGCAGCAGATAAAATGCCAGGTAATTTCTCACACCACTGCTTCTTGTCAGGATGTGCCGAGGACACAAGCCCTCTGACATAAATGGTAAAACTTCTTGATTAAATTCTTTCCTAATTTAATCTTCTTCAAATTATAGCGCTAACTATTGAGAGTGTTAGCAAAAGAGTGAATTATGATGATATGATAATGTATACTAAAAAACTCATATCTGTATTTTTGCAGCAGTAGAGCTTTAATAATGATAACAGGGAAACACTGGATTAACAGAAACCACACATTAAGGCTACCAGGTCAGAGACAAAACATATATGCCGATACCGAGGGCTATATATGCACACAAGGCTGAATGAGGCACCAAACAAGACACAGGTGAATGTAATCAATTAGCAAATCAGAAACCATAGAAACAAACTAGCAAAGGAAACTAAATCAGTAGGTGTGTTAGACTTGATGCAGTGCAGTGCAGACTGATCGGCCTCTGACTTGCAGTGTTTGCCGGTTAGAAATTGACCTGAGACGGCACCGACATCACATGACTGTGACGTATGCCATCAAAGTACTGCAAGTGCGTTTCAAGAGCAGTCAGCTGGCTCATACTGTGCAGCTTCTCCTGAGTGGCTGCCGAGCTCTGATGACGACACATCTGTTTCACAATTGGCTGGATTCACAGATGACAACGATCAAATATAGGCACGTACTGATTTTGCAGAGATGTCTTCCTGGGTCAACATATTTTATTGATCCTGGAACAACATTCTAGTCTGAAAATTTTGTCCTAACCATATCCCTACCCCTAAACCTAACACTAACCATGAGCCATCCCTAAAATCAGAGGGAAATGATATGTGAATAACACTGACGTTGAAGCACTTAACCCTGGTTGTATGCCTAAACTTGACATAAACTGTAAACATGTCCCTCAAATCTGATTGGTTAATTGGAATGCTCCTCCAGGATCAACAAAGATGTTGAACCAAGAACATGTTGCATTTGGTGAAATCAATATAGACCCCAATTTGGGGTACATACAAGCACTGTATTAAGCAGTACATAAAATATTGAATGAAAAGTGTTTATGTTGCTTCATGAAACATGTCTGTGTATTTGATAAATATTGAATCTAATTCACTTAATCTGTGATAAAGTACTCAAACACGGCGCAAGTGTCACTAGAGGGAAGCAAAAAGTGTCTGACTTCATGTCTCAGTTTTAAACTCCTCCCCGACAGCAAATGGCAAATCTCACCAATTGGTTACATCCAGCCGCAGCCGAAGTTGAACACACATAGTATATATACGACAGAGGAAAGAGAGAACTGAAAATACTCAAAATAAGAGTCCCTGACAATTACAATAAAATGTAATAATGTCAAACAATATGACTGTTTTCTTTAAATTAACTTACCATAATACCATGTAAATCCAAAGATATATAACTACTATGGCAATCATACAGAACCATAGTATGTAATAAAGTACTGTGGTATTCCCATCTCATACCATCACTGTACAAATGGTACTAGTATTTGTTTTAAGAGATAAAACATGAATATACAAAAAAACTTTAACAAGCATCAGAAAACAGAACATCAAAATATATAGACAGAAAAAAAACCATGAGAAAATTGCCAAATTTAATGGATGGAGAGCTGTGACACCAACTGCTTTAACAACACAGACAGATACACACTCAAGCAGACAGACGCATCTCATTTTCCGAGCAGTGGGGAGGATATGAAATTCAGAGATGATGACACTACGAGACCACAGATGCTATGCTTCACTGTAGTTTTGGGATGGGCTGGGTCTCAGCACTCTATTTTAAAATCGTCCTGACCTCAGAACCTAGTTTAAAAGTGAAATTGGCCTCACTTTGCTTCATTTCGCTTTCAGATTTGAACAAACTGATCACTTCTTCCTCCCTTTTTTTCCCACAATCTCACAGGGAGAGCTGGGTGTCGGAAACAGAGAGGTCAACTGGATCATTGAGGGTTGTCAGGGTGTTTTGATCAAGCCAAACAGATGGAAAACATGAACATAGAAATGTCTGCACATCAAAGACATGTTTAATTTAATATTTAATCATAATTTGATCACATATAATGTTAATACATGGATGAAATGATCAAAGAAATTCAAGCATCTGGTTCTCTCTTGTGCAAATATTCCCTACAGTCATTCATCCAGCACTTCTCTTCACTGAGCTTTTGTCTAACTGTCCTGTTTAGAGGTGAGTGCAGAGAAAATCCTTCATTCATTTCTCTAGAAGCCTTTGAACGCTCCCACAAGAGCGCTAAATATTTACTTGAGGTGCCTCTGTTTGTTTAAAGTTAGGAGACACACCAGAGAAGCTGAAGGGGCCAATCGCGGGGGAACAACTTCTTCAAAACACCTCTTTGGTTGTGATGACTGCCAGACCACCATCAGGTTGGTCTCGCCTGTCTTACTTTTGAGGGACGTCATCTATTTGCCTCCTTTTGAGGGCATGAGGAAGTGTAGACATCAGGCCTGCATTAACACATCTCTCTTTTGAGGGAATCAGACTGGTCTTAAGATTATACATTTCAAAATCACGGTATGGATTCCACACGAAATGAAGAGTAAATATTGCATACATCCAATTATGTTAGTCAAACTGTACATTCAGTAATCTCTTAAAGTACTTCATTTAGATACAGGGATATTTCAAACATTCCTGTGGGTCAAAGAGTAGAACATGACATTTGCAATGCAAGATCATGGATTCGATTCAATAGGAGTCCATTCATTAACTAAAATATCAGGGCATCAAGTGCCTTGGACAAAATTAAGTAAAGGAACTTATTGGAACTAAGCTGTCTAACACTTTTAAACTCAATCTAATTCTTTAAAGTCAACAATCAACAGAATTGACTTCAATTACTTAATACATATTGGTCTTATAGATCTTTGGGGAGTGGCATATTTACTTTTGACAAGAACTGAAACAAGACTGTGAGGGATAGAAGTACAGTGGGTTCAATGGAGTGAACTGTTGTTTTACAACATGCCAATTGTTCAGCTGATAAAAAGTATTTCCAAAAAACTTTCAGTATACAAAACCCCCTTTACATTACATGTGATCTAGTTTTATATGGTGCTTGCCATTGTAAAGACTGTAAATATATCCTTTACAGCTTCAATTTAATCAACGTAAAATTCAACATGGTGTTAACACTAACTAAAATCTATTATACATGGTTCATCGGTGCATGTTATTCCACAGAAATTAATTTTTGGAATAACCAATCTCTCTTATTTTTCAGCCCTTTTCCTCCAACCTGCTAGCTACGTTTCGGTATGAAACATCCATTGATTGATAACAATTAAGTCCTCTATTTCATTCAGAAATATGTCAGATAACAGAAGTTTAGCATTACCAAAATAATATAATGAATGTGAACAATAATGTTTACAAGACATATGTCAACAGAAAAAGTCACACTACACAAATTCGTATCACATGTAGACCAATAGAAGACCGATAAGCCATGGCTTGACCGCTGAATTAAAAGAACGCACATTTTTTGGAATGTAGATTGTTTTACTTTTGGGATGTATTATTATTTGTTATATGTTGAATTTATGTTTATAAAAAAAGATGCCAAAGAGTGTGACGTCACATCACAACCGTTAAAGTGCTCTGAGAAATGTTGCGTGCTCAATGTCTAGTGTGACTACAGCTTAAGAATTTTTAAAAAATAAATGAATACTTTTATACAGTAAAGATGCAGTAAACTGATCATAAGTCACAGTAAAGGCTTGAATATGGTTATTTTGACCTTCACACAAAAAAATTCAGCAGCACAACTGTTTTCAACATTGATAATACGAATTGGCTGCTTAAAATTCAGCTTTGCCAACACAGGAATAAATTACATTTCAAAAGTTATTAACAAAGAAAACTGATTTTTTTACATTGCATTGCAAATAAATGCAGCCTTGCTGAGCATAAGAGACTTGTTTCAAAAACATTTTAAAAAAAAATCCAAGTGACCACAAACTTTTGAAAGATAGTGTTCTTAAGCCAGGTATTAATCATCTGTGCTAATCATCTACAGAGTAACTGTATACATAGTTATACAGGGATACATAGTTCATGACAATCATGTTCCAAGTCAATGCATCAAGGTTTTCTGCCTGTTTTTATCTAGACTCTCAGACCTTACCAGTAACTGCTGAGTTCACCACAATGGGACAGTTAATCGGAGACCGACACATATAGTGATTCAGCATCAACGGAAAACTGCTCCATCCCTCACTGTTCTCAAATGTTTAACAGTGAGCTAATCAAATATTTAACAGACATCAACAATCTGGCAAATGAGAGAACAAGATGCTTTACTCAACGGTTTCAGCACTGTTACAGTCATAAACAGTGCTATTTACACAAGACCCTTTACCAAATTACAGTATCAGATGGTAATAGCAAAGTATTGATACTTTGGTATCATGGTAATGAATGACTGCCATATTAATATACCATGGTATTTACAAAGAATACCATGATACACAAACAAAAAAAGACAACAACAACATGGTATAACCATGTCATTATATAATGTTTAAAACAGTATGGTAGTAATAGTGTAGTACTTTTTAAGTACTTTCTTTATTGTCTTTATTAGTGAGAAATGCATGCAGAAAAATTTAATTTCCCATTGGAACAGTGGAAAAAGTGTTACATTGGAAAAATACCCAACTATAGGGTGATTAAAAACATATGACAAAAAGACTCCTCTGTAGAGATAATTGCTTTTACAGTGTCTGTGAACATGTTGCTTCATGGATCAGTTAATTCGATTTGTAGAGCCATTATTGAGGAATGTACTGAATTAATGCATTACAGTATTTGGCCTAAAGAGCTGAGAATTACTAACTGACAATGACTTCAATGGGACTGACTCTGCTCTGTGGCAAGTCTTCTCAGAGCAGCTGACATGAAGTTATTTGCTAGACTTGTCAAGGCTCCATTTTGTGCAAATGAATAGAACAATTCATGTTGACAAGCCTTAACAAGACAAAAATTCAGATATGAAAGCCATACAGTTCCCAGTCCCTCTCTCTTTTTTCTGTCCTCCCACTCATCTCCTGTTAACTTGTACCGTAACACGAAAGCACACGGCTCAATTTCTTTATTGTTCCTCACACTTTCGTCCTTGCGTATAATCTCTCACACACTGTCATGCTGAGAAGCTCCAAATGTTTATGTCCCATCAGTCTTTTTCTCCTCTGACCCTGCCGAGCCCCCGCCGAGTGACTTCTGACCTCCCACCTGTTACTTCCTGTCATTGAGTTGGAAAAATGGGCTTTGGAGGGATCACCCCCCAAATAATGGATTAAATATTAATATATTTATTTTCTGCTTTCAACATTAGAATGTTGAATCAATGAGTACTAAAACACAGGAATTCACTTTTTGGAGCATTTTTATGCACTTATAGTTCCATCTTCTTTTTTTACTAAACGCCATCATATACCGTAAACTCCGCTTTTTCAGTCACATTGTGTTTATGCTCGCACTCTTGCAAACTATTCTAACTCAAACTTTACAACTTGTGGATCGAGTTGTCAGAAGGTTAGTGACAGTTCGTTTACCGGCTAACTTTAGCTTTTTACTTCTGACGATTGTATTTTGGCTTCAAACTTCGTTTGAACTACGTACTTCGTACTACTACGTACTTCATACTACTACCAGTAAATGCTACCTGTATCACTCTTTCTTATTTAAAGAGTATTTAATTGTCTGTCCTTGTGACTTGATTTAGATTTTTTTTTTTTTATGTAATGCAAAATCATTGTGTAATTTAAATAAGCAATGTGTTCAAATTAAAAAAAGCTATGTGTATATATATATCAGGTATATCTTATTTATCATTATTGTATTATTATTATTTATATATTATTTATTGAGAACATAGTACTAGATAAGAAAGCCTAAAGCCAAAGCTTGAAAGCCAAAAAGCCAAGACATCTGTGAAACCTATGTCTCCAAAACATTTCACTAAGCCATAAGAAATAGACCAAGCAGCTTCTTAGATGTTCATTGATACTATTTGGTCAAAAAGCAAATCAACAGCAACACTATGCTGAGAAAAGGTGATTTTAATTTTATTGAAGGGTTTAGTTTTATTGAATTTGGATTTTATATGTTTTCACCCTTAGTTTTCTTTAATTCTTTAGCTATAATAGTTTAGTCAAACTCTGTCTTTGTCACATAAGAAAGCTTTCTAGATAAGTGCTGACAAATAAGGTTCAGAATCCCAAGATGGTGTATATTAGCACCTACATTGTACAAGTGTACTGTCCCACTGACAAGCTCTCATAAGAGAAAAGATATACATAATGGGAAGTTTAAAGTAGTTTGTTGCCATTGTGAGGTCCTTATGACATCCAGTAGTCAAAATAAATTCTGACTACGGAACAGATTACAGTTCATTGAATATTTCACATCGACACTAATAAATAATAATCAGATTATCTGCATCTTTACATTGACCTGGTCTGGTTTAACATAGTCGCCAGGACAGGTTTATCTGTTTACATTGAGAGTGTAGATGTGGCGGTCATGTAAGGATTCAGTCTGCTCTCTGTGAACTCAATCCCAGCAGGTTTTCTCTGACATATTCGGAGGACAGAGAGAGTTTCTGTGAAAAGAATTAACCAGATTCCTCTCTCAGAGGAGTCGAGATAAGACAGACCGCTCTTCTATACAGAGACAAAGAGACAGAGAGAGTAAGACACAATAAGAAGAAGAAAGACAACACTATGATTCAGCAGAGAACGTCACTTCCTCCATATGGTGGCCGTTCTCCTCAGTGGGACTATGAAAGGGGTAATAAATCCCTCTGTGGAACAGAGAGGAGAGCACTGAAAGAAGCCCTCAGACGGGGCACATCAGAATACGTATCTCCTCTTCAGATGTCGGGCTTCAGGAAGATAGAAAGTACTGAAGTCAATATGGCCCTAGGAGATTAGAAAATAATCACATTGAAGTTTCAGTAAAGCCTAGGTATTCAGTGCTTTAGAGATAGACCAAAATTAGTGCTGGTGCTCAGCTGGGATGATCTAGGTACCTCTCAGAACCAGCCCATATTTCTGATTTGAAAAACTAAATCGTGACTATCAAAAATGCACATCCTATAGTTTTATCAGCTGTAAACATCAGAAGTAACTTAAATCAGCATCTTACAACATCACAACTGGCTTTAATGTAACAGTTATTTAAAATACAAGTATTATTTGCTTTATTGTATTTTATTATTATTTTAAATGGAGGAGGGGTTGGGGGGTCATGACATTCACATGACAGACACAATATTCCTGTCTGAAAATGTAGTCCAAACCCTAATCACATAACGTATATAAAATCAGAGGGAAATGATAGGTGTATGACACTAATGTAGAAGCACCTAAATGTGGTTGTAAGCCTAAACTTGACAACTGCAAACTTGTCTCTCAAATCTGATTGGTTGATTAGAATGTTGTTCCAGGGTCAACAAAGATGTTTGCACTTGGTAAATGTGAACTAGAAAACTTGTTAAGGACTCCTAAGGAATCATAAGGACTTCAGTGATTCTGGTTCTGATTGTGATACCATGTAATGATTCCATCAATGATTATTGTAGCAGTTACAGAAGAATCCCCCAATTATTAATTACAGTAAAACTAAAACATTTGTTTTCCACAATTGAAAATACAATAAAATATAAATATTAGATGAAAAAACTTGAACTTAAAAAAACCTCAAATGTTACCTTAAAAATAGACATGTTGCCTAAGTTATAAATGAATAAAACTATAACTAAAAAGCTAAATAAAAATCATAAAAAAATCAATATTAAAAAATTATATTAAAATTACTATAAATATACTAAAATTAAAATTAAAACATAAATGAATTAACAACATGCCTTGGGAAAAAAATCCAGCTTAAATGAAAGGTTTCTAAAAAGTTTGTACATGGAAAAAAAACACACTTTCAACTCAGTTGTGGAAACAATCGAAACGCAATTACTTTCAATTTAAATTAACTTGTGGTCCAATATGTCAAGAACTGCTTTGACCCCTTCAGTCAATGCATTTTTTTTAGTGAGTCAATTCATTAAAACAAACTAGCTCATAGAAGTCAATGGTTCGCAAATCTGCACTGGTCTGCACGGGTCCTGTGAGCTTCACTTCCTTTATAGACAGATCCTTATGACTGTCATTGAAGAAGAAAGAAATCAGACGTTCCCTTTAATAACGTTTTGTAACTGTCATTTCTGCTCCAGATCAAGTTTCAGAGTCAAACGTCCAAAACAACAGTTATCAGATAACAACTCTAAACAAACATTTGGTTTTACTGCTGCTTAAATTTTGTCTCCTTCAGTGATGTCATCTCAAGACATTACTCTATGCACACTGAGAAAAAAGGAATTTAAATGTCCTATTAAAAAGGAATTCATGCTGTTGTCTGGTTTATTATGGTGACCAGTCAAGTCCTGTGAGTGTGCATTTACTCCAGTGTGAAAGAAGTTCTCACCCAAACAATGAGAGTTGTCATTATGAGAGTTTAATCTTGGGGGTTCAAACTTTTGGTCACACTTTAGTTCGGGGAACTCTTTCTCACTATTAACTATGACTTTTGCCTCAATAAACTCCTAATTTACTGCTTATTAATAGTTAGTAAGGTAGCTGTTGTAGTGGTTAAGTTTAGGTATAGGATAGAATTAAGGGATGTAGAATATGGTCATGCAGAATAAGGCATTAATATGTACTTTCTAATAAACAGTCAATATGCTAGTAATATGCAAGCTAATTAGATTAATAGTGAAAACTAAAGTGATACTAAACTTTTTTTAATGCCACAGACCCCCAAATATGATACTCTCCTTCTCTGTGGACAACTTTTCAGATGTGATGTTATTACTGTGTTATTTCTCCGTTAACACACTAACCTGCATTGAACCACATAGTTCAAAAAAGCAGTGGTTAGAAAATGGAAAGAGGAATAAATATATTTTTAATCACTGATTCTTCAGTTCCTCTACCTTTGAAAGTAATGATGTTTTGCCCTCACAGTGAAAAAAGTGATAAACTCTTCCTGGTCTTATATAACTACCTTTGTTTAAAGGATTAGTTCACTTCCGAATTAAAATTTCCTGATAATTGACTCAACCCCAAGTCATCCAAGATGTTCATGTCTTTCTTTGTTTAGTTGAAAAGAATTAAGGAAATTAGGAAAATATTCCAGGATTGTTCTCCATATAGTGGACTTCAATGGGGTACAACCAGGGTAGAACAGTTTGAAGGTCCAAATTGCAGTTTCAATGCAGCTTCAAAGGGCTCTACATGATCCCAGCTGAGGAATAAGTGTCTTATCTAGCGAAATGATCAATGACCCCATTGAAGTCCACTATATGGAGAAAAATCCTGGAATGTTTTCCTCAAAAACCTTCGTTTCTTAAGAAAGAAAGACATGGACATCTTGGATGACGTGGGGGTGAGTAAATTATCAGGAAATTTTAATTCTGTAGTGAACTAATCCTTTAAGGACGAGCCAGCAGGTAGCCAGCAGGTGGGCATTATGCAAATTTGTTACACAGTGACATCAAGGATATAATGGCAGGACTATAAATAAAGTCACCCACATACTACAAGTTAGTCCCGGCGATTTTGGGCCCAATTCCCCTGTTCTACAGATTAACTTTTCAGATTTTAGTGTGGTGTGAGGTGTGTTAAGACCAAGGGCCCTATTTTAACGATCTAAGCGCATGGTCTAAAGCGCAGGGCGCAAGTGCAAGTAGGGCGTGTCCGAATCCACTTTTGCTAGTTTAACGACAGGAAAAATGGTCGGCGCACCTGGCGCATGGTCTAAAAGGGTTGTCCCTATTCTCTTAATGAGTAATGGGTCTGTTTTGGGCGTAACGTGAAATAAACCAACCAGAGTCTCATCTCCCATTCCCTTTAAAAGCCAGTTGCGCTCGCGCCATGGCGGATTGCTATTTACATGACGGAATATGCAAGCGGAAAGACTGAACGGATCTGCTCGTGCGCAGAGTGTACGCGCGTTGTGCACCCACCTCTAGGTGCACATTACTTACTCGCTTTAACCCCTTGCTCATCACCCCCAATTTTGGCAAGTGCTGCATACATGAAATGCCCAAAATAAAAAGGTTACTGCTCATAAGTAATTCTGAATAGAAACATAACACACATACATTTAGAAAGCCAACCCTTGAGAGTTTATAGTTCAAGACTCAAAATTAACCAGACTGTTATTAATATTGAGATATATAAGCTCAAACATATTTTGAACTAAAATAATCTGGGATCACCAGTGATCCCTGTCAGGTAAGGGGTTAAATAACAAAAACAATATTGCGCCATTGACTTTAGACCAGGTTTTTGTTGGTCAATGGCGCAGTCTATTTCTGTAGCCAACAATGCACCCAACACACCTCGTTTTCAGACCAGCACGCCCATTGGCGCACAAATAGGCGCAAATGGATTTGCTATTTAAACAATGTAGCGCAGGACATGAAAATGATAACTGCGTCGGGCTGAAACTAGCAAAAGATACTTGCGTCCTAACTAAGAATGTTTGAATCTGCACAGAAGTCGGTGCTGCACCAATCTCAAATAGTACATATCCAATATGTAGATTATTTACGATCAGAAATCCTGTTGTGTGGGGGGAACCCCGAGGACAAATGTGCACGCACTCTGTAGATTATCACATGAAACGAAACAATACCAAATCAGAAAGCGAGCTGATGGAAGAATAACACGACTTCATCCAAACCTTTTTCTTTTTTCCCCCACAAATTTTCTGTATAAAAGCAGTCTAAACACTATTATTGCCATTTCTTTTTGCCCATCGTCCGCCATGTTTGTTAACTCTAAAGGCACGATTGACCGTGAGAGATTTTGCGAGATTTCCAGTGTTCACAGTCAGGAATCTGGTTGTTTGTGAATGGAATCTGTTAGAGTGCTGTCTTGGTCACATCGCGGCACTCCACACACTATAGGAACAAAACTCTTAAATCTATGATTTTTTTTATCATCATGTTTGTGGTCTCTCAGATTTTGAAATCTGTGAAAGTGTGGGCCAGCCTTAAAGTGATTCGGGCAGGTGTTTTCAGTTGGAAAAATGAACTCCCTGTGGGGTGGACTTTGTGCTTTGTAATTTTGCAGATTGTTTATATGACCAATAGCTATATTACACACTAAAGGAAAGATAAAATAAAACAAAACATAATAGGTCCCCTTTAAAATGTCATAACTTGATCTTCCGTTGACTTCTTTCTGGTGATGTTTGCCAGACATCTCCAATAATTTTGTCCTCGTAAACGCCAGCACTTTCAACAGCAAGATCGCATTCAGATCTCCCTCCATACAATCAACAACCAGTGGAATGAATCAAGTCTGCACCCAAATTGTTTTGTTTTTTTCAATAATCTGCTTCCCTCATATGTACATCACAATATGGAAGAAAAGATTTGTCACTACTTTCATTACATCACAACTTTAAACTTTTTTTTCTTAGCCCAAGACAAAAGAGTTCACCTTTAATTCTCAACAATATTCTAGTCTCAATATTCTATCTTCTAGATATCACCCATTTGTTTTGAAAAGTAATAGAATACCTTTCCTAAGCTGCACAATCATTCATGTCCAATTAAAATATCATAAGTTTGATGCTTAATGTCAAGTTTGAATGAATGAATGAGCAATATTAGTAGTAATAGTAAACACCACAATTTAAAAGTACATAAGCCATGGCCAAAGCACACAAATCATCTGCTACCGTTTCATACATAACAATCAAAACAACGTTCTTAAAAACATCCACTTGTTTAATACCTGAGCTTTCCAAATGGATAAATGCTCTGGTGTCCTGTTCAACCGCCCTTCCTCTTTAGTGCACCATCTATGTAGGTCAGTCATACAGTTTGAATTTGAATAACTCTTTAGTTTAATATTGCATGTCAGTGTGTAGTTCTTTGTCCATCAGTGTCTGTTGTCCTGGCACGCAGTGTGTTGGCAGGGAAACAAACACACTGTTTGTAGTAGCAATGACTCACAAATTAACAGAAGCTGAAAAATGGACCAGTGAGACCAGCCCATCATCGGTCTATGGCTTTTTCAATCCATCTCTTTTCAACCTCCGCAGCTGCTGACTTTCAACTGGTTTGACTCACACTCACAATCTGAGTCTTAAAGATGTAAGCAGTGTGCCAGTGTGTGCTGAAGGTCTACCTGAATAGAACAGACTATTCAGTGAATTCAAACCATTCAACATCTAACCAATATGTCTCTTAATTGCTCTCTTCTTCTCTTTCATTGCGTCCTTTTTCTCAAACCTAATGCACCTATTTTATGACAATGTTGCGGTTCAGAGTCCCCATTTGACCCACAATGGCTGTTCTTTGTTTTCATCAGAGCCTTGCCAGTTGTAACTTTCATTTTCATTGCAAATTACATCACTATGACACACCCATATGGGAACTGACTGGTCAATGAGAACTAAATTCTGTTAACACGCAGGTGAATGAATGGAGAGGAGATTAGAAGATGAGTTACAACTTGATTTTTTTGTGTCAAAGGGCGTGAGAAAGGGCGGGTGTCTGCCTGTGGCAATGTTATCTCACAATTTTTAAGATGTCAATTTGGCTCCTAAACTTGAAAAGTACAGAGGAACCTGTTTCACACCACAAACATAAGCAAACCGTATTTATTTCTTTGGCCGTATTAACAGTTTTCAGCATTTTCGCTGTGCTCATTGTGTTTGTGAGGCTATCAGAGTTTTGCTGAGCCTTATTTTGCCATTCACAGTGTGCTAAATGTGTAAGAAAACACAGAAAATTAATTATAAGCCTAACACGATCTCATGACAAAACGTAACTATTTTACAAGTTGGTGACTTTCTTATGAATTCATATGATTTGTACAAAAACACAATTTTGAGAAAAAAAAAAAGAGCCTGAAGGTCAACCCCTAACCTACAGTACCCTAAACCTAAGCCAACAAATTGCCATGAAAGTGTGTTATTTAAGTCCATTTATCAACAATTGTTTTGTAAAATAGGCTTGTATGTATGAAGCATCATAATATTATGTAGGGAACTACTCACCCATTTATTCACAAAAGATGCCTGTTGGTGTCACCATTATAGTTAGTTAGTTTGAGGGTACGTTTACATGACAATGATATGCTTAAAACTGAGAAGTTTTTCGCGTACGAATGACACCATTGTCAAAACGATCCCCATTCACACGGATACATGAAAACGACTAAAAACGCTGTGTTCCATTGCCAGGCCATTAGATGGCGATGAAACACTATAGATTGTACACATAATACGCATGTGCGTGAAGTCATCATCTTCAGAGATTCACGTTTTTGATGTTTACACGGAGACTGTTTTTAAAAACTTGTACTTTGAAACCCGTTTTCAAAACTTTGCGTTTTCAGGCACCCAAAACGCCGTTGTCGTGTAAATGAACGGCCAAAACGCATAAAAGGTTTTACGTTTTTAGTTGAAAACGGTGTTGTGTAAACAGCTCCTTAGTTTTTAATGGACTCTTAGTTTGTATTTCATTCATTTCTGTTTTCCTTTGTCTAGATTCCCGCAAAAATTGGAATTTTATTCTTCTGTGTCTTCGTCCGTCTGCCTGCACACACGCGTTACAGTTGAGTTTGATGCAAGTTCTACATATAGCGATGACTGCATAACCAGCTGATTCTATTCAGATCATATAAGCAGTTTGCGAAGATTTGATTAAGTAAATGCGGGTTTCAGATTGAGACGCTGAAACGCCGGTTCATTAAAGCTCACATGTAAATGAACACAGTACCACACTAAAATAAACGTTTGTTGGTTTGTTTGAAAATGGTTTGGTTTGGTTTTTCTTTGTTAAGACATAAATATTATTACATATATAGTATTGTAATCTTGGCAGATTTAAGTTTAATAGTAGTTGTACTATAAAACTGAACTATTTTTTTATTATTATATTAAACCCTCAATTTTTATTATACAGTCAAACAGTATTACAATATATTTCTTAGTTTTTTAAAGCGTTTTCTCCGTATAGTCCTATGCTGTGACTGACAATAGAACCATAAAATACGGCAAAAACGCAATAATTTTAATCATTTTATTTGCGCGCTATAATCCACATCTTTAGAATCCAAATGTTTGCAAAGAACAGACCCAAATTAAACAATGAAACAAATCTCCATTCTCAGCAGCGACTGCAAATGTCAAATCCTGCGCTAGTTAGAAATTCAAAAAATTGCCGCCCCAGGAAGCTTAAACTTATAGACAGAAACCATAGACAGTAAAAGAAATGGACACAGCGACCCCATTGGATTCAATGGAGAAAAGTGAAGTCAATTAGAAGCACTCACTTCCTGATGGCCGAGCGTACTGCGCAGACTCAAACTGAGCTTGACGACGTAGATGTGACGTGAGCAACCCATCTGTCTTCTAGTTGCTGTGCCAAGAGAAATCTGAATCATTCCCTTCTGAAACTTGCAGGACGTGAGTAGGAGGTGTCCATGAGCTAGGAGCAGGAGAAACTTTTGCTAAGTATTCTGATTAATTATTTTGTCATTTTGCCTCCACATCCCCCCGATTGCCCGCGAGCTTCTCCTCCTGTCCATACGGTAATTTCTCTACTGTGCGACAGAGAGTTGCGTGGTTATGACGCAATCGTTAGCCTATTTTACAAAAAATGCATCTACGGGGCCATAACGTAAGATACAAGGTAATGGAGCCTTTTATACATTTTCGTGTTTCTTTAGAAATAAATAATGGACAAATGGAGTCTTTAAACGCCTCAGATGTAAAGTTATTCGCTGTCAAAGTGACGCCAAAATGAATGGGAGTCAATGGAATGCTAACAGCAGGTCTGCTAATCAATGGCGGCGTCCGGGGAAGCTTCAGTGTTTTCCGAAACATTGGCCCCCTGCTTAAAACACAATTTACGGCAGTGATATGAAAAGCTCATTGGTTCTCACTTGCTTCGTCACAGATTGTGACATGCCGCGTTTTGGGTGATATGCGTTTGAATGAGAAATGAATACAAATTCGTACATTTTTATTCGTAAAGATTCCTAAATAATTTACGTTTCTTTAGCTGTAAATACATAATGTTTACGTTTAAATGTTGTCAGTACGTCCATATTGTATGTTTCAGCATCTTTCCAAACGAACAAAAATGTACGTTTTGCACATGAAAACGTTACGTACTAATACCTACATATTAACCATGAGACCAGACTGACAGGAGCCCGCTGTTTCAGGTACGCTGCTGCTTCACTTACACGCTGCTTATGCTTGCAGTGTTAAAACAGTCAGAGCATGTGTGCTGAAGCTCAACTCTCTATAAACTAATCCCACAGCTCTCCCAGTCAGGTCATCCCAGGTCAGGCATCAGATGCCTGCCTATTCTTCAAACACCAGTTGCACAATGTTTTTCATTTTGAGCAGAACCGGTATAATGCAAATATATTTAAAAAGAAGAATTCAAATGCAATCAGAAATGAAATTATTTGTCCATTCACTAGGCTGTTTATTTCCTTACCTGGTTTCTCATATGTCAATATAACAGTGGAAAATCAAATTTACTTATGCTCAAGCACAAATAGTCCTTAGATATTTCCATATTGCTTGGAATTGTTGCGTCAGTCTGAGTCTGTTTGAGCTGCTTACATACTGTCACAAGCGCTAGTCTATACTAAGTCTTTAGCAGCTTACACTGAGGTACCTATTGCATATACAAATACCCTTTCATTTAAGCCTGAGACAGACATAAATAGTCTCTACTGCAGAGTACTGACACATCACAGATCACATAGTAGAGAGTCTCAGGGCTTGACAATAAGGACGCACAGAAAGCTGTGTGCAAATATTGAATTGACTTCTCATTCGCATCTTCTTGCGCATGAACTGGCAACTACACATAAATATGTCAAAATGCCTGTCTTGGCGAGGCATAGACCGGCATACTGGACCCGTGCATTAGCTCTTAAAGAGACAGCATATATCTGCTGCTACTGTCTGGGTCCTTAAAGGGATAGTTCACCCAAAAAATCAAAATTCTGTCATTAATTACTCACCCTCATGTCGTTCCAAACCCATAAGACTTTTCGTTCATCTTCGAAACACAAATGAAGATATTTTTGATCAAATTTGAGCGATTTCTGTCTCTCCATTGACAGCTACGCAACTACAGGTAACACTTTGAGGCTTTATAAAGAGATTGGCATTAAGAGATTGTAAAACTAATGCATATGAATTGAGTGGTTTAGTCCACATTTTTTGAGGAGACACGATGAACAGATTGAATTTAGGATTTTAAACATTCATCAATCCTCACATCTGTTATGATAAACGAAGCTCAATCATGCTTGTCATGCCAGAACCAATGAGGTTCATTCTCATGTGTTACGCAGCACGTTTGAACTTCTGCCAGAACCAATTGTTCTCGTGTGTCAAGCAGGATCGGTTGAGCTTCTGTTTATGTTCACTGATCAATGTGTATATGTGAATAAAAGCTTAAATTCAATCTGTTAATCATATAAAGCAATTGTGTCTCTACAGAAAATTTGGACTAAACCACTCAATTCATGTGTATTAGTTTTGCGATCTCTTTATGAACTTTTTGAAGCGTCAAATTGGTAGTCGTGTGGACTGTGAATGAATGCTCTCCATAAAGAGAGTAAAGAACTGGCTCAGATGTTATTAAACATATCTTTGTGTTTCAAAGATGAACGAAAGTCTTATGGGTTTGTAGCAACATGAGGGTGAGTAAATGATGACTGAATTTTCATTTTTGGGTGAACTATCCCATTAATGTTAAACAAAGAAAAGAAGAAGAGAAAATCACTTACTCCTCTTGATTAAATAACTTTTGTGACATTAAGGGTTAATCTATATTTAATTTATACAGTAAAGACTCTGCAGTGTTATTTTATATTTGATAGTTCAATTTCTATACCTGAATACTACTGTTATATCAAGCCTACATTAAAACTGTTTTTTTTTTTTTTTGTATTTTTTTTTTTTTTTTTGTTCTACTGCTTTCATTTATACTATTACATTTGCACTATTATTACTGACTTTATATTATTTAGGCTATAAATATTATTTAGGCTAGTAGTTTTTAGAATTAAATGGCTCAATAACAATTTTTCTTTTGATTGTTTTAGTTTTCTTAGACAAGGCCAGTGAAAATTTTGGCAGGGCAAGTAAAAAATGTGAACCACTGGACTGACTGGGCCAGAAGACAAAATCCTTAGTGTTGAGCCCTAAGTACATAAACATAATTCAGTCTATAATTCTGAAAAACAAGCTTGTTTTTGGAGTAGAGTCTGACATCACAGACTGTTTCCTCAACATCTGTTTGAAAAAGACAGGCATGTGCTTTCGCGCATGTATCCGTCTGCATGTTTGTCTTGGGGAGGTCTGCTTAAATATTCACAGAGGTGCCTTGCGCTCCCAGACTATAAATGAGCAGGCTTACAGCGGGAGTCCTGAACTCTGGTGGTCCAAACATGTCTCTTTAAGTGTGTAAATCTGGAGGGTTTAATTTGCCAGTTCTGTTTTTATACCTAGAATGCACTCTGTGAACGCCAGCTCTCACATAGCTAACACGACCAGAGGAAAAGCAGAAAGCCACTTGGCAGTTTGACAGCACGGGGTCAGCAGGGCCAGGCAAAACACAGACGCCGCCACCACCGTCACTGCCGTCTGATGGAAAGTGTGAGAAAAGGGCGAGGGCAACTGATTAAAAGAAAGACAGAGAGAGAGAGCATGCTTGCATCATGATATGTTAAAAATGATTCGCTGGTGATATAAAATGTTATAAGTTAATGAATTGTGTATTGATTTTAATTCACATATAGGGCCAGATTTACTAACAGTTTGCGCCAGCGCAAACCCTCTTTTGGTGTTAGAAAACTACTGTCAGGATTTACTAAAGACAGGATGCATTTGTAGGAGTTTCCCTTTCAGATGCAAAATTTATGGGAGGAGAATTTAAATGATTCATAAAAGGTGATTTACTAAGGTTTGCGCTAGTCAATTTACTGGTATTTGCACTAATTTGTGCTGCTCTTGGTAGATCTGGCTGTGTCTGTGTTCTTTAATTTGTGCGTCGTCAGTAGATTATGAGCAGAACTTTCCCCTCTCGTTAACTTTTAGTAAAAGCCCTAAGTTTCCTAAAGAAATTTGTAACTATAGTTTTTCAAACTGGGGTCTCGCGTTTTAGCATTGTCACTGTGATTAACTTCAGTAACAAAAACAACGATCGTGTCTCTTCAGAAAATTTGGACTAAATTGAATTTTTCAATCTCTTTATGAACTTTTTGAAGCAACAAAGTAGTTGCATGGACTGTCAATGGAGGGACAGAAATCTCTCCGGTTTCTTGAAAATATCTACATTTGTGTTTACCGCAAAACGGAAGTTCAAAGACAATGTTCTAAAGATAACTGTTTCTCTGGCGCGTAAGGTCTATAGGCAGAGAGAAGAGTGATGTCAGCAGGAAGTGATGTCATTGTTTACAGGGGCCAGAGTGAGGGGGGAAGAGGTTAAAGAAAGAGACGGCAAATACAAAGACACAGTTCTGCAGTGTGCTCAGATCTTGCCGTAGTGGAGAACTCCATTCCAAACTGGGGGGAGGGATTACATAACACATGGAAAATCATCCAAAGAACGAAAACAGGCCGGCCTCTGTGTTGCCAAAGGAGCCTGTTCCACCCTCTCTCACAGCCTATAACACAGCTGATGGATCCAATTTATCTGCACTGCAGTTCAACAGAGTTCTTGGAGTCCACTTGCATACGTCATATAGCAAAAGTTATACACAGAACTATATTTAATAGACTTTGTTCCCCAAAACAGATGCACTAATAAAGATCAGATGAAGGTTTTTAAAAAGGGTGCAATACAAAGTTAAATGTGAGCGGTTACCCATGTAAACTGAGCCACTACAAAAACATCAAAGAAGGCGAAGACCCAGAGCAAACTTACCTATTGCGTCATCGCCACAGACCAAAGGTACTTTACAATCTAAAGCAAACTTTTCCAGAAAGTTCGAACTCCAAACGAACTTTGTTTAGGCCTGATTTTGTTTGGAATGACGTCACACCAGGTCGTTCTTTGATTTTCATGTATCTGAGATTTTTTCACCCATTTTATGGTCTACTGGATGAAAACCATACGTCTGGTCAAATAGAATAGTAATAGTAGTAGTACACCTTTCCTCAACAAGCTGCAAGATTCACGTCATCATTCTCATACAAAGCACGTTTATTATACGTTGAAGTTCCAAACGTAAGTTCGGGAGGAGCCTAACATTCAGTCCTGTCCATCATCATTACGAACGTACTATATAAACAGCAGACACCACGTCATCCCATTGACAAATTCTTCTGGCAGCCCTCCTCCTCCAGTAAACTATCTCTATCCTCTTATGCGCGATTCCATCATAGGGGGGTTTTAACACAGAGTTCAAGCCTACAAGGACAGCAAGCCAAGTTAGTTTACTATTAACCTTTCAAGCTGAATGGGCAGGCGAACTGGTGAATTCCAGTTAGGGGTTTGTTCAAAGTTTGCCAGTACATTTAATCTGCATGCACAAACTTAGGGAATCCAACAAGACAAGAAGGTATTCAAATGACGCACCAATGTGCTCTTAATGTGCAGCAGGTCACTTGATAAAAAGGGTCTGTCAAGAGAATGTCTATTAGCACTTATTGGTTGCATTTGTGGATCGCAATCAATATATAATAGCTTATTATTTCAGTCCTATCTGAGGCGCCCTGTATTTACATTTATATTCCTAGCAAAAACAACTGACATGTGGTCTTCACTCCAGGATTTGCCTCTGTCTCAGACTAACCCTGAGGCCAGAACAGACCTTGACTGTGTTAGTGTGTGGTCTACCTCCCTCAGTCAGACCTGTGCTGCCATTGCCAAGGGGAACCATGTGACCCTGGAGAGGGATGGGTTAAGGGAACCAATTTCTTTCTGCTTACAAGCAACTGCTTACTTTTTCTGTAATAGAATACTTATAATGAGCCTAAAGGTATTAGACATGGTGTTCTTCTTTGCACACAACTGTATTAATGTACACTCTAGGTGTTTAATATTGCAGAATAAAATGTATAGAAATAGTCTAAGCTGTACATACTGTACAAATCTGTGCCAACATTTGCATACACCTTAACAACATACACCTGTTAGTCAACTTTGCAATGTATCTGCATGCATACACGTATCAGCTGACAAAACAGATACCGAAAAAGATGCTCTATTCTGATCTATGCAAAGATTTACAAACACACCTGAAATGCACAGACTGTTCATGCTAAAACTCAAATATAAACAATCAATGCATTCTATATTGTCTACAAAACTATTATGCCCTGTGCTGGAGATGAAACATGCTTTGTTCATACCTTATATGAAAACTGAAATTTGTTTATTAATGCAAAATGCTTGCAAGCATTTCTCAGAATACATAATATGGTAAATTAAGGTTTATGTTAGGACGGTAAAAAAATAGATTAATCAGCACATCCTATTGAGATGCTATGAAGAATATTTTAATGCAGGGGGAATATAAAACAATGAAAGCGTAGTGGTGCAATATGGCTGCACACAACCTCTTTGTCAAATGACATATAGACAAAAGGAACTCGATCAAACAAATTGCAGCTGTTGGTAGTGAAAAAAAATATTTTTTGGTATCAAAGTTTAAGCAATCTATAATACAGATGAAATGACAGATAATAGATAGGTTTAACTCATGATCAAACATAAATCAAATAGAATAAATACAATCTCAGATTAACAGCAGGCATAATATAACAACATTTTAAAGAAGATAACACTGGATTGAAAAAATGTGTTACAAGAATAATAGCCTTTCTTTTACCTTTGGCAGGTGAGAATATAAAATTGCTCTTTATTTCTATACAAGGAGACTGACATACATTCGACTTAATATCTTATAAACAATGTAGGCTATTCCTAGTTGCCTGATATGAATAGGTATTATAAAACCATTAAGCAAGAATATATCTAACATTTCTAATACCATGCACATATACCCTATTGTCAAAGAATCAATGTTATGCATCAATAATAAGATGAACACGTGTGTGCTTAAAAAAAAAAAAAAAATATCGCAGTGCAATGGAAAATAATGCAACACCTACCCCTTTTACTCCAGATTTGATTCAGTTGTAACTGATATTCCATTTCAGGTGTGTGGTTATTCTTTGGGCACTTTGTCTCGAGCCCTTTTCCATGTGCTCAGAGCACGCGCTCCGCGGCACGCGCTGGATACAGTCACATACAGTCGATGACGTCACGTTGCCCTAATACAGCTGCGTCGGGAAAAATCACAGCTTTGTCAGTCGGCATGGAAATAGATTCGTGCAAAAAAACAGATATTGCATTTAATAGAGCTCAGCGCTGAGCATTTTGACAAAGGAGAAAGAGTGCAAAGCTGTGACAAGCATGCTCCTTGATGCAGGAATTGTCTGAACTGGCTAATCATACAGCTAAATCATACCATCATTATCATCATCATCATCATCATCATCATCACATAAAATGCTTTATAATCAGACATCTAATGTCTATATACATTATCTGTTTCCAAATAAAGTGTGAATTATGGGGTGTCATGATAATTTCAATTAGAGTTTCAAACATTTTAGTAGGCTAAATACAAAAGATGGGTTAGCCTATTAGTCAGTCAGTTCGCCTATTTATATTTTCAGTAAATAGACGTCTGCAATCCGAAATCCCGTTCCCTTTAAGTAACCATAGCAACAGCAGATCAAACAGAATAGTATGGAACATTGTTAAAACATAAACACTGCCATGTTGATTTATAATAAAAAAATATATTTTAAAAACGTTATTGTGAGCAAACCTATTAAGGTGGCTCGGGGCGAACTTTCGAATATCTTTTTTTTTTTTATGTTAGGCTACTCTTAAAAAAAAACAAAAAAAAAACAACTAACATCTTAAAGACGTCTATCAGATGTTAGCAAACAGATGCTTTCCAGATGAAGTGATCTTTACCAGACATCTTGCAGACCTACGTGTGCTATCTAGTTTTCGCTTGAAGACACTTTTAAAGGAACACCCAATTTGAGGGCAAATGAGGTTTGCCCTCAGTTATTTTTACTAGGGTTGCACAATCAATGTAAGACAAATTCATCTTTACACTTCCGTTTTGCGGTAGCTGTTTAAGGCTAGGCTATAGCTGTGTCATCGCTGTCTAAAGGTGATGATATACACAGGGCAACTTTTTGAGCAATGTTCCTGGGCAATGTTGCTGTCAACGGGCAACCAGATGAGACACAGGGCCCACGACCCATCTAAATTATCCAGATAGAAATGTATTGCATTTTCAACGTGAAAGTGCCCAAGGAACAATCGCTCGGCAAGATTGCCCTTCAACATTGCTCAAAAAGTTGCCCTGTGTGTCATCACCTTAAGAGTATAATTATCTGGTGAAGTGGATTTAGAGTTAACAAAAGTTATCATGGGCGTTGCAATGTTTGAAGCGGATGTCATAATAAATGTCGGTAGACCTGGAAGATTTTAAAACAAGCAATTAATTAAAAAATCCGTGAGTTTCATGCTCTGGAAATATAAACCGGAAGAGGTCTATACACCTGATGGTGCATACTATTATTTTTAAAATAGTACAATTTTAAAGTGAGTGGACCTTGGTGAAATAGGAACAATGCCTACTCTCAAACTACAGCATTTTACAATTAAGACAGTTAGTTAAAATGTGATTTATTGTCAGCCAACAGTTTCATAAAAAACAACAGAATCCATTCATAAATAAAATATCAAATGAACAGAATAAGAACAAATAACAAAGATATGATATGCTACGTAATAATCGCATATTAGCGATTTGCCAAATAATCCCGTGCATATCTATTTACAACATATTTTTGCAGCGTAGAGCAATGTAGCCAATCACAGACATGCTAATGGCCAATCAGATGTGTAGAATTCACTTAGGCAACCACTCAAAGCTGGAGTTCGTCCAGTGCTGAGTTCTGCACGCTCATAAATCCTCTCATTATAACCAAGAGTATAGACATTATGTAAATTATTATGTAATTATGTAAATAATGCCACATACATGCTGCAAAGTTTCGGGAGTGACATTGTCTAAATTAATGTATTTGAGCGATTATTATTGTCATGTATGCGTCATTTTTTTCTCCTTTCCCACAAAAAATTATTTTGTGTCTCAATTGATTGGGTGGACCAGACGTCAATCAGAGTGGGCCCTTATGTAGCCTCGCCACTGCTATGTACAGGCAAGCTGATGAACCCAGAATATAAACGCAATAACCAATTCAGTATGTTGCATTCATATTCTGGGCTCATCTGTTCACCTGTATATAGTTTGCATCATCAGTACGGTGCATACTGAATTTGATCTTTTAATATAGCTGTTTTAGTAGGCTACTACTTTAAGTGTTTTTATAATGTCCTGCTATTTGTATTGTTTACTGCAGCAGGTGCTGTACGTGGATCACAAGTGGATCACAGTTCACATATTTATGTTTCGATAGGTGATCTAAATATTCATGGCTTGAAACAGATGTAAAATTGCAAAGATATACAAAGATATTTTGAAGAATGTCAGCAACCAGACAGTTGATGGCTACCCCATTGACTTCCATAGTAGGAAAAAAATGGGGTCCATCAACTGTTTGGTACCGATATTATTAAAAATATCATATTTTGTGTTCAGCAGAAGAAAAAAGTTCATACAGGTTTGAAACAACTTGAGGATGAGTAAATTAAGACAGAATTTTCATTTTTAAGTGAACTAGCCTACTCCTTTAAAATGTCATTTAAAAATCTATAGTCTAAAATCTAAAAAAATATAAATCTATAATTCACACACTGTCCACAATTATACCTGCAGTGTTGCTGCACTGATTTCTGAGTGTTTGCAGCTCAAGTAAACAGCTCAGACTGCATTAGCAGGGCTTTGCCGCATCCATGACAGATGCTCTAGAGCCACATGAGCCCTGCTTCTAAACTATTGAGGGCTGTGGCATGTGACTCATCATCACCTCTAAAATCTGAGGTGAATCATCTGAAAGTGGCTTCTCTTTCTGTCAAAATTCCCTTTGCTTGGTTTCCAGGCAGCGGTCCTCACAATAACTTTGCATTGCCTTTCATTTTTGGGCACTGTTGCTTATTGAATGCCAAATATGAAAGAGCTCAACTTTAGCTGAAATCTAGCTGGGTGGGGATGCAATTGAATATTTTTGTTTTGTGTGCGCTTGATTTCATGCAAGAAAGTGCAATTATACATTTAATTTTAGACGGGTGAAAACTTACTGACCTTTATAACTTGGAAAATCCCTGAAATGATTGACAATTTGTGATGTAAAACAAAGTTACAGTATCATACTTGGTTAACTGTAACAAGCAAAGATCAAATTTCTCTGAATGAATACTCCCCAAACAGTGTCTGAACTGAGGAGATCAGCGCAAAGAGACCAAAAAGAGTCAAGTTCAGAAAGAAATTCATTTATGAATAAGTGAAAACATGGAAAAACCATATAGTGAAACAGAATATGGTTTATGAGAACACAGTAGCTGATACAGATTCAAAAATACATTTCTTAGGAAATATTAATTCATTATATACAAAAACATACAAAAGATTTTACTTTAGGGTTGTGCAGCCCTATTTTTTACTTATTTTCTTAATAAAAATAAATGACTTAAATACAAATTATTTTAACCACCTTAAATTTTAAACTTCGGCAGTTTCGAACATGGAAAAACTGACAATATCCAAAAGAAAAAGAATGCATTGGACATGCAACATCATCACAACTATACAGAGCAACAGTCTTTAACTTGCATAAAAAAGCTTGGGGGGGGGGGGATTCTTTAAAAGTCTTTTCGCTTTAACTCTTGTGACACAGATTCATTAATGTGAACTCCGCAGCTGCTGCAGCCTGTGTTTTAACTGTTCGCTCTTTCGCCTCAGCTGTTCCTTGATGGACAGCAGCCTCTGCTCATCCATCTGCATGCTGTGGATGCACTCTGTCGCCTTCTTTAAGATAACCACTTTAGCGGCTTTCTCGTTATTCGCAACCTCGGGAATCTCATCCCGTAGTGCAAAAAAGCTGAGTTTGAGTTCGTTTCTGCGCTGGCGCTCCAGCACATTGTGAGTCCTGCGTTTGTCATTGTCCTCAGAATCCGACGTTCGGGGACTCGAGCACTTGCGTTGCTTCACGTGCCTGTTGCTGCTGCTGTTGCTGCTGCTGCTGCTGCTGCTGGTTTCCAGTCGTAGCCTCTTGACAGCCGGCTGGTCATGCCGCGTGGAGGGGTGGGCGGCGTAGTTGTGCTGGTGGGTGGAGACGTGACAGCGCTTCAACACCAGGGGACTGGGGTGCCTCGAATCCGACACCTCCGTCTCACTCCTTTTCTGTCGCTTTTCCACTGTCACCACATCAATTTCTTCCTCTTCTTCTTCTTCCTCCTCCTCCTCCTCCTCTTCCTCCTCCTCCTCTTCTTCTTCATCATCTTCTGGAATTGCATAAAAACAAGAGAATTATTAACTATAATAAACATCAGTTCATTTAAATGAATAAAACCCCATACTACAGCAGAATGGGAATATAATGGAATTTGGCAAGTGGCTTTCCACAAAGGGTGGGGTGTTGGGGTGGGGTGGGGTGGGGGGGGTGCTCTGCATTCCAATCCCCTCCCACTTTCCCTGTCAGCTGATATTTGAACATTGCAGACTTTCCTACAGATCTGACTCGGGTCGAGCAGGGGGGAGGTGGAGACTGAGAGATCTTATGCAACTACAACTTGCATCAAGGGTACGAGGATAAAGTCCTGTGACCAGCACACCACCTCACCTTTGACAAGTAACGGTTACTTAAATGAAAGCACTCGCACATGCAGATACCGGCTAGATCATGCGTGTCATAGAGGTCTAAATGACATAATGCATTACATACCTGAATCGCTGCCACTGCTGCTGGAGCTGTTAGGTGGAGTGTCCAGGATCAGCATGGGCTGCGATGGTGCAACCTTGCTGGTTTTGCCGGACTCAGTGAGGGGATAAGGGAAGACCACAGAGGGATCGATGCATTCTGATGCAGAGGTGCTCAGATCCTGCAAATAATGTGCATTGAGTCGATTCGAGCTGCTGTCAGAAATCAGTTCCTTCCTAGCAGCATGCAGGGACTTCAGTCTCTCGGAAACCACTTTCTCTAACTTGGCAGCGGCGGAAAAGCCGCTCCACATGCAGTCCTGGATGATGATGGACTTGATGAAGGACTGGGAGTAGTCCGCGTCGCAGATGAAGCTCTGGTTGACCACGTCGTCTCCCAGGAACTCGCTGACCATCTCCAGCTGTTCGGCGGTGGAGAGCGACTGTCTCCGGCTGGGCGAGAGGGGTGGTGTGGGCAGAAGCTCGAATTTCTTCCAAATGTCCTCGCTGGGAGCCGGAGGTTGAGTCTGTCCTTGCTGATGGTGATAGAAATCCTCATCTTCGTTGTCGAAGTAGAAATACGGCTGGATGGAGTCGTAGTCATAATCGTAGTTTTTATACACCAAACTCGCACTCACCGGCATTTTGACACTTGTGGGAAAAATACAACTTGAAATTAGCATAGTGCATATGCAACGTTCACCTAAACTGCACATATTTAGACTACGCATGACATGCATGGAATGGGAAAATTAGGTAAATAATGCAACTAAAAGACAGCATGTGTAAAAAGGGGGCGAATAAATCCCAAAGCGGGGTTAATACCAAAACATTTCATAGCATCCCTGATTCTAGTGTTGTTGTTTTTTGAGCGTGCAACATGCACAATTCCAAAAGAAAAGATAATCGCACAAAAGACAATTATTTTTGCATACATATCATCACAAACGCATGCTGCTCTTTAAGTCAAAAAGATGCATGCAACATCAGAGACCGGATACCTACCGTGTATTTAACAAATGCAGCTTCAGAATGGCTTCTTTCGAGACGCAATGCAATGAAAAGACAATAAAAAATAAGGAGCAAGAATTAAAATCCAACAGATTACTCCGGTCGCTTGACGCATAAGTGGAATCAGAGTCGCAGTCAAATGGAAAGTGATGTGAAATGTAAAGAAGGCAGTGCGCTTCTGAACCTCTCAGAGGCTGGACAGACTGATCTCTTGTGTGTCAGTGGCAGGATGAATAAGTTCTGTAGCTCCCGCGAGCTCAAGCTGCGCCCACTTACTGCGGTAGTAAAATTTCCCGCCAAACGAAGACACGGTTGTTTGCGTTATTAAATCGACCCGTTAGGCTCACACATCAAATGTAAAACCCACTGCATTCTTTTAAACCATAATTAGTCTTTATTGGCTAAGCAGATATGCTGCATTTATCTCTGAAATCGATAAATGTGGGACTATTTTTTCGCGGAAGGACACACATTTAGGCTTTGACGTCATCGGAGTGCGGAGCGTCTATAGTCAAGCATTGACAGCTCACTTGAAAAAGGGTGATATATATATATATATATATTTTTTTTTTTACTTTAGTAGACAAGGATACAACACAATCAGATCTTTCTTATAGATTTCTGTCTTATTATGTTTTTAATACCACAACAGAGAGGCAAAATGGGTTGAAAGAAAACACCTTTTTGTTATTTTAAATAGAAATACTGCACAGCAATAAAGCACAGAGCAGTATACTTCTGTTTTTTTGTAGGTGTTTTTAAATTTATTTCTTTATTTTCTTTCATGATATATTTTGTGTGCTGACAAAAATATATATATATATATATATTTATGACTGTGACAAAGCATAATGGAGCATAATTATTTATGTTGCTGCAACTTAACAATAAAGAAATGTAACCATTATCATACAATTAGCATGTCAAAGTCATCTAGAGCAGTGGTTCTGAACCAGGGTCCCGGGGTCCACTAGGGGCCCTCACTCAGTAAATGTCCTGGAATGTTGCGAGATGCTTGATAAATGTTAGATTATTTTATAATAATATAGAAAATGATCCAGTATTGTTTTTTTGTCAGTATGTGGTTTTGGAGACAAAAAGTTCAGAGCCACTGCACTAAATACAATGTTGGTGTATGAAAATTTGTTTTCAATGAATGAAACAACAACATCCTTCAGACAAAAGTGAAGCAAATATAGCTAATATACTAACTTATAGTTCAGTATTACAGTGTTATTTAAACATTTACTTAGTTTATCCTTGGAGTTATATATTGGAGAAGACACATGTTTCGTTGAATGTGGAATGTGGATGTTTCGTGTCATGGAATGTGAAAAAAAAAAGTATAGAGCACAGATGCTTTATTAAATAAAATGAATGTCATATTCTAAATATCGTTGTACGTAAGGATCTTTAAATACAGTTAACAGAAGACTTTTCTCCTAAGCAATGATCAGACTAGACTGGGCTACATTAAAGACCCCACAACAGGATGGTTTGTATAATACGTTGGTATGTGGCGCCCTCTGCTGTTAACTAGTGATCACGGTGATCAACTGCCTTCCATTGAAAATAGTATACATAAAAATGTAAACCTCATAGGGCGAAGTCAGCAAAAGGGGGGCATCAGCTAAAATGGGGAAAATACGCTTTTTGGTGTAGTTTTATGTTTTAAATTGCAAAAATGGTGGTCTTGAAATGTTGTAATATAGGCTACTTAATTTGAATATCAAGATTTGATTGGTCAAATATAAACCACGTGGGCGTGGTTACTACTCAAGTCAAGTGCTGGAATGTGTGAGAAAGCGAGCACGTCTAATAAAATCGTTAAGGTTTTTCAATCTAATATATATATATATATATATATATATATATATATATATATATATATATATATATATATATATATATATATATATAGGCTACATTTTTTTTAAATCAAGTTTTGTTAGGCCGTTTTTACACCTGAAAGTCCGCACCAAGGTCCAAACCAAAGGTCATGTTTTGATACATTTTATACATTCGGTAAGTTTTGGTTTGGTTTCACATTGCACAATTATGCTTTACATGACATACTTGCGTCCTGTCATCATCATCTATATGTGGGCTGCATCTCTTGACATTGATTGGTTTGTAAACTGACGTGCGTCTGACGTCAGCGTGTTGTCAATTCGGCGGGTAACTTTGACAAAAATGGAAAAAAAGAAGAAGAAAAAGAAAAAAAAAACGTTGACAAGAATGAATGAACAGACGCATATCGTTGCCACTATACTGTTATTATTACGGAATTACTAAGCTGCAGCACCAACTATAATTCGCCAAATGAACGTCCTCGTTGTGCGAACATTTTATCGGAGGAGAAGACCGCAAGCAATCCTGCGAGAACCACCGGAACTGTAAATGGTCTGAAAGTCCTAACCATACAGAAAATGCTTTCACGCTAGAAAAGAACCAAACCTTTGTTCAGTTTGATCCGACCGAGACTACCTCTTTTCGTCGGACCAGATTTCGTCTGTTTGGTCCGGACCGTGTTCCGGGGGAGGTTTCACACCTGCAATTTTGATTCGGATCAAACTGAAAAGTCCGAAAATCCGGACCAAACAAGGTAGGTGTGAAAGGGGCCTAATATTGTACCAATTTTTACCTTTAACGTGTTAGATAAAAGTTAGTGGGACATCCTATTAAGTAAAAGATAATAGTCTATAATGTGAGAAATTGTTTTGTTTTACAGAAAATGTCCCAAAGCTATTAGGCAGAAAGGAAAAAAAAGGGAAAACATCAAAGCCAAACAGAAGAGAGAGGGCTAAGATTATAGAAAGTATGAAAGGGGTTATCAATGAGGGTAAGAGTGGAGGCAGGACAGGAACCGACTTATATTATGTTCCAAAATTCACCCTTGAAAAAAAGAGTGAAAGGTGTTGTGAGTGGCTCATGCTTCTGGTAGAAAACCATTTTTGTCAGAGTCATCTGAGAAGGAACTGGCAAACATGTTAAAGTTTCTTTCCCAGGAAAAAAAAAATAGTGCAAAAAATATATCAAATATATAAATAGGCTACAGCTTTTGATGCAAAAGCTAATGGAATTAAATGTTGTTGTTTTTAAACTAAAAACAAAGCAGGCTATTACTGGTTCCAAAACTTTTTTTTAAAGAAATTTAATATAGGCTATTAATAATAAAATGAATGAATTATATTAATATATTTAAATTGACTTTAAGTTTTCTCGCTGCCCCCCTGGAAGATCACTGAGGACCCCTGGTGGGCAACGGCCCCCTGGTTGAGAACCATTGCGCTATAGTATGTCTGTATTTATAAAGTTATTCTTTTACACTTTGAAAAATATTTGTTGAGAGAAAAAAGCAAAAGAAAAAAAGATGTGCACAATATCCTGTTGTAAGCAATTCTATTATCCTGTTGTAAGCAATTCTATTATCCAAGCACAAATTAGATGAAACTATGTGTCCAAATTTACCTGAAAACGGCTGTAGAACAAAAATTGGTTCTTTTCATTTTTGATCTGTTTTTTTTTTTTAAACACCCATTTTCCTTCAAAAGGTTGAATAGATTTATTATATTTAATAAGTTTACCAAAAAGTGTCATAATCCTGCTGACTTCACCCTATGTATGATCATGGATTTACAGAGAAAATATAGGAAATGCTGCAATTGAGATGCTTATTTATAGTAAAAGGGATTTTAACCCGTTTCAAAAAAAGTCCCACTCTAACTTTTGCTAAAAAGAATCTAGAAACCTTATAGCCTAAAATGAACAATTCCATCATGCGGCGAGCGGCGTGCTCTTATTTGGGGAAAAGTGGCCTAATACCAAGTGTTAGCCCCTGTAAGAACACTGTATTAATTGACTATAATCGAAGTGTTATTCTATAGTCTTTGCTATAATGATATAATCTTTCTCAATGCAAATATTGATTAGGTGTGGGGGTGGTGTTAGGATTAGGGGATGAGATTATTAGGATTAAGCAACCAGGTAGCACCTTTAACGAGGGAGGGGGTAATAATTCAGTAGCACCTCACTGCAGTACACGAGATCCAGGGGGCGGAGTTGGATCCAGATCTAAGGGGTGGAGATTGGTAGGTTTAGGGGTGGGTTTAGGGATCAGGGGGTGGAGATGGGTAGGTTAGGTATATGTAAGGTGGGAGGAGTTGGATCTGGATCCAACTCCTCCCCCTGGACAGTGAGTCTCTCCATATAACATCCAGCAGAGGGCAACAGAGATTAAAAACAATATAAAGGTAACTCCGTTGTTTCTTATGTCCGTTGACATTGGATTCTAAGTGCATTCTTCTAACACACAGACAAACTAATATAGCCTCCTATAAAAAAAAAAAAAATTTTTTTTTTTAAATCAATCTTCACCATTCCTGGTGCAACCCCCGACCCACAGACTGACGCGAACAGCTGGAGAAGGGCTTGGTTTTGTGACGCGTCCCACGTGTGTTCTACACGAAAATAAATAACACGCGCGAGCGGACAGTCGACATTCCTTCAGCCTGTGAGACACCAAAATGCTGCATTTCATCGGTCTCCTACATCAGCACTTTAATTCGCGGGTGAATGTCATTATGATATAATGCGCAACGTTTGGATGACCTTCTCATCAGAAGCGCTGGGAATGTGTCTCCAGTTTATCCAGTTTGATTTCAGGCACCTGGAACCATAAAGCAACTCTTCAATGCAGCCCGACAAGGACGAATGCTTAAATAATATTATCATCATTCATCATAATGGACTGTCTATCACGCACTGCGTACTGGCCTCTTATTCGCTTTCTGCTGCCACTAGCCATTACTAATATAGCCATAGACTTCGGAGAACAGGTGAGATATTATGACATTATAGATTTGAACTTGTACACCCTGCTGTTTTGACATTTAACTGTATTCGTTTGTTACTTATTGACGCGTGAGCTTCCCCTTTAAATGACGCGACGCTATGTATGGTGCTGATAGTTCATGAATGAAAAAAGATTGTATTTCTTCGCCACATATAAGGGTGCGTTAAATACGAAAATTTAAAAGTGGGTTTAATATAAATACGTTGAACTTTTATGAAGATGCACGAAGGTCAGGTTGGGTCCAATAATAGTGGGTTAGTAGGCTAGTATTTTTCATGACTCTCATTTAGGGTGGTGTGGCGTAGTGGTCAAACTCCTGAGCTCGAAAGCCAAAAGGTTTTAGGTTCAAATACCACAAGAGTTGACCCGTAGTGCTCAAGGTTACCACAAGTTCAAGGCACAAATAAACAAACGATGAAGGTAGATTTAAGAAGTTGAACTGTTAGTTGTTTTTATCATCACACAACCAAAATGGTTTTGGTTACAATACTATATATATATATATATAGTATTGTAACCAAAACCATTTTGGTTGTGTGATGATAAAAACAACTAACAGTTCAACTTCTTAAATCTATATATAGTATGTGTATATATATAGTATGTGTATAGTATGTGTATATATATAGTATGTGTATATATATAGTATGTGTATATATATAGTATGTGTATATATATATATTGTATGTGTATATATATATTGTATGTATATATATAACTGCAAGCAGCAGACATAAAACATTTCCTTAGTAAATCGCCTGTTTTGGCTAACCTTGTCTGACAGCCGCTCGAACTTCATTGGCCGATGGCGGCCGTGTTTTTTGAGATTCGCGAATGTCCTTGTAGACAATCACAGCACCTTGGACAAAGACACCACATGCCAGTTTTCAAGTCAATTGGACTGACTGTTGCGTAGTTATTAGCCTGGTTCTACCAGACTCTTGTACATTTCATTTGTACAGAGTCTGGCCTCTCTCCATTGACAAGCGTTAACTTCCTTGTAGGCGGGTACTCTGTTGAAGTTTAAAACTATTGGATCTGCCCAGAGTCACTCTGGATCTGCCATAACCAATCGCTAACCTTTGGTCGTGACGTAACCCTACAACTCAAACTAGTGCACGACCTCAACGTCATCGTTCTCAGCCACTCCCTCTGTTCGCTGATTGGACCGCCAAAAAAATGATCGGAGAAAACCAAAGAATACACCACAATCCCAGACGTAGTACTGAAGGGAAATAAAATTGAGCGGAAGTACGCAGGAGGGCGGAGCCAGGCTACGTAGTTATAGCAGTTTTCGTGTTTTTTATTTTTATTTTATAGCGCCTCCAAGTGGCCAGTTGCCACATCTTTTTACACGCGACCACAGGCCGAGCCCATTCATAGGTGTACCGAGTTTGGTGAAATTAGGTGTATTCGACATCGGCTGGATGTAACCCAGGGATGGGCAACTTCGGTCCTGGAGGGCCACTGTCCTACAGAGTTTAGCTCCAACCCTGAAAAAATCACCTGCCTGTAACTTTCTAGTAATCCTGAGGACCTTGATTAGCTTGTTCAGGTGTGTTTGATTAGGGTTGGAGCTAAACTCTGTAGGACATTAGCCCTCCAGGACCGAAGTTGCCCATCCCTGATGTAACCGATCGGCGAGAGTTGCTGCATGCAGGCGGGGAGGAGCTGAAAGCGTAGACGTGAAGTCGGACACTTTCTGCTTCCCGTAGTGATGCTCGTGCTCCGTTTGCATACTTAACCACAGATGAAGTGAAATAAATGCAATATTTGTCAAATACACAGATGTTTCAGAGACATTTTCATTCATTCAGTAAGCCACACTGCTTAATACAGCATCTGTTTGTACAAGAATAAAGTTCAACATAAGCCATACTATTTAAATACCAATGTAGTGGGGTCTACATTTTTTATCAGTTTTATTTTGATAAACATGACACAATGTAACATCGTGACTACATGAAAAGAGCTTTTACAGATTTGTGAGCATTAGTGGAACTGAAGGTGTTGGAATAAACACGAAACACACATGATTGTTGTCTTGCAGTGAATCCGGCCAGTCGTGGAGCAGCTGGTTCGTCATCAGAGCTCGTGCAGACGCTCTTGAGAAGCTCAACTGCACTAGCTGAGTCCTCGCTCTGCTCTCGAATTGCTCTCCTGGTACTTTGATGTCATATGTCACAGTGACTTGGCATCGACGCTGTCTCAAGTCGAACAAAATTTCTAACCGGCATGCGCTGCTTCAAGTCAGCCGCCGATCGGTCTGCACAGCGCTCATTTCATTCATTGTAGTGAAAGTGGCCACGTCCAATTCAAACGTTTAGCCGTCCCGTCGTGGACATGAATCGAAACTTAAACTTGATAATCATTGACAATCAGACTCAAAAGAATCTTTCTGCACTGGTTTTGGGCGAAAAACCTAGGACTAGTTTGCAAACGTAGGTTTTTTGAAAAAATCCAAAATACCCGAAATATTGCCAGGGTGGCTATCAAATCCAAGATGATTCCAATGATATAAGACACTTGAGTCTGTGAAGAGCGGTTTAGGAGTTATGAGCCATTACGTACCTTTGATTGCTGTAGCGCCACCATCAGGCCGATTGGGGCGAGCCGTGGCAACTTTGTAGACGGGTTGGTTACTACCAGCCCTCTGAAGTTTCAATTCTCTACAACTTATGGTTTGGTTTGCCCGGTCACTTTTAGGGGAGAATGCTGATTCTTGGAAATTATGTCATGGATAACCATGTGTTTTTAATTATTGATTGAATTTCCCAGAATGCAGTAGGTTTTAAGTCAGTTCTTGAGGATGTGGTCTCTGTGTGCATGAATAGTCTAGGCAACTCTTTTTACATAACATGCTACTATGACTGCCTCTCTTTTTAAGGTAAAACAAATCTCTGGTTATTGAGTCAGGGAACTTCAAAATACATCTGCTTCAAATAAAAAAACTGTTACAGTAGATTTCCTCTGAGAAATCTGGGATAAAGACCTGTTTTTAAGATTAGTGTCTTTTACATGTATTGGGTCCAGAGAAGAAATTCAGATGGCAACAAAAGCAGTGCACAAAAATCTTTACCCTTTTCATACTACATACTGTACTACCTCTGATAACCTCCTTTGAACCTGCAGTCAGGTCCATAAATTGCTCACACTGTCATTGTCCAGTGTCATTACTGTTAAACTACTAGAGAAATATGTGGAAGGGCATGTTAAAAGCTCTGATTATATCTTTGTTTGAATACATATGCCAAAACTAGATGCTTTTACATTTGTCATACAGTAATAAGTCATAATGGATTTAACTGAAAGGTTGACTGTGAAGATAATATTTGAAATGTGTTAGAATGGTTTTGGACATATAGTATTCAATATTTTTTTATACTAGCAGATATGCACTGAATGATTAGTAATCATAGGACGGTTCATCAAGTTCATCTGGGTGCAAAGCTCAACCAAGTTGGGTTTGATAAATAGTTTCTGCCCATGTCTTAATATTGTTAATTTAGTCTCTGGCACACTGATCTGTTAATATATGTGTTTCACATTGAAGGTTAACATGTGCCTAGGTTTTTGTCCTGAAGTGTTAGGACAGTGACCGTCTTATCTAGTACCAGTGTGTGTGCGTTAGAGCGAGGAGTAGACGGGGTAAGGATTAGTCTTATGTAACCATTGTGTGAGTGTATTTATAGCAGCACTCTTATTGTCCCTCTGTCTGTCTTGTTCTTACTCTGCTGTTGACAGCTGCATAAATGGGGTACAAAATTGTGTTTTCCATGTGAGTATATATTATGAAAAAATTATCATATTTTATTGGAAAATTAAACAACATTTGTATCAAACTTTGACAGTTGCCTTAATCTTTTAAACAACTGAGAAGATCAAACTACTTAAAAAAAAAAAAAAATCACCTTTCAAGTTTATAATATAAATTACATCAGCATATGAGAGCCAAATTGGACGACTAGGGACTCATTTCAAGATCACTCATTTAACAGTTCATCTATGATCAGTCAAGAATAGAAAATCATTGAAAACATTGAGAATGTCAGAATCAGAATGCGTAGTTCGTGCATTAAAAATGCCAGTCAAAACCAATACTTGTTGAAAAATGTTCACTAACCCAGCAAAGTTTTTCATTTGGATTGGCGCTTATTCTCTTTAGCATGCGGTGAAGTTATTTCACTTAGTTGCTTGACCATTCTGATTAAATTTCAGCAAGTGAAGAACAAATTTATACTCAGGGTGTTATGTATTGCATACGTTATCGTCTCTAAAAGACAGCATGTTGAAGCTGCTCAGGCATCCATACACACACACACATATATATATATATATATATATATATATATATATATATATATATATATATATATATATGTACACAGTATATATGTATGTATATATACGGCCTGGATCCGGCGGACTGCGGTAAACCTCGGGATAAACAGAAAGACTAATATTAGCATAGACACCATTCTTCTTATGATGTAACGAGTACATCAGGATTTATGGGGAGTGTTCCCGGTTCCATCTGACCTAATCTATGCAGCCTAACATTGAATTATAGAAGTATATAGTGTGTTATGTGTATGCTAGGTCAAAGAGATGTGTTTTTAGTCTAGATTTAAACAGAATGTGTCTGCTTCCCGGACAACGTTAGGAAGACTGTTCCAAAGTTTTGGTGCTTTATAGGAAAAGGATCTACCGCCAGCAGTCGATTTTGATATTTTAGGTTTTATCAACTGGCCAGAATTTTGAGATCGCAATAGACGTGAAGGACTGTAATTCGTTAAGAGCTCGCTCAAGTACTGGGGAGCTAAACCATTTAGTGCTTTGTAAGTAATCAGCAATATTTTAAAATTTATACGATGTTTAATAGGGAGCCAATGCAGTGTTGACCGAACCCGGCTAATATGGTCATACTTCCTGGTTCTGGTAAGAACTCGAGCTGCTGCGTTTTGGACCAGCTATAGATTGTTTATTAAGCCTGCAGGGCAACCACCCATAATACCATTACAATAATCTAGCCTTGATGTCATGAACACATGAACTAATTGTTACGCATTACACAAAAATAATTGATCACCAGATCACCATAGTAAAGGATCATGTGACACTGAAGAATGGCACATTTATAATGTGTAATGACATTTATGATGTATAAAGTTTTCAAATAAATGCTGAACTTTATGTTCCTCAAAAAAATCCTGAAGAAAAAATGTATCATGGTTTACACAAAAATCTTAAGAAGCACAACTGATATCAACATTGATAATAATAAGAAATGTTTCTTGAGCATCAAATCAGCATATTAGATTTCTGAAGGATCATGTGACACTGAAGAAGTAATGATGCTGAAAATTCATCACATGAATTAATTACATTTTAAAATATATTAAAATAGAAAACTGGTATTATAAAATGTTATTATATTTCACAATACCACCATTTTTTGATTAAATAAATGCAGGCATGGTGAGCAGAAGAGACTTCTTTCAAAAACATTCAAAATTCTTATGACCCCAAAGTTTTGAACAGTATTTTGAACTATGTCCTCTCTCTCTCTCTCTCTCTCTCTCTATATATATATATATATATATATATATATATATATATCTGTCTTCTTCAGGCTCTGAACAGGGGCATCGCTTCTGTAAAAGAGGACAAGGTTGAGATGTTGGCCAGCTATGGTCTGGCATACTCGCTTATGAAGTTCTTCACTGGACCAATGAGTGACTTCAAAAATGTGGGACTCGTGTTTGTCAACAGTAAGAGGGAGAGAACCAAGGCGATCCTCTGCATGGCTGTGGCGGGGGTCATCGCCATCATCCTCCACATCCTCATTGGTGCGTTTCTTGTGGATACAATATCTCAAAGATCTAAGCAAAAGAACCACTATAACTATAAAGTTTCATGTTGGCGACAAATCAGCTGCTAATTTGCATAGTTTACTAGATTTCCTCAATTCAAAACCTGTTTTGAAAACTCTCATATTTTCCCAGCTTACACAGATCTGGGCTACTACATCATAAATAAGCTCCACCATGTGGATGATTCAGTTGGAAACAAGACGAGGAAGGCCTTTCTGTACCTCGCAGTATTTCCAATATTAGATGCAATGGTAAGTGTGAAGCATATATTTTAACCTTAATAAGTAATTCCAGATACAGCATCATTTAAAGACATATTTCAGACTTCTGGTGAAGTACAGGAAATACCAAATCATGTATTTGTTTGGGATAATAGACTATTTATAGCTCTACTTCTTGCTGCATGCTTAAAGGTGCAGTAAGCAATTTCTGAGAAACACTGTTGAACGTACAGATCGGACTGAGCACCAAAACACACTTGTAGCCAATCAGCAGTAGGGGGCGTATACACTCATGATGGGGGAGGAGAGAAAGTGAGAAGAGGGAGATTAAAGAAAGACTGAAGAAAGAGAGATGCCTTAGAGACATTACAAAAGAGAAATGGTCAGAGGAATATCACTGGAAAAAGAAGGGCTATGATCAGGCAAGAGCTTTAGGACCTGCGTTAATATTAGACAGGTTTCCAGTGGTGGAGAGACCCAAGCGGGAAGGCCTGAAAACAGACACAGAGGTTACCTTGTTTCTGCTCCATCCATAAATGGGTAACGTTGGTTTTGTTATGTTTCACATAACCAAGATAGGCTGTTGTTGCAATGTTAGCTGGCCGGTATGACCGTATATATAGTTGCCGCAGTAGAAAATGTCAACTTTTTTTATTCCGTGTATACCGCAACATGTTAATAAGTGGGCGTGGTTAACTCACATGCAGTGTGCGCGAGACTGAGACACTGAGATATGTCAAATAAACATGGAGAAAGCAGATTAAGAGGATCCACAAAGGAATTACGTTTTCTAAAGGGTTGTTGTTAACGTGATATTTTCTGGAAAAAATGCACAGCAGTCTAGAGCACCCATAGGCTACAGTTTAGAGGAGTGCACGTTCGCAACGGGGAAAGCATGAAGCTTACTTGACAACAACAGTTCATATATCAGTATCGTAACGTATAGAAATAACCTTAAATAATGTATAGTTATCTGCATCTTTCCGTCTCTTATGTACAGTTACTTTTTAAACACGAAAATCACATTCAGCATGATATGCAAGCGGTTGCCGTGGTAATGAACAACCTGCTTGTTAAAGCGAATGTATAATCCAAAATTACGAAATATGCAGCGCGAGTTATATATTTCTAACTCCAAACAATTGGCCACTGAACCAGCTGATAAAATCTTCCTTTGATTCGATACGTGATTACAACTTGACACTCAAATTAACCGATCGCATTTTACTGATGCAAAAGACGCGCGCGTGCACACGCACTGAGAGGGAGCGCGGTGTGTGTCAGTGTTGGCTATGTGGTAAATGTGGCTATGGTAAAATAATGACGTAGTTATACTTAATATCTTAATATTCTTAATATCATTAATTCATCTTTGTCTCTAGGATACGTACCAAAAAACTTTAAAGGGGTGATGAACTGAGAAATCAAAGTTTCCTTGAGCTTTTGACATATAAGAGATCATCATACTATAATAATATCCTGTAAGTTTCAGAACTGAAAACTACCTTGTTAGTACAATAAAAGCTTTTATAGACATCAGGCTCAGCAAACTACTCGTTTTTCAAAGTGGGGAACTATGACGTCAAAGAGGATAAAACACCGCCTCCACAAAAGAAGATCAACTCCTACTTCAACACGGCCTGTTTAGCCCCGCCCACCGATTCGCCCAAACATGCTAAATAACATAGGACGACATGATAATTGCTACCGGATCGAGCTACTTACAAGCAATAAACATGCTGTTTACTAAATATTGTACAGCGCCTGTTTGTGGAAGAAGACAGTCTGCAGAAGCTTCCTTCGGATTCCAGCATGGTTAAACTTTATTAAATCAGTCAATCACAATTTCCCGACACGGATCTGCCAGCAACATGTAAGTAACCATGTGTACTCTAATGCCTGATCTGCGATCAGTGGTTTCTGTGTAATTATTCAAGTTCAGATATTTCTCTTAAAATCGTTCAATACTGTTTATGCATCAGTGACTAAACGATCAACTTCACATAATTTCTCGTAGTATTATGAAAATAATCTTTTTTTAAACTGTTATTAAATTATATAGCCTAGCCTACAGAAAGCGATCAAAGAACGATCCCTTTCGCCCAAGCTGTCAATCAAACAGCACAGCGCGCGCCGCGAGAGCTTTTCTGGACACTTACCAAACTCGTGATGACATAATGACACTGTTACACTACACAACGAAGCTCTTACTGTGTACTCACATCGTGTTTGCATTGTGATTTGGTGTAAGCATTTGTGAGAGTGCAAAAATTGCGTTGCAATGATAAGATCTTTATTCACGCGATCAACAGACTGTCTGTCATCTGCTCAGTCAGTGCTCATCATGCTGCAACCTTTCATGTGATGGAATAGATTTAAATATAATGCTTTAAACGATACTTTTCACGATTTGTTAATCTCGATAGCTGTAATAGTAAAAACGTAGTAAAAGTTTTCGAGAGAGTTCCTGTAATACTAGCTATTTCATTGCAAGCATGTCAGCCAATCACAGCAGTGGGCGTTTGCACTGCAGTCTCACAGCAGACACGCCCCTTAAAACGGAGCGTTCAAATCTGAGGCAGAAATCAGGCTTGGAAAAATGGCTTTTATTTATAAATTATGACAATTTTTTATGTAAAAATCATACTAACATTATAAGGGCACCCCAGGGAACATTATAAAATAATAAAACAATCCAGTTCATGACCCCTTTAAGCTGGCTATGATTAAACCGCTTGTTAAAAAACCGCAATTTGATCCTTCAGAATTAGTCAATTACAGGCCGATCTCGAATCTACCTTTTCTGTCAAAGATACTAGAAAAGGCAGTATCTTCACAACTGTGTTCCTTTCTAGAAAGAAATTATATCTGCGAGGATTTTCAGTCCGGATTTAGACCATACCATAGTACTGAGACTGCACTCGTTAGAGTCACAAATGATTTGCTCTTATCATCCGATTGTGGTTGTATCTCGCTATTAGTGTTACTCGATCTTAGTGCTGCGTTTGACACCATCGACCAAAACATTCTTTTAAATAGACTAGAAAACTATGTTGGCATTAGTGGAATTGCACTAGCATGGTTTAAATCATACTTATCTGACCGTTATTAGTTTGTAGCAGTAAATGAAGAGATCTCTCATCGATCACAAGTTCAGTATGGCGTACCACAAGGCTCAGTACTAGGACCGCTGCTGTTCACTCTGTACATGCTACCATTAGGAGATATCATTAGGAAACATGGAATTAGCTTTCACTGTTATGCTGACGATACTCAGCTCTATATTTCTTCAAAACCTAACGAAACTTACCAATTCACTAAATTAACAGAATGCATAGCTGATATAAAAAATTGGATGACTCGTAATTTCCTACTTCTAAATTCTGAAAAAACAGAAATTCTAATTATTGGACAAAAAACTTCCTCACGTAATAACCTAGAATACTGTCTAACACTTGATGGCTGCTCTGTTAAGTCTTCGTCGTCAGTTAGGAACCTGGGTGTGCTCTTTGATACCAATCTTTCATTTGAAAGTCACGTGTCTAGTATCTGTAAAACCGCATTTTTCCATCTTAAAAATATATCTAAATTACGTCATATGCTCTCATTGACAAATGCGGAACAATTAGTTCATGCTTTCATGACATCAAGGCTAGATTATTGTAATGCTCTACTGGGTGGTTGCCCTGCACGCTTAATAAACAAACTACAGCTAGTTCAAAACGCAGCAGCTCGAGTTCTTACTAGAACCAGGAAGTATGACCATATTAGCCCGATTCTGTCAAAACTGCACTGGCTCCCTATTAAACATCACATCAATTTTAAAATATTGCTGATTACTTACAAAGCACTAAATGGTTTAGCTCCGCAGTACTTGAGCGAGCTCTTAACGCATTATACTCCTTCACGTCTATTGCGATCTCAAAATTCCGGCCAGTTGATAATACCTAGAATATCAAAATCGACTGCTGGCGGTAGATCCTTTTCCTATTTAGCACCAAAACTTTGGAACAATCTTCCTAACATTGTCCGGGAAGCAGACACACTCTGTCAGTTCAAATCTAGATTAAAGACACATCTCTTTGACCTAGCATTCACATAATACATTATAGACTTCTATAATTCAATATTAGGCTGCATAGATTAGGTCAGCTGGAACCGGGAACACTTCCCATAAATCCTGATGTACTTGTTACATCATGAGAAGAATGGCATCTACGCTAATTTTAGTGTCTGTGTTTATCCCGAGGTTTTCCCGCAGCCTGCCGGATCCAGGCCGTTTCCAGATCTGACTAAGGCCCTTCGCCTGGACCCGATGACAACGCAGTGCTGAAATGCCAACTAGTCTCTCCCTATGGAGGATCCCTTTCCCACTCTACAGATAAAGCGTCGTCGGGAAACTCAATTTGCGTATCTACCCCTAATTGATCAAATTAAATAAAATTCTGAATTAAAACTATAAGGAAACACCAGTAATTTGTTTAGGCTTGGTTTGTAGGGAATTCCAAACCTGCACACATATATTCAAACGCACATAACTATAGAACCCGTTCTTAATGCGCATCTGAACGCCATCAGCGTTTCTCACAGGATCGCGTTTAAAGTCTGTGTAGAGAGAATGGTGTCGTCTTAGCGGCCCCTAGTTTAATAACAAATGCTCGTTGCGACGGAAGCGAATCAATCAAAACCAACTTTAGCTGGAAAATAACTTTATTAAAGAACCGCTATAAAGCCAAAACAATCTTACGTTAAATTATACATTTATCTCTGTAAAGCTGCTTTGAGACAATCTACATTGTTAAAAGCGCTATATAAATGAAGATGACTTGACTTGACTACTACTTAGTCAACACTAACAGTAGCTGCTGTTCGGTTTTCATACTGCTGCTCTCCTTCTAGTCACTTCTGAACTTGATGAACTTGACACTTCTGAACTTCTCTTGATTAAATCTCCAGGTGATGGGTTGCCAGATATCACAAAAAGAGCAAAACAAGCCCATTAAAAACACAGTATAAGCAGCAGACATGGCAAAAATGTACCTGGGAAACACATTTAAACATAGCTAGTATTACTAATATCCTACAAATTTTAAGGAAGTAACTAATTTATTATGAATAGAATAGTTCATTATAAAATATTCAGATATTTTAAACTACACTTTATTTAAAGTTTAATTGCACCTATGAGTTGTATTTAATATCAATCAGTTGGGGGCAGTTCATCTAAAAGTTGATGAGTGTGTTTTGTTTACTATATTTAGCTATCAAAATATTTTACCAAAGAAATAATTAATAAAATAATAGAAAAAGAAAAAGAAAACAAGGTGAAGTACTTTTTGGGTTTAAGTATTTGGGTTTATTTATTATACAAAGCCCTTTTTGCCGATTTTCGAGAGTAAATTGTAACTATATTGTGAAATATATCGTTACCGTGAAATAAAATTAGTCATACCGTGAAACAGAATTTTGGTCATACCGCCCACCCCTAGTTACAGGACAGTTTTGAGTATCATTGTTTGTCTGGAGCTGGTGTGCTACTGGCAACTAACAACCAACTCTTGCTTTTATATGCTCTTGTGTATTGTATGTAAATTTTTTGTTTTTCCTTGTCATTCGTTTGTCATCTCCGTTATATTACATACGCATACATTGCATGTTCATGCATTTTGGGGTGGAACAATGAAGGGAGGGATGTGTTTGGGTTGATTTCAACAGCATTTCTCAGAAATAGCTTACTGCACCTTTAAAGGGTAATGTAAGGTATGTTAGGAATTAAGTAGGAATGTCTGGCTTGATCCCAGCAGGGGTGTCTATTGAAACACTAGAGTCCAGTTCCATTTGTTCACTTTATTTACCCATTGAAGCAGGTAGAACAGAGCAATTGAGCATGGAATACAGGTCAGAGTGTGGTTTCTAGACAAAAACAGAAATACAAACTTCAATAAAGATAAATCTTGTTCAATTTTTTTTTTCAAATTACACAAGGAAAAGATACACAATGTAAACAAAGAAACAATGGAAAATAAACTTACATTTCTCATGAACACACACTACAAAAATCAAGCAGCTCCAAAGTCTCTCAGTCTATTGTGAATCAATGTAGGCTAGGCATTTATATATCAGGACCCATTAGCACACAGATGCAGTGATTCGTTAATTAGAGGGCATGTACAAATCAATAAACAGCTAAATAAAGAGAAATTAGGACTAGGCAAATGAAATTGGGGCTTTTTACTGAGGCAAACCAGGAAAATGATTGTAAACAATGACAAAAATGAAATAAAATAATAATTGTATAATTTTATACATTACTTTAATACAGGGAAGTATTATATCATAGTATAGTAATTTTTTAATCAATTACTCACCCTCATGTCGATCCAAACCTATAAGACTTTCGTTGATCTTCGAAACACAAATGAAGATATTTTAAATGAAAGTTGAGAGATTTCTGTTCATCCATTGACAGTCCACGCAACTACCACTTTGTCACTTCAAAAAGTTCATAAAGAGATCATAAAATTAATCCAGATGAATTGAGCGGTTTAGTCCAAGTTTCCTTTCCAAAGGAAACTCGCACTGCATCGATGACGCTATGGGGAACGCCTGCGCGTGAATCTGTGTCTGAAACACTTATCTAATCACGGCAATCCTATTGGAGACAGCCTATGACATCACTACTAGTGCGACCCGGAAGTATATAAGGGGAGCCTGGAGAACATCAACGACTTTTTTGTCTTCAGGGACTGTTTTGTCTGTAAACACTGTGGAACAAATCTGCGCTTCCTCACCCCAAGCGCTTCTTGCATCAGCCCTGAGGCTGGACCTTGAGTTATTCCAGGATGAGTTATTCCTTCAATTTGGAACCCGTCTGTGGGTCTGGCTTCGGGTGTGGCAGTAAGTGTGCTCTTTCAAGATCCATTTGTGAATGTCGTTCAGGCCATCGCTCTATGGGCAGCTGGTTGAGCTCTGTAGGTCTCCTCCCTTTACGAGAGTTTTTAGTAAGGTTGAGCTGTAGACCACGCTTCCCTGTTAGAAAGTATCATGGGGGTGTTATAGGTAGGGGTTTTATAGGATGGTGAAATTAGGGCCCTGAAGTTCCCATATATAGGTAGGCTATGCATACCCTTCCCAGAGGCCTCCTCTTATGTTAGAGTCGGCAGGCTTATGTAGTGGGTAGTGCCAATCTGTAGTAGTGAACAGGTTGGCTTTATTATATGGAAAATTCTCTAGTGAGGCCACCGTTCATCTAAGCATCAAACAGACATTCTGTTTGTGAGATGGCTTCCTCCCTATCGGGAGTTATTCTACTGATGCCACCGCTCTGTCAAGCTCCAGATAGGACTACGTCTAGCATTTGGCCCTCGTTGGACCACCTTGTTAGCCACCTTATACTAGAGCAGCAGGTCTCCTCTCACTTTGAGATTCGTTTTGAGATTATAGCTCTAACTTCAGTCATATAATATTCGTGTGTATGGGCATTCGCATCGATATCTGGCTTAGGCTTAGTAACTAGAAAAATGCTGGCTGTCTGCTGAGCATTCTTGCTTTGAGCCTCTCAGTATCTGAGAGTAGGTTCCTAGAACTAGAGCCCATCAGGAGATTTTATTCCTGTAAATCTAGTTTTTCCTAGTACTTGGCCTCCTCTTACTACAAGAGTCATCTAGCTAAGGCCCGCCTTTTGCACTAGGTGTAAAAATGCTAGTGGTGTTACAGGGTAGATAGCAGCATTGGTAGCAGGCCATCTTCAAAAAAGCCTCCCAAGATATCTCATGGGCGTTGTCAGGCCTTTCTCTCTAGAAAGTAAGAAGCAGTATGCTCAGGCCTCCGCCCTTTAGAGCTGAGTATAGTAGCTAGTTTATCCAGCTAGGCCTTAAAACTGAAAAATATTTTTTTCCACTGAGCCCTTGGAATAAAAGAATTCAAGTCATAAGGTTGAATGTCGTTGGCCACTTACTGTGGCCTCCATTTCCTTGGGTTTAGTAGAGAATATAAAATCTGTCTTGTAAAAAATACAAGATAATAGGCCTCAACCCTGATACATTTCTCAGGGTCATACTGATAGTACTCTCCTTGTGAGGGTCATTATTTAGAGTACTTTGCTCGTATGATATCACCCTTCACCACCCAGGCTCAGGTAGAGACAGATTAGTTACTCCCTCCCATTTGGGATGGTTGAGTATGCTCCCTTAGAGCCGAAGCACTGACGCAATAAAGCCATGACATTCGAAGCTGTAGGCCTTATAGTAGGCCTCCTCGATAGTCCGGTAGTGTAAGACTGTACTCCCCTTGCTTTAAAGGGGCGATAGCACTTCTGCTGAGTACACTGCCTGTTGGCAATGTAAACCTTAGAGCTGGAGGCGCTCCCCTTATTAGGGTCCCTTTCAGAGTGCCCAGCCTCCACAGGGCCCTGAAGCACTGTGTAGATCCAGGATCGAGTAGAAAAAGCACTATTAGAAAGCGCTATGCTGAGTCCTACTCTCCAGGTCTCTATGATCCGGTCTGTGAGTGATTACTGCCACTATCTGCAGTCCTCCCTATCGGATGCCTCCACAAGTGAGGCAAGTAATGTCAGAGACTCTGTTTAGGAAACAGACAGGTTGAGACCATTTCAGCCTCCCTGGTGGCATGTGGGGTTGACTTCATGTCCCCCTCAGAAAGTGACAGGACGGGACTCCTTTTGGACCCCCTGGCTATATTCCCTTAACGGAACCCCCGGAAGTTGTTGGTTCCAAAGCCTTTGAGCAGCCTTGGTAGGCCTTCATTGTATCAGAGGCCTCTTTGAGGCTTATACCTTAGGCAGTGGCCATAGGAAATACTGTCACTGACAGCCTGTATGTGACCCAAAAGGGGAGTGTTTTTGGCATTTCAGTGAAAGTTTTTTGTAACGTTTTTTTGTCACAGCCATTATTTGGCATGCACTCTTCTCAGCATGGTGGCGTTGGTATATCGTTCCCCATTGCGTCATTGATGCAGTGCGAGTTCCCTTTCGAAAGGGAGCGTCTAGGTTACGACTGTAACCTCTGTTCCCTGAGAACAGGGAACGAGACACTGCGTCTTTCTCCATGCCTCGGGGATGCCTGCTGAACAGTCCCTTAAGACAATAAGTTGTTGACATGTTCTCCAGGCTCCCCTTATATACTTCCAGGTCGCACTAGTAGTGATGTCATAGGCTGTCGCCAGCCAATAGGATTGCCATGATTAGATAAGTGTTTCAGACACCAGTTCACGTGGAGGCATTCCCCATAGCGTCATGGGGAACAGAGGTTACTGTGCTCAGGGAACAGAGGTTACAGTCGTAACCTAGATGTTTTCTGAAGAGACTTGATCACTTTATATGATATTATTTACATGTAAACATTGAACAGCGAAAATAAACAGAAGCTCAATTATACTTGTTTGATGCTTAAGAACAAACCTCATTGGTTCTTGCGGAAGCTTAAGCATGCTGTGTAACACGAGGATGAACCACATTGGTTCTCAAACGTCAAGCAAGCTTGCATGAGCTTCCGTTTATCATAACTGATGTGTGCGTTGATGAATGTTTAAATGTGAATAAAAGACTAAATTCAATCAGTTTATCATTTAAGCGATCCAGTCTCTTCAGAAAACTTGGACTCGATTCATATGGAATAGTTTTATGATCTCTTTGTGAACTTTTTGAAGCATCAAAGTGGTAGTTGTGTATACAGTCAATGGAGGGACAGAAATATCTCAGATTTCATTTAAAATATCTTCATCACTTTGTTTTGATGATGAACAAAAGTTAAAGAAAGTTACGGGTTTGGAACTACATGAAGCAGAATAATCAGTCCCTCCAGTTTTTCGCGATTCCGCGATCGCTGAATACAATGAAAAATCAACAAAATGTCGCATTTTTTTGCGATCCTGCATAATTCCTAATTTAACCGCAAAATAATCACAAAAATGAAAAAGACTTCACAAAACATTAAATTATAATCACCCAATTGAAATATCTCTAGTTTAATTAAAGTTTCAATGCATTTTTACGTGGATACAGATGTTGCGGGAAAAGGGGGAAACTCCTTTTCCTCGATTTACTGAAGCCTATAATGTAAAACCTTTCTTATACTGTCTATGTGTAAAATGCATTTTTGCAGCTGCACAGCTAGCACAGTGAGTGTCTGGCTCACTCATTGGCTGTGCTGCGGCAACTGAACATCCAATGGCGCGGGCGCCTCTGACGTGTGCGCCAATGAGCTAGCATCACACCATTACACGTCAGAGCCCACCAAGGGGGCGCGGCTTTAGCCTATATTATTCTTTTACTGTCTATGATATTAGTTCCCGAAAAACGCCATTTTAGCAGGTTTAACGACTGAAGCGACACTCGTTTCCTACTCTCAGGGAACTGAGGTTTACGATAGTAACCGAGTAGTTCCCTTTCGAACGGTCACTTCCTATTGCGTAGCTATATGCGCAGTGGGGACGCCATGCAAAACACTGCACTATAAGTTAGTGTTATCAAAAATATCGATATTTCGATAAATATCGATACTGAAATATCTGAACGGTACCAATAATAATTTCCCGAAGTATCGATACTAGCCGAGCTGTCACTTTCACTTCTCTCCAAAGACGTGTTGACAAACACCACACGCGCTGACTCGCACTCGTCTCATTCGCTCTGGTTAAAAGTGAAGTGAATGGGGCCGATCACACCTGACGCATTTTTTGCTGTGAGAGGTTCTGCGTTCTGCGCACTGTTTATGCGCCTCGCGGGCCTTCCGTTGTAGTGATGAAAGCTAGTTGCTTGAACGCCCGGAGAGTGCGATGGTGGAGGATAAACTTGTGGTGCTCTGACTGCTCTCACGGGTTACCAGGAGCTTGACGACTTCACGAACCGTAACTACCACAATGTTAACAGAAAGTAAATAAAGTTAATGAAAGGCTGATTTGACGTTTACTTGACTGACAGGACAGCTGTGTCAGTGGTTGCCTAGCAACACAAAACCGCAGCGCAGAGCACACTGCTCGTTCTGTGTGATCGGGGCAGTGCTGTGTGCCTCACGTTTTCGAACCTGAAAAACGCGTTAGGTGTGATCGGGCCTAATATAGCAAAGCACCTGAAAGGCCGACACCCGGATCTATATAAATAATTTCGAGAGGTTGATAGCTCTTCTCATTTTAACATTTCTGAAACATTAACCAAGATGCCCTAGTATTGTTGTTGATATGAGTGTGTGTTGTCTCGTTTTTTCACCGTAATTCTTAAAGTTAATATAATCTGACTTAGGAATCTTAGACAAATAAATATTTTAACTGGAGTCAAATGTAAATTAACTTGTGCTTATTTAACTTTATTCAAAAAATTATTATTTAATTCTGCAATTTGCCTTCATTAGCGATTATCATCAATTTGATTACACAGATACTAATTAAACTAAACTGAGCTAGACAATGACATCTCTGCAAACATCTCTGAATTCAATAATGAAATGCCTTTAACTGAAAATTGAATGTTTAATATTATTATACATTACTGACACTCTATCCTCCAATTTGATACTGTTAAGTGCTTTTGACAAAATCCGTATTGTTAAAAGCACTATATAAATAAAGGTGACTTGACTTCATGTCGATCCAGTGAGCATTGTTTTCGCGTTATGCATGCACGTTTGCGTTTAAATATGTTCATCAAATAACGTTAATGTATTAACCAGCATTTATGCTTTTGAACAAGTGCACTACCTCAGGACATTTTTGTTCATGTAAAATATACCTCATTGTCATGTTCTAGACTTGTTATATTTAGCTTTAAATAAAATAAAATAAAAACCTTAATATTGTGGCAGTTTTTTTCTCCGTGGTATCGAAAATGGTATCGAATATGATATTTTTCAAGGTATCGTATCGAAGTTAGAAATTCTAGTATCGTGACAACACTACTATAAGTAACTGGTTGCCTACTGCAGCTCAGGACCCCTCAACTCAGGATTTACACACAGTTCTACAGTATAAATTACTACACCTGCTGTTAATATTTACATAGGTCAGGTAGAAAAATTGCCCATAGGTTGTTTTAAAAGTTAATTTGATGAGAATTTGATTAGACCAAAATAAACAAGCTTTATGCATTTTGTTTGTGATTTGTGTCATGTATGACTATTGTGCATCTGACATAATACTATTATGGTAAATGTGATGTCCTAATTATAAAATATAAAAATCGCACATTTTTTCACAAATTTATGGAAATTACCACCACAAAATCAGTCATTTTGATCGCAAAAATCACACAAAAAAATCGTGAAATCCTGGAGGGACTGAATAATGTAATGATGGTAAAATGATGACAGAATTTTTAACTTTTGGGTGAACTAATAACCCTTTAATGCTTTTAATTGAATATACTGTACATGTTACATATTCTTTTAATTTGTTCTGTTTTGATTTTGCTGCAAAGGCGTGGATTCATGCTGGCATCCTCCTGAAGCATAAGTACAGTCTGCTAGTAGGATCTGCCTCCATATCTGATGTTGTTACGCAGGTAACAATACCACCCTGTTCCACAAATTAAAAAAAGTGTTGTAGTGACCTTTGAAATGTCATATTTAGGCCTGATATTCAAAAGTTAGATACTTGTTAACTTTTCTAATAGCAAAGAGGCAGAGAAAAACGCAGTGTATTAAAAAACAAAACTTAGTTGTGTCTTTTTCAATGTTGGCCTTCTGACTAGCACAAACAAAGTGTTATAACAAGCAAAGGAAAATGACTACTTCACAACATTGTCTTTGTCTGACTTTAAATAGAGACATTATTACCAAAATAATGTAAAATGACAAGTGTACTATATATACAATCATGGTTTAAATGTTTCGGGTCATTAAGATATTTTGCTCACAGTAATATTGTGAGATATTACAATATAAATAACCGTTTTCTATTTTAACATATTTTAAAATGTAATTTATTCCTGTGATAGCAAAGCTGAAATTTCGGCATCATTACCCCCAGTCTTCAGTATCACATGATCCTCAGAAATCCTACTAATATGCTGATTTTAATGCTTAAGAAACATTTCTCATTATTATCAATGCTGTGGTGCTTTATATTTTTTGTAGAAACCTTGAAACGTTTTTTCTTCATGATTCTTTAATGAATAGAAAGTTCAAAAGAACAACATTCATTTAAAAAAAAAAAAAAAAACATTATACATTATAAATATATAAATAATTATAAACGTCTTTACTGTCACTTTTGGTCAATTTAGTGCTGAATAAAAATATTAGTTTCTATATTAGTAAAACATAATATTTAACTATTTTTTTTTAAAAAGTTGTCATAAAAAAACATTCATACATCATAAAGTACAATAAGTACAACACAAAAATGCATAAACATTTTAATGTAGTATAGCATGATTAAAAATATTATAATAATTTAGGTTTGTCATGTTTAAACATGTACTTAAACTTGCCTAATATTTAATTGATTCTTACTTTCCTATTCGCCTGCAGATAATATTTGTGGCGATCCTTCTCCAGAGTAACCTGGAATGTTTAGAGCCTCTTCTTATTCCCATTCTCTCTCTGTACATGGGAGCTCTGGTGCGATTCACTATCGTAGGACTGGGCTACTACTGTAACGTCCACGACAACATCCCTGAATCAAACAGTCTCGATCAGGGGGTACGTTTATCAAAGCAGATTTTTGCAGAAAAATTGGAAAATTGCTTACTATATTTAGTACTATACTTATGGTCACTTTCAGGGCGATGTCACCATAAGGAAGATGCTTAGTTTCTGGTGGCCGCTTGCCCTTATTTTAGCCACTCAGCGCATCAGCCGACCCATCGTCAATCTGTTTGTCTCTCGGGACCTCAAGGGCAGCGCTGCATCAACTGAAGTGAGTACTGATGGGCGCTAGTTTGTACTGCAGCTAACAATAAAACACAGCAATCTGTAACTGAATTGTGTGCGTTTGCTAGGCGGTAGCAGTCCTCACAGCTACATATCCGGTGGGTCACGTGCCCTACGGCTGGTTAACAGAACTACGTGCCGTCTACCCAGCTTTTGATAAGGTAAGTGGTGGTTTTTACTATCAATTGCACAGCAATGCCCTCATAAGCACCCTGAATATCACAGCAAGTTTTTCACTGGCAAAAAAATATATAATTGTCTTTTGTTGTTTGGTATGAGTTTTTATATGAGACCTTTGGAATTTTTGTTTGTTTGGTTTGTCCTGAGGCTTTGAAAAGTTTTCAAGTCAACACCCGATGAATAGAGTTCACCAGAAAATGCCTCGTCCTGAAGACCTGTAATTACATACCATTGAAAGACCTGCACAGTCAGATGTGGTGTCTGAATCAACTTATTTGGGTTTTCGTGTTGTGTTCTCTCATTAGGGTTGTTGTGGTGAGTTTGAATGGATTTAGGTTGGGGAGAACTTGTTTTGTAACTTTAAAATGCTGTTTTTGCCATCACTAGCTCTCAATGTTCTTCTGATAGGCGAGAAAGACATCAACTCTTTTTTTTTTATGGTTGATGCACATTGTTGTGGTTTGGGTGTGATTTGCCGTTCTTTGTTAAATCTTTCCAAAACTAATGTTTCCATGCATAGTGGTTTAGCTTTATAATTTAACCTCTATCATTTTGAGGATAATAAACATTTATCTGTACTCCTTCTTTTTTTCTTTTTTTTTTTTTTACAGAATAACCCTACCAATAAGTTGGCCAATGGTCTGACAGTCAACACATCACACATCAAGAGGTTCACTCTCTGCTGTTTTATTCTCTCCTTAATGGTAAGATCTCTTTATCAAACATCTCACTGTGTGGGTGGGGTCCCTTTTTTTTTTTTAAAGAAACTAATACTTTTATTCAGCAAGGATGCATTAAATTGATCCAAAGTGTGGTCAGAATTAATGGCACCCCTGGTAAATATGATCAAAATGGCTGTAAAAAATAAATCTGCATTGTTTATCCTTTTGATCTTTTCATTCAGAAAATTCGCAAAAATCTAACCTTTCATTGAAGTAAAAGAATTGAAAGTGGGGAGTAAATCACACTATGAAATAAATGCTTTTCAACCTCCTTTTGCCAAGATAACAGATCTGAGTTTTCTTCTATAATGCCTGATGAGTTTGGAGAATAACTGACAAGGGATCAGAGGCCATTCCTCCATACAGAATCTCTCCAGATCCTTCAGATTCCCAGCTCCATGTTAGCGCCTCTTCTCTTCAGTTCAGCCCACTCATATAGGGTTCAGTTTAGGGGACTGGGACGGTCATGGCAGAAGCTTCATTTTGTGCTCAGTTACCCTTTTTTAAGTTGATTTTGATGTTTGTTTTGGATCATTGTCCTGATGGAAGATCCAACCACATCCCATTATAAGATTTCTTGCAGAGGCAGTCAGGTTTTGATATTTGCTAGAATCCAGATACCATGTAAAAAAATAGGCCCACAACATTAAAGATCCAGTGGTATATTTTACCATGGGCATGGGGTACTTTTTATCCCTGTTTGCACCAAACAAAAAGCCCTTTTTTTGTTTCATCTGACCATAGAACCAGGTCCCTTTTGAAGTTCCAGTCGTGTCTGACAACTGAATATGCTGGAGTTTGTTTTTGTTTTTCTCACCGTGCTTTAAGACAACATAGACACACGTCCTCTTCCTGGCAGATTCGTAACATCTTTAGTTGATTGGAACTTCTTAATTATTGCCCTAATGGTCAAAATGGGGATTTTCAATTCTTTAGCTATTTTTTTACAGCCACTTTCTATTTTGTGATGCTCAACAATATTATTGATTGCGTACATCATTATGACGTAAATGTCTTTTAATTTATAATTTGCTGGTATAATTTTAATTTATTATAGAACATTTAAGGAAACTTCACAAGTTTGTAGCAGTAGCTGTTTATAATAAACTTGAATAAATGAGCATCTTAGTCTTACCTGACACTGATATTAAAATTTCCAGTCGTGTCAGTTTCCCTGATTTGGCTCTATTTGTAAATTTTATAATGATTTTTTTTTTTTTTTTTTTTTTTTTTTTTCGGATGCCATCCATATTGAAATTAAATGAAAGTATGGTGTGCAAACAGTAGCTCAGGTAGCCTGTCAAAAACACATGAGTTTGCCGAACAACAGTAGATCATTTGTGCTGGAATTTTTACAAAGGTTGTGTGAGAAAAACACAGACATGGCAGATTCGGACGGGGTTTGTTTGTATGTCTCTAACGACCCCCTGGAAAACTAGTCATGTCCGAACAGGACTTAAGAATGGTAGTTTTTTTATTTTATTTTTTATTATTACCTCAAGATCAAGAAAATGCTATTTAGCTTTAGTTGGAATATAGCATGTCACACCCCAGGACACACTATTTTATGTTTAATATTTACAACTATCCATTTACATTTAATAATTTGGTGTTTGCATGTATAATTATACAAGATATAATTATATGTATAATTACACAAGAAATAGAAAAATGTACAAAAGTAGGGTTGATAAAGCATGCAGTATCACAGCATAGGTAAATATTTGAGTCTGATACTGTTTTGCTACTCCGGTTTTATGGTTGCTCTTAGCTTTGCTGCTTTTATTTGTGTTTTAAGGCCCTTGCACACTAAGTGCGAAATTTTCGCATGCGTTTTTTCGTATCCGTCATTCTGTGGCTCTAAACTGTCAAAACACCATTCAAATGCTTGTTACGGATGCGAAAAACGCAGAAAATCGAACCCGATCCGATTTATTTTTTGACAGACGAAAGTTTCGGAGGCAGTGTGCAAGTGTGATTGACATAACGTGAGGTTGTATTTATTTTTTAACGTGCGGAAATTTCGGACGCGAATTTCACACTCAGTGTGCAAGGGCCTTTATGTGTTGTTATGCAGGTATTAGTTTCTTATTATTTATCTGGTTGTTCTGTAAAGCACTTTGGTCAGCCTAGTGGCTGTTGTAAGTGTGCTATATAAATAAAGTGAACTTGATCTTGAACACAGTTGTCTTTGCTTAAAGGAATAGTTCACCCAAAAATGAAAATTCCGTCATCATTTACTCACCCTCAAGTCTGACTTTCTTTCTTCTGCTGAACACAAAAGAAGATATTTTGAAGAATATTGGTAGCCATTGACTTCATAGGTAGGAAAAGAAAATACTATGGAAATCAATGGCTACCGTCAACTGTCAGGTTACCAATATTCTTCAAAATATGATATGATAAATGTGCACAACATTCTTTCTGTTAAAAGAAACTCATGCAGGTTTGGAACAACTTGAGGGTGAGTAAGTGTTGACTAGATTTTTGGGTGAACTAGCTCTTTCACTGTCACCAACAGTAAAACAAAAAACACTTAAAACAGTGTGCATTTTTCACATGCCATAAAACCAGTAAACACTGATTTCAGTTCCCACCTAGGTCGTAAACCCCTTTTCATCTGTTTACTTGTTTTGCTTTTACCTCAGGGCCTGAAGACAAAAAAACAACTAGCTGAAATGAGTCACAATTTATATAATGCAAGTCCAACAGCGCTGTTGGAAAGCAGATGTTACACACATGGAGAAGGTTTTACTTTATAATAATAAAAAAAATAAAAATAAATTACAATATGCAGTCAGGATAAACAATGTACCCTTTTTGTGAAAAAGCAAAAGACAGAACAAACTATAGAGCTTGGATGGACGTGTCACAGTTTTGGGCGTTTGTTTTTGTTTTCCGTGACATGACTTGTCGGTCGGTGTGTGTTGTAATTATGGATTAGAGGATTGGATCAAATTGAAATTAAAAGCACAAATTAACAACTTTCAATGCACACCCTCTTTTCTGAATGGAAATGCAACACCTATGCCAGTCGAGACGTCTCAAAACAGCCTGAAGATCTTTGGCAGCTTTCCTAGAGGATTTTTAAATTGGCATTCACATTTCCTAAACAGCAGCTACAGAAATGCTCCTTGATGTTAATGTTGCAAACTCGATAAACTTGATATGTTTGTCTTTATAGTCCAGGTTGAACATGCATTGATCTGCTGGTCTGTTTACTGTATTGTTTTTGACAGTGAAAACCAAACCAAGCGTAACGATTTTGCAGAGTGTGAAAGGCTGAGGAAAAACTCAAATTACTACAGGGATTTGTGGCTAGAACTGTGGTGAGGAGTGAGCAGTGAAGGTCAAAGCCAAGTGAAGATTATACGACTCAAGCCCATCGAAGTGTCTTTCACTGTAAACAGGCACGCCAGGCCTTTGTCTGACTCGATTGTGCCAGAAGAGAGGAATGCCCGTAGGCAGGGCGTCGAGCAGGCCTGGCGTGAGACAATTGTATAATCTGGTCTTGCTGGAATGAGAAGAGTCTCATAACAAAGACACAGTCAAAACTAACTGGCACATCCAAGATTATGGGTGATGAAGGAGTGACACAAAAACGTATCCTAGACAAAACGCATATCATGGTGCACATTTCTATTTCATTGGCACACAATAAGGTTCAATTCGTTAACATTAGATACACACTACCGTTCAAAGGTTTGGGTCATTTAAAAAAAAAAGAAATAAATACTTTTATTTAGCAAGGACACATTAAATTGATCAAACGTGACAGTAAAGAAATGTATGTTATATAAGATTTCTGGTCACACTTTAGTTTAGGGTCAAGTTTTCACTATTAACTAACTATTAATTACGACTTTTGCCTCAATAAACTTAAAATAATTACTGCTTTTTAATAGTTAGCAAGGTAGTTAAGTGTAGTTAGTGGGTAGGATTAAAGGATGTAGAATATGATCATGCAGAATAAGGCATTAATATGTGCTTTATAAGTATATAAGCATATCCTAGTAATATGCATGCTAATAAGCAAGTAGTTAATAGTGAGAATTGAACCCTAAATGAAAGTGTTGCCTTATTTCCATTTTAAATACAGTAAATGCTGTTCTTTTAAACTTTCTTTTCATCAGGTTTTATTTTTTTCAAATGCCAAAAGATCGCGTAGCTCACGTTTACAAGCCAGCGTCATTATAGTAGCCTATTGGCTACTGTTTTACAGAATGGATATGCTAATTCAATTCAACTGTAAAGCGCTTTGAGGTCTCAGAAAAAGCTTTTTATAAATGTAACAAATTATTATTATTATTAATGTTTGTGTGGTAGGTAATAGCCATATATATCGTCAATATTATAATATCAAGCTACCATAGGTATGCCGTAAAGCAGTCGAATTTTGTAGTTCTTTTTGTGCTCGGGTTACTACCCGAACCCCGAAGTTCCGTAGTGCCAGTAAAAGCGATACAGACCCCGTCAGGCTATGGCAGACGTGTCATTCAACCTATTGTATGTCGATGTACCATCACAAGAGTCTTGGAAATATATTATGAAGGTTGAAAAACTACATGGTGTTGCTTTAAAATACAAACCATCATTTTAAATTGTAATACTATATTCTTGCATACAGTATATGTATATCTCACAGTGATATAACTATAACATATAAATATAACATATTTCAGGTTATTTAGAATAAAATGAATCATTCATTTTAGTTCATTGTATTCCTCATTTGTAAGTCACTTTGGATAAAAGCGTTTGCTAAATGAATGTAAATGTCATGTTTTATGAACAAATATGAATTAAACAATTAAATATTTATGAATTAACTTGAAAAATGCCACCCAATGCATTAACTAATGCGTTACCATGTCACTTTTTTGTAATTTGGCATTTTGACGCAAAACTGATAAATGAAGTGATTTACACTGGACAGAAAAAGTGTCATTTTGCTCTGTCTCCTGTTAATTTCTCTATGTCTGTGTTTGCCAGATGTGTTTGATTATATTCTGGACCCCTCATGTTTCTGAGCGCATCCTGGTAGATGTCATCGCGGTGGACACGTCCTTCGCTCAGCTCTGTATCATTCCACTGAGAGTCTTTTCCTTCTTCCCTCTACCTGGTACCATTAAGTCTCTTATTTTACATTTTAACTTTGTATACAAACTTATATCATTTGCAGTGCCTTACATCAATGTGACCTTGTGTCTGTGTGCACAGTTACGGTTCGAGCTCATCTAACAGGCTGGTTAATGACGTTGAAGAAAACTTTCGTCCTGGCACCTAGTTCAGTTCTGCGCATCGTTGTGCTCATCTCCAGTCTTCTGGTGCTGCCATACATGGGGTTGGTATACTGTAGGAATATGCAAATATGCTAAATTATCCTCATTTAAATATCTTGGAAATCTTCTGCTCAGTATGGGATCTGTGAAGTAATTAGCTGTCATGCTGCCTCTGGTTTATTTTTAAACCCACTAAAAATTCAATTCAAATCCCTGTCTGCATTTTGTGAATTAATTATGACTCCGCTCTAGAGCTTATGCAGACTGCTGCAGCAAACATTTCAAATCAACTCAGAAAATTGTTCTTTAAAGACCACCTGTAGTGAAAATCAAGTTTTTAATGTTGTTTATATGTCTATGTGGTGTTTTTAATGTGTTTTAAGACAAACCATGTGCAAATTCATAAGTCAACACCTTTTTCTCATTAAAACTGCTGTGAAAAAACGAAAACGTGGTTTGAAAACGCTGGTGTTCCTTGCGCCACAAGCTACCTTGTAATCAATCACGTCACGAGGGGGCCGGGCTTTAGCATATCATTAACTATGCTGCGAAGCAGGGGAGTCTCAAGAGAAACCAGGTTATTCCGGTATATTTTTCTGTTGATATGAAAAATCGGGTACATTTAGCAATATAGCAGGTGAATTATATATATGTATATTATATTATGTATATGAACTAAATGCCTTTCTCCACTGACGTTCTATTATGTTTAATGCGTTGCTAAGGATACTGATTTTTAGAAGGCAGCTGTCTGACTCTGAGATGGCGAATGGGAACATGGTTTGTGTAACAATATATATTATTATTACTTTTTTTAATTATCGTTATGTATCCGACATTGTAGAGAGCGATGCATAAAACTCATTACATTCTGATACATCGGCTTGTATGCGATTACGAGGCTGTGTGATTCACTCTTCCACTTCTTCTGAATCAGTGTCTGGTTCAAATATATATGGCTGAATTAAACCAGTATTTCCACTTGCCATTGTGCAGAGTTTACCACAGTAAATGTGACCAAGTGGATCAGGTGTTCTGAGCTGGTGTGAGTGAGTGGAGGCGGGGCTAATTTATTCATGGTTTCATGAAGCAAGGGTGTGGAGTTACATTCAAGCTATTTTAAGACTATTTTAAAATGTTCAAAGGAAAAAACGTTTAAATATGTCAGTTTGGTGAGCAAAGATTAATTTTAAGGGATACAATTGTTGACTACAGGGGAACTTTATGGTTTGTTGATTAGAGCAACATTGTGTTGCAACTGTACAGCATTAAATGTTTTCTGCTGGTACTGTATTGAAACCACATTTGTCATGTTAATGTTGTTTGTTGCAGGGTGCATGGTGCCACACTGGGAGTGGGGTCTTTATTAGCAGGATTTGTGGGAGAATCCACCATGGTTGCAGTGGCTGCCTGTTATGTATACCGAAAACAGGTGAGGGACCGTGAAAGTCAACAGTTCTGCAGAGATATTAAAGCTGGTGTGCTACCTTTTTTTCAATCAGAAGTGATACAATACAGATTGTTTCAAAGCAGTATCGCAGTAATAAACAGGAAAATAACAGAATCAATGATGCAAACTTCTTCAAATATTCAGCTCAGATCAGTTCAGTGTTGATTAAGTTCAGGTCAATAACTGTGTAAAGTTAATCAATTTTAAAATTAATTGGATTTAAGCAGCTCTGCAGAAGACAATAGTGCCATTATCCAGCTCAGTTGTGTGAGACTTACAAATTATTAGGTACTATAGATAAATAACTACAAGAATAATAAGTGCAGTAAACAGCAAAACTATCTGCACTAAAAGATGCAGCTAAAGAAAGCGTTTATTTTTTTATTTTTTTTTATTTTTTACCAGTTTCCAACATAATGTACAGCTAAAATAACTAAAAACAACTGACACCGGAAGCCTTGCACATTCAGATTACAAATGGTCAATAATGATTATTTTCAAACAGGTTCCAGAACACTTCCTCTTCTGTCATTGGTCAGAAAAAGTTGCCCAGCCTAAACTCACACCATTGGTTGAGCTGTTGCTGTGAAAAAAATGAATGTTTTGAAAGTATCACAGTGTTTAAGCCAGGGGATTCAATTTAATTAACATTTTTCTGTCATTTAATTCGTTACTTCTGATGTAGTTGCATTAAATACTGTATAAACTATAGAACAATTCTATATAAAACAATAAAATGTAATGTTAAAATGTGTTTTTAATGTAACCTTCTCTCTTTAAATACTTTGGTCAGTTCAAGAATTATTTATGTGAAAGAATTAAAAGAGCAGTTTCATGTCTATCCTTGTATTGCTCAACTAGGCGAAGATGATTATTATTTAGAAAGTAATAAGTAATGCAATACTTTTTAGAGAGAGTAATTTGTACAGTAATCTAATTACGTGTATTTACCCAGTAATTAATTACTTTTTTAGAGTAACTTACTAAACATTGTAAACTTAGTAAACAACTAAACATATAACAATTTTATAATATATTTGAATGTAATGTATATTTTAATGAAAAAAAAAGCTTAATTTTGTCTCAATTTTTATACACGACACCTGAAAGCAGTATTATCGTCTCAATGGTCCTAGACTTTTAACATACTCGTGTTCAGTATCTATTCTGCAATATTTATTATTGTCAATTTGTGTTGTCAGAAGAAAACCCCAGAAGCAGAAATGGTTGTGGAGGAGAATAACTCGTCCCCGATGACTGAAATCACTTCCAGGACAGAGTTAGAAGTCATTGAGGAGGCTGAGAATGAGCTGACGGAAAGAGAAGATGAGTGAATCAAAGCACGGAAAGAAAAAGCAAGGGTAGAATACTGTATGCATGTTTTTTCTTTCATTTGGAGATGGTGAAGAGGTGGATCTCTGCAGCAGTTTTTCCAAGTTTTAACTAGGACTTTATTCTATAGAACTAATGTTTCTACAGGTCTACAATCTCTGCATTACCCCAGGGGAACGGTGAGATTGTATGGGGTAGAATGAGCAGATTTGCATGTCTACATCAAATGCACTCCTGCACTTTTTAAACTGAGGCATTTTTACAGACGTCTTCCAGAGTTCCTGTTCTTCAGCCTGTGAACGTTTTCGGGGGGGGGGGGAATGGAGAAAGAGTGCATCACAAACAGGCTTGAAAGATGCTTTAATGACAGACCTGTTATCTGCTGAACTTTGACCCTGAGACATACCGTTTTCCTCTTGTATTGAGACGCACAATGAATAGTTACACTTTCAGTGTATTATAAATTGCTTAGAAGGAATATCTTTTACTGACTTGTGGCACAGACTAGATTTGATAGTATATTTCAATTGATTTATTTTTGTATTCACTGCACAAATGTTGTATACTTTGCAAATGTCACTTGTACAGTACTGAAGTACAGTAGACTATATTTATGAGTTTTTATGAACGCATGAACATAATTTCTGATCCAGTATTTTGTGCTGGGACCACATTATAGAATCCATTTTATTTCATTTTCCAGATCTTAGAAATGTACTATACGCTTTTCTTTCAATACCTCTTTTGTTAAAATACTAAATGGAATTTCATTTTGTGAGTTTTTAGGGCCTGCTTTACTTGTTACTCGGTGCTTGTGGCCTAACTGAATGACAGATCATACAAATAAACTAAGCACCTTATGAACGCATTGCGTATATTAAACAAATGTTGGGCTAAAGCTGTCCTTTTTTTGCATTTCTGTTTTGCATGTTTTGTGCATATTAAAGTGAGAGGCTGAAGTGAGTCATAGAATATTTTATTCATATTTCCTCAAATGATCTTGCTTTCCAGTTCTTGAAAAAAAATTGCTTTTTTACAACCAATACTGTATAACTTTTTGTATGTTTGGCAATTAAGTTATTCAGTGTTAATCTTCAGTGATAAATACAAAAATTCAGATGAACGGGGAAAAAAAGAAATAAAAGTGCAAGTAGTTTTTGCTTAACTCCACAATAAGCTAAATATTAAGTTATCTTGAACTCTTCTTGGCATCTGTGTTTCACCAGCTGCCTGTTAACGTGATTTATGCACGTTTTTGTTGCTTTCAGTGTCTGTTAAGAACATGTAAACATAACATAACATGATGGCAACCAAAATAATTAAGTTAGTTGAACTGCTCTAATTTGAAAACTGGCAATATTTTAAACAGTTCAAAAAACAGTCATGGCAGTAAAAATCAAAACCAGTATGGGAAACTTCTACTGTCACAATGAGTCCATATATACGTAGCAATGAAATGTTAAAAATGACAGTCTCTATAAATTAAGAACTTACAGTAAGCCCATTACCTCATTTCCCTTACTATACCCACAATACATTCTTTTGAATTAAAATTCTCTAAAATTATTGTTGTAAACTCTTTAGTATTTTTTTTTTTTTAAACATTGACAATGTAAATCGACGCCATATCCAACAGTGCATAATACAAACAAATATCACGCTTAAAGTAAAAAGGCAGTAAGGTTTTTCATTTCCTTTCTGAATCGGCGTTAGTCATCACAGCATTTCCTGACAGACAGATGTTCGTTCTGCGATTCATTTTGGGGGGGAAAAACCTGAGCACTTCTGCTTGCAATTTGATCTCGGTAGATTGCTGTAAATTCCCTTCATCGATGACCAACACATCATATCAGAAACAAAACATCATGTCCATTTATAGATCAGATTTGTTCTGTGAAGTCTCTGTTGTTAGGTCATCGTGAGATCTTCTCCGTGCTGGTGCTGAACGGTCCTCCTGACAGGGACGTTGTAATGGCGATCGTCCTCTGTGACGATACACACGCAGGGCCACTCCTGCTTGTGGTCATCTGGGTAATGTGACACAAACTCCTCTGTGTCTGTCATGTACAGACGGAAGGCTTGAATGGTGTGTGTTAAGGCATAGCCCAATAGAAACATCTCTACCTACAACACACAAAGCAAACACATTTAAATAGTCCTTTTTTTTCCAGATTAAAGAGACAGAGCTGTAAGTAAGTTTGTCAGTGTCACCGTACTTGCCTGTTCTACCCCTCCACTGAAGCCGATCTGGCTCAGGTGATTGGCCAGGAGGGTTTTTGGGTTTTCTGATGTGTCGCGGGCAAAAAGAAGCCAGCAGAACACAGGCACTTCTTGATCTGCCACCATGTTGTGATGAAGCTCAATGGCTTTGGCCAGCATCAGAAACTTGAGTGCTTCTAGAAGACCATACTCCTCTTCTCCACCCTGAAACACACGCTCACACAGACTCTGCTTCTCCTCTGGGCTCTCACAGGCCGCTGCTGCCTGCCACTGAATAAACAACAAAGACAGACGTGAAAACACAGAAGTTATGGTGATGTTTTTATCTGATTAACTACACAAGGTGCTTCAGAAACTGAATTTCCGAAGGCTGCGGGAATCAAGTACTCCATGATGCTGAAAATTCAGCTTTGCCATCACAGGGATAAACTGCATTTAAAAAAAATATATTAAAATAGAAAACAGTTGTTTAAAATTTTTAAATATTTCACAATATTACACTTTTTGCTATATTTTGGATCAAATAAATGCAGTCTTGGTGAGCAGAAGAGACTTCTTTAAAAACATAAAAAAAATCTTTCCGATCTAAAACCTTTGATCAGTAGTGTGTATATATATATATATATATATATATATTTGACACGACACAGTAGAATGCAGTTCTGTACTGGCACGCATTTGTGAATCACACACATGACTCGTGCGCACAGAAAGCCACTTCAGACAGCGCTTGAACAGACAAAAACATTATGCCAAAATGCCTGTTTCGTCTAGTATCCTCACAAGCGCAGTCTTAAATGAGTTAAATGAAGTCTTAAATGAATGTTGAAGTTGTGAGTAAATGGGATTTGTGGCAGGTCTTAAAGTGACAGTAGCTTTATAAAGCTGCTGCTGTCAGTAAAGATAATCAAAGAAAAAAGAAAATAACTCAGCTTTTTTTTATGCAATGAAGACTGTTAAGTGTTTAATAACTTTATTCAATTTCTGTATAGCTCCTACCTGTTAGACCTACAGGTCTTAAAACACTGTTTACAAGGTTAAATGGGTCAAAAACAACGAAAACTAACCTTTTGTGCATTTTGACAGGGCAAGTAAAAATCTGAACCGGTCTGACTGGACCAATAGAAAAAAACTGAGCCCTGATATATTGAAGGGCACATGTAAATGTGACATTTATTATAATTGGTTATATGAAGATTGTTTTAAGTTCACTTAAATTAAAAGTTGTTATATTTTTTAAAACCTAATAAATGTTAAAATTGCCAGCTTTCAATTATACTGTCATGCTGAATGACTATAATTAACGGCTAAAATTGAGAGAAAAAAAAATCATAAAGACATCAGTAACAGTATTGGTATCGGTGATACTGGCCTTCTTTTATAAAAAGACAATATTTAAAATATAGGCTACTGTCTTCATGTTGTTTCAACATTTATTTGGAGATTAAATGTGAAATTATTAATTAAAAAATATAATACAAATTGTAATGTTTGGTGCAATTAATCAGTCAATCAGTATACACTCACCTAAAGGATTATTAGGAACACCTGTTCAATTTCTCATTAATGCAATTATCTAATCAACCAATCACATGGCAGTTGCTTCAATGCATTTAGGGGTGTGGTCCTGCTCAAGACAATCTCCTGAACTCCAAACTGAATGTCAGAATGGGAAAGAAAGGAGATTTAAGCAATTTTGAGCGTGGCATGGTTGTTGGTGCCAGACGGGCCGGTCTGAGTATTTCACAATCTGCTCAGTTACTGGGATTTTCACGCACAACCATTTCTAGGGTTTACAAAGAATGGTGTGAAAAGGGAAAAACATCCAGTATGCAGCAGTCCTGTGGGCAAAAATGCCTTGTTGATGCTAGAGGTCAGAGGAGAATGGGCCGACTGATTCAAGCTGATAGAAGAGCAACTTTGACTGAAATAACCCCTCGTTACAACCGAGGTATGCAGCAAAGCATTTGTGAAGCCACAACACGCACAACCTTGAGGCGGATGGGCTACAACAGCAGAAGACCCCACCGGGTATTACTCATCTCCACTACAAATAGGAAAAAGAGGCTACAATTTGCACAAGCTCACCAAAATTGGACAGTTGAAGACTGGAAAAATGTTGCCTGGTCTGATGAGTCTCGATTTCTGTTGAGACATTCAGATGGTAGAGTCAGAATTTGGCGTAAACAGAATGAGAACATGGATCCATCATGCCTTGTTACCACTGTGCAGGCTGGTGGTGGTGGTGGTGTAATGGTGTGGGGGATGTTTTCTTGGCACACTTTAGGCCCCTTAGTGCCAATTAGGCATTGTTTAAATGCCACGGCCTACCTGAGCATTGTTTCTGACCATTTCCATCCCTTTATGACCACCATGTACCCATCCTCTGATGGCTACTTCCAGCAGGATAATGCACCATGTCACAAAGCTCGAATCATTTCAAATTGGTTTCTTGAACATGACAATGAGTTCACTGTACTAAAATGGCCCCCACAGTCACCAGATCTCAACCCAATAGAGCATCTTTGGGATGTGGTGGAACGGGAGCTTCGTGCCCTGGATGTGCATCCCACAAATCTCCATCAACTGCAAGATGCTATCCTATCAATATGGGCCAACATTTCTAAAGAATGCTTTCAGCACCTTGTTGAATCAATGCCACGTAGAATTAAGGCAGTTCTGAAGGCAAAAGGGGGTCAAACACAGTATTAGTATGGTGTTCCTAATAATCCTTTAGGTGAGTGTGTATATATATATATATAAAGTATAAGGTATAATAAAGTATAATAAGTATAAAGGTGTACCAAGCCTATGTACTTGACACACTGCTCTACAGCAGCAAAACATGGACCCTATATTCCCACTAAGAATGCAGAATCAATGTCTTCCATCTACGCAACGCAATCTAAGTAGGATTTTGGGAATCTCCTGACTGGACCATGTTCCAAACAAAAATGTTCTCGCGCAGGCGGAGATACCTAGTATGTTTGCCTTGCTCACCAGAGACATCTACGCTGGCTTGGTCACGTTAGATATTCATGTATATGAGCCCAAATCATCACCCCTCCATCACCGTGCTTGACAGTTGTTATGAGGTGTGTGTGCTGATACGCTGTTTAGTTTTCACCAAATGTGGCGCTGTGTATTATGGCCAAACATCTCCACTTTGGTCTCGTCTGCCCAAAAGACATTGTTCCAGAAGTCTTGAGGTTTGTTCAGATGCAACTTTGCAAACCAAAGCCGTGCTGCCATGTTCTTTTTAAAGAGAAGAGGCTTTCATCTGGCAACCCTTCCAAACAATCCATACTTGTCCAGTCTGCTTCTAACTGTACTGCCATGAACTTTAACATTTAACATGTTAACTGAGGCCTGTAGTGTCTGAGATGTAGCTCTTGGGTATTTTGCAGTTTCTCTGAGCACTGCACAGTCTGACCTTGGGGTGAATTTGCTGGGACGTCCATTCCTGGGAAGATTGGTAACTGTCTTGAATGTTTTCCGAAAAAATTTCCTCACTGTAGAATATTGCTAATTTCTTCTGGAAACAAACTTTGTTGCATTTTCCTGTTATCGCTGTAAAGCTGCTTTGAAACAATCTGTATTGACTTGATTAGAATGATGGACTACATATTTGGAAATGGCCTTGTAACACTTCCTAGATTGATGGGCAATAACAATTGATTCTCTAAGATGATTGCTGATGTCTTTCCTCCTTGGCACTGTGTTGAATACTCTAGACTAGAAAACTGCCAAAACTTCTGCTTTTTTTAGAGTTGGTCACAATTTCTAATGATCAGTTAATCAAAGGCTGCGGTTACACTTGGCATTAACATGTGACCTGTATCCGGATGTTGTCCACATAAACATTGAAAAGACAAGTGTAAACGCGTTTCTGATCGGATTGTTATCCGATCAGCGTGTCCTGGTCCAGAGGTAGTCGAGGACACATTGAGTGTCATCTTTACTCTTAATCTGGTGTTGTGCCACAGACCTAATTTAAATATTATGCAGGAAACAGAAACCCGATCGGTTATCCAGATACAGAGGCTACTTAATGTGAACAAATGTAAACGCGCCATGTCCTGATTGGCTAATGATCCAATCTGCTTGATCAGATTGCGGTGATCGCATGTTATTTCCAAGTGTAAACGAAGCCAAAGACATTATCATTATCTAATCATAGCAGCGCCTGACTGCTACTTACCCTCTTAAATCCTATGGAAGCAGTGAAGGGTGCACTTAGTTTGTCACACAAGACTTCTCCATTTTGGCCTAGTTTTTGTTAAATAAACCATGAAACAGTGTAATATGTCATGTGTTGTTTTTCATCTGAGATTGTATTTACCTAATTTTAAAACCTGCCAGAGACCAGATGTTTTTTTATTATGCCCGATACATAAAACCATAGAGATTCAAAAACGGGTGTACTTTACTTTTCACATGTATATATACATACATGTAGGCTACTGTATAGAGATTCACCTTTTTCTTAAGGAGATCCAAATAGTATTTCAGTCTCTCCACAGAGTCGTCCTCCTCACTTGCCCACTTGCATTCTGGGGGAAACACCCATCCACCAATCAAATGCTCCCGAGCTTCAATCATCTCTGGCAACTGTGAGAATAACCAGCAGCTGTTAATCTGAGCTAGAAAGCCTCACATACAGTGTTATCTTATAAACCCTAGAGACCATATGTAATCTGAATCAAATGAAAATGTAAAGCATGCTTTCAGTTAAATGGAAAGTTTGCTGATTTTCAACCAATCATGTTGGTAAGTAAATATAACGAACAATGTTTACTCTTTCTCCGTGTTACCTGCACCCACATGTCCTGGTTTATTTGTCAGCAAAAGTCTGCCAGATGATGTGTGACACATTTGACAGCTCTAGGGCTTTCGTTAGTTTCAAAATAAAGATTGTACTTTTGCATTTTTGTACTCCTGCCAATAGACAGTCAGATCAAGCCCAGACCCATAGTCATGTAGCAACGATTTAAAGAAGAAAAATAAATAATCTTCTACTGGCCAAGTTTTATAAAAAGCCCATGAATGACCCCTTTAATGAAAAATTGATTATGGCATCTACCCTGACTGAGATCTAGAGGGGTCTCCTCACCAATAGAAAGCCTTCATCCTGTATCCAGGTGGGCATGTTTGTGCTGGTCGCCAGCACCTGGAACAGCGTGGCACGGAGAGCACAGTAATTATCTCCTCTGACTCTCCTCAGACCGCTGAAGCTACGGGACATCTCACTGTAGCCCTGAAACACACACAATGATGCTAGTCAGACTTCTACAACAAGCACAGACAGGTCAAACTAGAGTGCAGTGGCCCCAAAAAGCATTTGGACACTTTAAGCACACTTACAACTTAACCCTCTCATGCATGAATTATGACATTTTTTTCTTGGATCACAAAACCAGTCACATGTTGCACGAAGGCGATTAAAGGCGATTTTCTCAATGTTTCGATTTTTTGCACCCTCAGATTCTAGATGTTCAAATAGTTGTATCTCGGCCAAATGTTGTCCTATCCTAACAGACCAAACATTAATGGAAAGATTATTTATTCAGATTTCAGATGATGTATAAATCTCAATTTCAAAAAACTGACCCATGTGACTGGTTTTGTGGTCCAGGGTCACATTTATTTAAAAAATAGTATACTTTAAGCACAACATTTTACACACACAAAAAAAAGTTAGGTCACCTTTCTGATGAGAGTGCTTTTGGTCGTGTTCCCCTTCCATTCTTGCTCACTGTAGGCCAGTATGTCCACAGCTGGTGCTAAGCTACATCTGGTCTCTACACCAGGAACTAGACAGGAAGAAAAACACAAATACACAATGAGATGGATGCAGAAAAACTTTGGACCAGTATCTTTAAAAACAAAACAACAGGGCCCTATCACATTTTCAGTGATTTGATTGTCTCTAATACTTTTCCTTAACTGCAATGTTAATGGCTGGTGGATTGCATATAATCACTGATATTGCTATAGAGGAGATATAATGTGACAAACAAATTAATCTTTACTTGTGAGCTCTAGTAGTGGTTTGGATGGCTTGTTATTGCTGGCTCTCATTTCAATGTCCTCTGCTCCCAGATACAGGTTTGCACTCCTACAACAAAAAGAGGAACTATCTTGCATATGATTTTCACAATGATAAGCAGTCATGAGGAGTCTAGTTGGAAGAGCTATATTAAAGTACAACATGCACAACTCACATCCAAAAGATAATGATTCATCATGAAGGGCAAATTTAACTGTCTGGATCTAAAGAAGCTTTGTCCTGATTTTTTAGTTCTTCTAAATCGTTTCTTCACACTTTTTTATAAATATTCATATTTATTGTAAACATACAGTAGTTCCGGTTCAAGGAGTTGCAAGACTATACTCACAATACTGCATTCTCTAGTCTTCATTCATTTGTCTAATTAACAATTGATTCTGATGTCCAAATGCTTTCTGACCATCGGCTTTCCAAACTAAAGATATTGCTGGAAAGACTGAATTCAAGAATGACACATACTCATCCAGTGGCTCTTGCACTTCCTCCACGCTCTCTTCTGTCTCTTTTACAGGTATGAGCTTTATCTCTACCGTGCTACTTCTAAAAATGGTATCTTCTTTTTGGGTGTCGGAAGTGTCTTCTTTTCCTTCATTTTCCTGGACAACACTAGCTTCCTCTTCCTGTTTTTCCTTTTCCTCTTCTGTTTGTTGAGGTCCAGTCTCTGAAACACCTTTTACAACTTCCTCCAGTAATTGTGCATCGCTCGCCACAGTGACCTCACCTTTGGCCTCAGTGTTTTCTACAGCAACAGAATCACTGTAAACGGGAAATGGTCGAGTGGTTATTAGGCAATTCTGACAAAGATGACACAATTTGGTGTCTCAATACTTTTTAAAAACATTAAAGGCATGTTTATACATATACTTTAAATTGCATTTTCTTTTTTATACTTTCTGCTATTATTTTATGCTATTTTATTGCCATAAACTACATTAAGAACCAAAATATTTGCAAATATCAGTATAGATCAGTTCAAAAGTTTGGGGTCTACGTTTTTTTTTTCATGTTTGTGAAAGGAGTTTCAAATGTTTACCCAGGCTGCATTTATCTGATACAGTAAAACAGTAATACTCAGAAATATTATTGTTAGAATATAAAACGGCTATTTCTTTTTAATATATTTTAAAACGTAATTTATTTCTGTGATAGCAAGAATGAATTTTCAGCAGCCATTACTCCAGTTTTCAGAGTCTGACAATTCTTCAGAAATTATTTGAATATGTGCTGACCTATATATACATATTTATATAAATCTAAACTGTCTAAATGTGGCCATTTCATAGCTTTAAACTGAGTCAAAGGTCACTATAATCTACAATCACAAAAAACATGTTCTCAAAATAAGAATGAAAGGAATGCTGCTCAGACAGCAACTGTCTTGAGGAATTGTAAAACACCTGATAACACTACTTAGACCTGATACATCAGTAGCCTATTAACACATTAAAACATTATATAAACATTATTACCCACAAGAAGAAGACAAAGCCATGCATATAACAAATTCATGGTGTTAAAAAACACACAGTGACTCATTTAAGAGACAAAAATCTGATTTCTGCAAGTAATGTTGACACAATATCGCTACACTGATCCTAGTGTTTGTACCTAGTGTTTAGCTTGGTGTGACATAAACTTCGTCAATTCATTGTTGCTATTATGATTGGTGTGATTACACTGCAAACTAATAACTACACTTAATCGCAGAACATTTTTATGAACTCATGAGAGTTTTGCGCCACCTAATGGTAATAACTGAACAACAGGAAGTACTAGCCTCATTGTGTCAGTGGCTCTGGTTTTCTCAATGGGGCTTGATGGCACTGAGGCACATGTGGAGTCCAGGCCATTCTCAGTGGGTTCTGGAGCCTCATGCTCTTGCTCTGCAACCTTTTCACTCTTTTCTAGATCTGTCATAACATCTGTGACTTCAGGTTTGTTCACCTCAATAGTGCTGTAATAGAAAAGAGAGACTGGTTAGAATCCACACATACCAGGGTTATTACAGTTAACTAAAAACTGAAACCATAAAAAACTTGATATGAAATAAACATTAACTGAAATAAAATAAAATATAGAAAACTTAAACTTTTAGTGTTTATTTAAGCTAGTTCCCAAGGTAACATTTCTAATGTTTATTTTGTTTAACTTGATGTACAAAAATAACAAAGTAAAATGAATAAAAATGAAAACAAAATCTAAAAATAAAAACTAATTAAAAATATTAAAAACTATAATATTATCTCAATGATACTAAAATAACTGAGGTGGACGATAAGACTAAAATCTTAAATCACGATAGAGTAATAGTAATTTTTAATGAAAATAAGGTTAAGATGCCAAAATTTAAGACGACATAGGAATTTCACTCATTTCAATATCACAGCAAAAACTAATACTAGTCTAACTAAAGTAAGAAAAATTTTCTCAGGCTTACTGAAAACAAGTCAACATTAAATAGGAACAAAGAAATTAATTATTCAAGCAAGAACCCAATTCAGTTTCTTTCACATTTTACAATAGCTTGAATTTTAAAATACATTTATAACGCTTAAAAAAGATCAACTTTCATGCTGATGCAGTACTGCAATGTAATTCGATTATCAAATATCTGCAGTTTATCATGTCGACCAGTATATCGCCCACCCCTAAGATGCGTAGAAACATTTATTCCAAATTTTATTTTATCTAATTTTTAATGAATTCATTACCTGTCAGTTTGTGTAGATGGCTTAGATGGCAGTTGCTCTTGACTCTCAGTTTCCAAGGCTTCATCACTTGGTTTCTGGACTATACCTTCTTTTTGAGGCTGCTTTTCCACAACTATGCCATCAGCATTTCTTTCATTCTCAGAGTCCTTCACGAGACCATTTTCAATGCCAGGAGAGAGTGCATTGGTAATATCCACACCTGGAGAAGAAAGTTCCTGTGAATGTTCCTGAGTTTGAGAAGCTTCAGATGTCTCTTGCTTCTGTCCTTCCATCTCAGAATGGGTCTCCTCTGAACGTTTCTCCTCCACTTCAGCTGTTGGCTCAGTGACGGGTTCCTCGGCAGTCACTTCAGCTATGCTTTTCTCAATAACATCCGACTCATTAGACTGACCTAAAACACATGAGTCAGGTTCTGTGCTGCTGTTGTCCATCAGTGAATTATCCCCAGTGTCATTAAGACCAGCCTTTTCATGCGTCACTTCAGAGGTGTCATTTGGAGGCAGTTCCTCGGTTTGGATCATTTCCTTCTCATCTGCAATCATCTCCACGTGTGTTTCTGGCTCTGGTTCGGAGTTCTTCTCAGCTTCAACCTGAGTAAGCGCAGTTACCTCCTGAACAGGTGCTTCCTTAACAGGTGTCTCCTCAGCAGGTGCGACTGTTGAGTCTGAACTTGTTGTGGTGACACCTGCATCATCTGTCATCTGAGCAGCTGCGACGTCTACCTTTTCAGCTGATCCATGATGAGCCTCTATCTCCCCTTTCACTGGGGCAACGATCTCGGCAGGTGCTTCGACTGTGTCTTGAGGTGCTTCTGAGACTTCAGCTGCAATGTTTTGGATTTCTTCAGTAAATTCAGTCTTTGTTTTTGGCGTTTCTTTACCTAAGATTATAGCTTGTGTTGGAGCAGTTTCAGGTGAAACATTGTCATTAAGTTCAGGAGCAAGAGAGGCTTCAGTGTGTAACATTGGTATTGTTGTAGAGTAAGAGCTCTGTGCTTCAGGAATTTGAGCCTCTGCATTTGGCTGCTTGGTTACAATCAATTCATCCAGTTTTGGTTTTGTTTCTTCTTTATGCCTGTTGATTTGGAATGCATGTCAAATGTGGAGGTTATGTACATGAAAAACAGGATTCACAAGTTTGATGTACAGTACTGTGCAAAAGTCTTAGGCATGTTAATATCCCCACCCCAAAAATGTCCCCAAAAATGGTTGTAAGTCAGTTATTTATATCTTTTGCTGTAGTGTGTCAGTAGGAAATATCAGTTTACATTTCCAAACATTCTTTTTGCCATTAATTGTAATAATCCAGTGAGATTTCTGTATGCACAAGGAGTCTGACAACAGCCGGTATGATCTGATCTCACCATCATCGAGTCCGTCTGTGATTACATGAAGAAACAGAAAAAACTGAGACAGACTAAATCCAGAAGAACTGCGGGAACGTCTCCAAGATGCTTGAAGAAACCTTCCTGCAAAGCTACAGTACTATGAAAAGTACTGGCACTTGTGTTAAAATGCTGTAAAGTGAGAATGCTTTCAAAAATAAAATCACAAATTGAATTTATTTATGATTTAACTTCTATTAACTAATTCAAATCAATATGGTGTAACGACCCTTTGCATTTAAAATGGCTTTTGTCCAGGTACACTTGCGCATAGTTTTTCAGGTAGCTTTGCATGTAATGTAAACAAATGTAAACTGATATTTCCTAAAGACACACTACAGCAAAAGATATAAATAACTGACTTAAAACCATTTTTGGGGGGGGGCGGGGGGTGGGGGATATTAACATGCCTAAGACTTTTGCACAGTACTGTACCACTCAAACATGAACAACATAAAGCTCTCTCCAGACCATCTATGAAAAATAAGGTAAAAAAAAAAAAAAGCGAGCCGCAAAAGTAAATAATTCAGAAATTGTCGCAATACTGACATCAATATTGTGAGGACATAACCATTATACTGTATGCATTTGACATGTAAATATCATCTTTTCATTCGCTTTGGCTGGAAACTTTTCTGGGACCTGGAAACCTTGGCCACCACTATAGAGACGCACCATCGCACCAGCAGAGAAAGTACTGTACCAGTTCTGTACTGGGGCTTATCTCTGCTGGATATTATTTCTTTGGAGACATCAACAGCTCACATTCATGGAGCAAAGGCAAAGACTTTAAAGAACTGGAGTGCAACATTTGACATAGTTAAATCCTTTGTTTCTTTTTTTTTTAAAAAATATGTAAAATTTGTTTTATGTTAATTAATATTTTCTATTTATCTATTGATTAGGTATTTTATTTTTTACCTTTTCCACTGCAATGTCTTGCGATTCCTTAGCACAGTATAAGTCTACCTGGTGGGTGGTCGGGAGGATGGGAGGTGTCGGTTACTCTTTAATATGTTGTATAATTTTTCTTATATTGAACTGACTACTCAAAGACAATTGTTCACAAAAAAAGTATATTGAGTACATGAATTCGGCACTGGTAAGTACAGTAAGGACGCTGGCTCACTATACATTGGCACACTGGTGACTATTTCTGGCAAAATGGCAACGTCCTCATTGTACAACATCACTACTGGTATTTATGAACAACAGCAGAACTGAATATCTTTCTCACATTATTTTTTTTTTATGTTATTTAAAGTAAATTATGATAAATACTTTGCTTGTTACATATTCATGCAACATTATAGCCGTAAATAAATTATAAATGTTAGCTAGATTATGTTTATTACTTGTCTAGCAATGTATGTTTATGCTGAAATATAATTAAATAATGGTTTGTAACTTCCGTTAAGGGAACTGATCTGTTTAAATTTATTTATTCAGGCTGTGTACGTATCGCCCCCTATACTTAAATAGGTACTATTTGAGGGGACAGCCAATTGTAGTGGTGTCCGAAACCATGGTGGACATTATCGAGTGCAATCCCACAATGCACTGCAATAACTAGTGTACAACTGATGTTTGCTCAACGGCTAGAGAATACCCATAATGCACTGTGAGAGTCGCGCACTGAATGAATTCCCACATCTGACCAGAAGACGGCATCCACAGCTGAATCATCCATCCATTTTCCAAACCGCTGGTCCAATGTGGCTACAGCGTAATATCATACAGGTATAAATTCCTTTTTACTTGATTTTTAAATTGTTTAATTAAGGTTTATACATAGTTTCCATGACACAGTTCAAGATACATTTTTATCTCTTAGTACTGGAGCTGCCAGTTTGCTAAGTTTCAAATGAATTATTAAACAGCAAGCACAAACTATGCAAAAGTGGCAGCCCTTCTGGCGCACCCAGTATCTGAATTCGCTCACTAGTTTCCATTCACTCCCTCAAGTGAACTATATTAGTGGGCTGATGTAGGGAATAGTGAATATAGTATATAGTGAACAGACAGAGTGAATAGTGAATAGTAGAGTATAGGGGGCGATTTCGGACACAGCCATAGATGCTTCCTGGTTTTCACGGTGCATTGTGGAACTTTTTAGGGAGCAAACGTTTCAGTGCACTGGATGGATTTTGCAATTGAGATAGCCCTTAAAATTGCAGACTCCCTTGATCAGTGCCCTGATAACTGAACCAGGGAGCTGAATGAGATTGTTGCTGTTCCATAAGCGCCACCTACTGTCAGAAAGTGAATTTGCATTTTCATTCAGTCTGTCTCTGTCTGCTGTTTTTGTTTTGTTCAGGTGTCTTATGTAGCTTAATTTCACAAAGCTAAAGTCAGACCATGCCCCCACCCCACCCTTTTATTTGCTTTAAATTTTAAAAACGAAAACATCCCGACAGTCCCATGACCTTTATGAGGCAAAAACAAACCTTTGTTATGCCTGATGAAGGTCATGTGACCAAATCGCTGCGAATAAAGCTATTTTTATATGAGTGCAATGCAGGGTTTTTTTGTGTTTGATTTTTTTGTTGTTTTTTGGTCTTTTCTCCTACGCACCTATCTAACACCTGCAGGTGTGTGAGGGTAATTGATGAGTGATTGCTTTAAATTCTGAATTATATAATATAATATAAAACAACTGCTCATGCTACATGTGTGATTCAAATGCAGTGGTTGCCTCTAATTTTAAATGGCTGCAGATTTTTTTTTGTTTAAGGCAAGTTTGGCCTGTAACAGAGCAAAAACAAATAAATTAGCTTAAACAACAACAAAAAAATTAATCGGCAACCTGTATCGGAAAAGGCCCATTTTCTTGTAATAAAAAAATAATTTAAAAAAATCTGAATTCTGAATCGGCCATAAAAAGTCATGATCAGTGCATCCAAAGCCGTTACTCAGAAATAGGTCACAATAGGGAAGAAAAGATATTTGCTATTTCCGTTTCATGGCGACTTTTGAGAAAGGGAGATTGTTACACCGAAAAATGTATTAAGAGAAATTCAACAAGTTAAAAGTACTTTACCTGTGCTCCTCATCTGATATTGGACTGCCGACATCTGTTCCTGCTCTAGTTGATGTCTTTGATTCAGAGCTGTTCAGCAAACCTTTAGTCTCATCCTCTGTATGGTCACATGGGTTTTTTTTTCCACAACAGTCCAAACTGTTCCCCATGTTGGCACAGGATACAGGGATAGTTTTCAATAAATCCACTTTCTGGGTTTAAGTTCTGACTGAAGGATGTGCAGTTATCAAGTGCAAGCAGCTTCCACTTCCAGAGGGCTAGCCATATACAAATATTATTTCTCCAGACAAGATCTTACATGTCTCGTACCAATACATTTGAGCAGTGTCTGTAAATAAAGTATTTCTGTAAGACTAGTCCAGCTACAGGAGCTGACCGTAAACTGAACTTCTAAGTATCTGGTCATCTGTTCAAACCTGCAGATTAAAAACAAACACAAAGTCCCACATGAGTATTAAACATGCCATTTCTTCAAGTAAAAACACAGGTTTAGCATGAACATCAGTTGTCAACATTCAGAAGATTTTGATTTGCACATATTTACCATGGTAACCATGTTTTCTGCAAAAAAATTCCATAATACATGTATTGTTATTACTGTAAAACTGCTGCAACATGGTTAAGCAACCATCACAGTCATAAAAAATTAAACTAAGTCAAGATCATAAGACTCTGAAAGCATCTTACATTAATGAGATATTATTTATAAATTGTAATATTGTAACTACACAGTGATTTTTTTTAATGAACGATAATGCAGATTTGTTTTCACTGCCTTCTTTGATCATATTTACCAAGGGTGCCAATAATTCTGACCATGACTGTAGCTCTTTAACGATTTTTTTTTTTTTTTAAATCCCTATGGAAAAAAATTCTTTCCAGAACCAAAACTGCTGAAAAAGTGGACAGGCACTGTTGACGCTCCACTTGTTTGCTTTGACTCTTGCTCTGACTCTGGTGTCTGAAATCACTCCCTTTGGTGCACTATTTGAGGTGAGAAAAACCACAAGTATTTCACATGTGCAAAAACACATCTGGTCATATGTTAAACACATACTGTACTTTGCACACAGAAAATGTGGTTTTGGAAACAGTTCCCATGTGAAATCAATGTGATCACATGTAAAAACATGCTAAGTTAATGTGTTTTTTTCTAGCTATTTACAGTAATGTCCGAAACCATATATAGTGGACACTACTGAGTGCACTCAATCCCATAATGCATCTAAATAATGAGTGTACAACCATGTACACTGAGCAGCTAGCCGCTAGAAATTACCCATGTACTGTGAGCGTCAAATGAATTCCTGCGTTTCTCGCTGCTTACTTATTCAGTGGACTATTGTTAGTGAGGTAATGTAAAAAATAGTACTTCGCGCTTTGTGGTTTTAAACAAATCGGTTGAGTGAATGATTCAAAGACAATGACAGAAAGATCGAGTCACTTAAAGGGGTTATCGGATGCAAAATTCACTTTTGTATGGTGTTTGCATATAAATGTGTCTTTCCAGTGTGTGGACACAACGACCATACAATGCAAAAAATCCAAACAGGTCACTGTGAACAAAGCTGTTTTTGAGGAGGTAAAAAGGGTGTTGTTTTACACAACCATTGAGGAATTTTAACCAAAGTATATTATAAACTTTACATGAACACCCTAAAGAATCATACCAACTTGTGGAAAATGGGCATCCGATGACCCCTTTAACAAAACAGTAAATTAGTCTAAACAAATCTTTTGGCTGAATAGATTCAAGAGATTTGAGTCAGCGGAATGAATTAAAACCCCTAGTAAGGTACATTTTTGCTAGGGAGTTTCCATTCTTTGACTGATAATACACTAAAATAACCCATGCATGAGCAAATTCAAACTTAAAGCTAAAATACATAATATCACAAAATATTTCATAATAAGTTACTCCTTGTACCAGAATGACACAACATTTAAATAGATTTATAGTATTCTAACTAATTACTGTACATCTATTTTCAGAAGTCCATCTAAAATACACAAGGTTAACTCTCAGTTTCGTATTATATGTTCAGTTTCATAATAATGTACCATATGTTAATGTTAATCATTTGAGTTTTAGCCTGTTTGTACATTATACATGGTGAGTGAGGGTGTTTTGCGGCGCTTGGCACAAGCGTCAGCACTCTGAATGTTGACATTGTTTACCAGAGATAATATTGCAACACTCTGTCCTACATGTACATTTAAAGTAACGTTACGTCAACAAACAGAGGCTAAAATATTATTTAAGCAAGCCTAATGTATTAAACGGAGATTTCCAAGCTCAGTGTTATATAATAAGAGCCACCATAACAACTGTCAACATCATCGCGTGGCTGTTTGAGATTAATCGATACTTTATATCGACAAAATATTTATCCATGAATGTTAAAATTCACAAATGTCATAATTCCTACCTAAATGTGAAGATTTCTCCCTTTACTTGACAAGACAGCCATTTTTTGCGTCCAGGAAGACCCGACGTGTATTATGACTGAAGTTTCACTTTCCGTCTATATATACTGCCACAGGAAACCCTGTGAACTTAAGGTTTCTCGAGCTGATAATATCACTTTTTTAACAGAGTAAGTTCATTTTTAACCCTAAACCTAACAAAAAGAGGAAAAAGTCAAGCCAGCGAGTTGCTTAATTTATTTTATTCGCTCTTGTTCTTCATTTAAAGCACTTGAAGAGGGCAGAGCATGGTCTCAGATTAAAGGAATGTAGTGAAATCTGATTCCAAAGGTCTCCACAATCATTAGACGCTCATATACAGTACACAACTATCTTGAACCTATTAACTCAGTCAGTCTAAACTAGGAAAGTTAAGATGACAGCTGCTTTATCCACCCTTGTGAAAAGAACACTTTAGCATCCTTTTACAATAGTGCTTTTATAGAACTTTTTTTTTTTTTTTTGGACTTTGGATTTAAGTAGGACTGAAACATCTTTATTCCCCAGTTTCACAGACAAGGTTTAAGCCTAGTCACAGACTAAAATTCATGTTTGATCTGTTTTAACTTTAAGCAACTTCACTGGCATATCCTAAAATATGTCTGTGCCATTGTTTTGTCTCAAGATGAACACCAGTAATGTTTATAAAAGCTCATTAAATGTCCTAATTGAACAAAGGCCTAATCCTGGCTAAATTTAAGCCCCGTTTGTGAAACCAGGCTTATATGCAATTTCATAATTACTTCTTTTGTCTTTTAAATATGGTTAAATTCTACTGAATATACTGACAAGTATTTATGGTAAAAAGAAATGTAATGTAATTTCACATATTTACAATGATTAAGTAATTTAATACATTTAAAAAAGATTGACCTTAAATGTAATATAGAATAACACACTACAGTCAGAAGACAAATCAAGTACTTTACCTGTGCTTCAGGTCACGTAACACATCAAAATAGTTGTACTTCTTTAAAGAAAATTACAAAAAGATTATTAAAACATAATGCTTTAAAATGTACTTTAAAGAAAACCTTAATTTGACATTACAAAGTGCACTTTTCATAAGTGTACCGGTACTTATGAAACGGTCATAAAAGTACATTTTAGTTCCTTTTATTTCATTCAAATTATCTGCAAGTTTAAAGAAAATATACTTTTGATATGACGTATACTACAAGTGCACATTCAGTAAAATTAAGCACACTTCTTTTTCACAAAGGCAGTCCACTTTCTGATTGATTAAAATTCCGAAAGTTGCATCACGAAACAGAAGTGCTGGTTTATTCATAATTCTGCTGATATTTCCAGAGATGAATCACTACAAAAACAACACGCATAAGGAACTGTGTGCCTACTTCGTTACATAACATCCAACCCATGCTCCAAGCTTAATTACAGCTCAGTTATGGTTATTAAAATAGATCATATTTAACTAAATGGCACATATTAAATTCAGATAAATAAATTACATAACCACTTGATTAGATAAATAACTTTTATTTGGTGGTAAAAGTGCAACTCACTAAATTAGTTTGCAACTTACCATGTACAGTGTTAATCACACAAATCAATATACAGTACAAAGGTAATGTATATCATTATAAAATGTGTTAGCCATATTATGCGTGAAAATGGTCATATCATATATAGAACCATGGGTAATGAATGTAGTGTTGTTGTGCTACTAATCCAGCAAAAATGCAGTTTAACAGAATCACAGCACTTACATAAAAACAACTCCCTCAAGTACACTATTAATTTGAGTCAACTAATGTACAGGCTATTTTCTTTCCAGAATTGTGCTTGTTTCCTGCCCACACAGGATGTTATTCAGACGGTCTGCTGCAGTGTTCACCACAAACACCCTGGATCCACTTCAAGTGTCTATGAGCTTCTGAATGTGAAGTTTGAGTTCTTCAGGAAGCCCCAGTTCTGTTACTAGGTCCAAGGAGCACTTCAGAAGCTGTCTTGTAGAGAAAGAACCATGGGAAAGAATTCTTGGTGAATTTTCACTCGCGCCTCCGGCGTTACCACAGCAGTCACTGTTCGTTCCATCTCTCCCACAACGGTCTGCATTGTTTGAGCATCTAGATTCTTCATCCTGGTCCCTTTGCTCAACATTTAGGTCCTCCATGTCATCCACCACTTCGGTCACACTAGGCAGAGGCTTCTGCTGGGCTTTTCTCATGTCCTCCACCAGCCCGTCCTCATGCGTCTCCAATCTCTGGAGCAGATCGGTGACGGACGCTAAAGCTGGGCTTCCAGGGAGCTGAACCTGACACCAGCACCGCACCGCACTGTGAAAGAAGACATGGTCAAAAACCACAGAACAATGGACAGAATAGATTTAGGATTTTGATTAGAGGCCTAAAAAGAGATTTTTTTTTATAGTTCATTTACTGCATGGTCTCTTTAATGAGTGAATATTTCATGTCACATCTTCTCAAGCTCACACAGGTGTCCTAGCAGAGTAAACAAAGGTGTAATTGTAAACTTATTTATTTTAGTATAATTTATTTAAGCTGCATGATTAATCGTTAAAAGAATGATTTCAAGCACCCACACAATCTGAACGACAACAATTCACCTGTCTATTAAACCTTTGGCAAGTACGATCACAGCGAACGTTCAAATCTACGTTTGCGCTACTGCTGATCCAGAGAGAGTTGTCATGTATTAGGTATGAAACAGCTTCACAAATCGTATTATCATTATTTCTGTTACAATAATTCAAGTTATCCGATATATTCCGGATATAAACATCGATGTCTATGATAGCGATCAAAATGTAGTAAAAAAAATAAAAAATCTTTTAAAAGTAACTTGATGCTTCACATAAAGACCTTATCAATTACATTGTTACACCAGTAGGTGGCGACAAGTGACTGTTAAAAAGTGTATTTGTAATTGAATCATTCAAGAAATTCATTCAAAAACGCTGACTCATCCATATCTCAGTATTTTGAAGTCATTGAATCATTCAGTCGAACCAATTATTTTTTTAAATAATTAAATATAATTTAAATAAAGTAGAACAATTAACATTGTCAGATGATGTTTTTTAGTTGTTTATTCAGAATTGTGGAACAATCGTGATCTCCATTTTAAACAGATAATCGTAATTCTCAATTTACCCAGAATCGTGCATCTCTATGTTATTACAGTATTTAGCATTTTTATATACATTTTAATTTTCTTTTTACTTTTTTTTTTAAAGTTTTAGTCATATTGTTGTGCTTTTACCTGTTTATATATTACATTTCTATTTAGATCTTTTTGCATTTCAGTTAGTTGATAAAGGAACATTTCTACTATTTGTTAGTCTTTAAGTTTTTCATGTGCTATTTCTATTTTATTTCAAATAAAGAACATTTTACATAGTTTTAATGACAAGAACACTAGCTTGACAACCAATAAGAACCCAAATGATTGTCTTATTTAAGCTATTTTTGTTCAAACAAATTCACTTCATTTGATGTTTTGCAGTCTAATGCAATGACATCCATACTTTTGATTGACATCCTGAGAACTTTAGTTTATAGTTACAAAGCGTAACCTAAACACGCAAACAAAAAAAACTAGCACACTAGGAATTGGTTCCCAAAACACTGCCAAACAGGGACAATTCACTAGTATGCACACACCATTTTCTGTATGGAGCAGTCACTCAACTCAATATTAATTGTGAAGCATAATAATGGAAAAAAAAAATGAAAACTATAATAAGTAGTGTTAACTTACACCCACAAAAATAGCCCTACAATTCTAACAACTAGAATAATAATTTATTTTCATTGGAGGGTGTATTTCACATGTAAAAGGCCCTAAAATGATGACAAATAAGATAAATGCACAGGCTTACCTCATGATTCCTTTGAGCTGACCAATGACAGTCATTTTAGTGGCTCCTTCTCTGTATCCCATGTTGAAACCAGCCTGTAGTGATGCTTCTTTCCCTGCATCAACACCATCTCTGAAACCATCCTGACAGAAAACCACACGGCAGTCGTTTCTAGACTGCGCTGCTTACACTCGCTACACATCGTGAATGTTGCTTTTGTGTGTCACCTCACCGGTGTTCTTAAAAACTCTTACATTGCATGAACGAGAACACTCATTTAGGTTAGGGACACAAAAAAAACCCGATACAATATTTCAGTACAAGCATGTTGTGAAAGGTTCATCGTTGATAAATGACTGTTGACGTACCTTTGCGCGTTTTTCCATGTTGTATTTCCACTCTTTGTTCTGCAGACTGATATCATCCACATCCTCGTCGAACACATCCTCGCTAGACGCCGCTGATTTCACCCACGACATGTTTGCAATCTACGAATCGCGACAGTTAATCTCACTGAGTGTGAACTCAACGTTAAAGGTGTCCAATCGGTAAAATATGCTCGTTTCGGCCTCTCTGACAGGACTCATAAACCATTTTCACATCCACGTGGTCATGTGACTGACGTCATCAGAATGCATATGAAGCTGTTTTCTTCTTCTGGTCGCTTCTGGTCGCATTCACACGTCATATCGCCGCCTGCTGGTCTGCTTTTATTTAACCTGTGAAATATACACTCACCTAAAGGATTATTAGGAACACCGTACTAATAATGTGTTTGACCCCCTTTCGCCTTCAGAACTGCCTTAATTCTACGTGGCATTGATTCAACAAGGTGCTGAAAGCATTCTTTAGAAATGTTGGCCCATATTGATAGGACAGCATCTTGCAGTTGATGGAGATTTGTGGGATGCACATCCAGGGCACGAAGCTCCCGTTCCACCACATCCCAAAGATGCTCTATTGGGTTGAGATCTGGTGACTGTGGGGGCCATTTTAGTACAGTGAACTCATTGTCATGTTCAAGAAACCAATTTGAAATGATTCGAGCTTTGTGACATGGTGCATTATCCTGCTGGAAGTAGCCATCAGAGGATGGGTACATGGTGGTCATAAAGGGATGGACATGGTCAGAAACAATGCTCAGGTAGGCCGTGGCATTTAAACGATGCCCAATTGGCACTAAGGGGCCTAAAGTGTGCCAAGAAAACATCCCCCACACCATTACACCACCACCACCAGCCTGCACAGTGGTAACAAGGCATGATGGATCCATGTTCTCATTCTGTTTACGCCAAATTCTGACTCTACCATCTGAATGTCTCAACAGAAATCAAGACTCATCAGACCAGGCAACATTTTTCCAATCTTCAACTGTCCAATTTTGGTGAGCTTGTGCAAATTGTAGCCTCTTTTTCCTATTTGTAGTGGAGATGAGTAGTACCCGGTGGGGTCTTCTGCTGTTGTAGCCCATCCGCCTCAAGGTTGTGCGTGTTGTGGCTTCACAAATGCTTTGCTGCATACCTTGGTTGTAACGAGTGGTTATTTCAGTCAAAGTTGCTCTTCTATCAGCTTGAATCAGTTGGCCCATTCTCCTCTGACCTCTAGCATCAACAAGGCATTTTCGCCCACAGGACTGCTGCATACTGGATGTTTTTCCCTTTTCACACCATTCTTTGTAAACCCTAGAAATGGTTGTGCGTGAAAATCCCAGTAACTGAGCAGATTGTGAAATACTCAGACCGACCCGTCTGGCACCAACAACCATGCCATGCTCAAAATTGCTTAAATCACCTTTCTTTCCCATTCTGACATTCAGTTTGGAGTTCAGGAGATTGTCTTGAGCAGGACCACACCCCTAAATGCATTGAAGCAACTGCCATGTGATTGGTTGATTAGATAATTGCATTAATGAGAAATTGTGTTCCTAATAATCCTTTAGGTGAGTGTATATATATATATATATATTTTTTTTTTACAGTCTATGATATTTTATATATATAATTTACCTGAGATTCAAAAATGAAATAGTTACATTAGTATGAGTATAAATCAAAGTAAAATAACTCTCTTTTTTTTCTTTCTTTTTTAAGTTTTATTGATAATATTTTGGGTAAAATTAAAAAAAAAAAAAAAAAAACCTGCCAAGCACATTTATTGGTCAGGTTTCACCTCAACATCAAGTCATTAGGAAAAGAACCATTTTATACATAAACGTAAATGAAGAAGGCATCTCTCTGACAAAAACTACAGCTACAGGTTTTATTTACTAGGCAAGTTATCTGTTATTCATTTTTCATTGGATCTCTCCTGTTTTTGCATGTGTTCATAATTTCATAATTCATCATTTGTATGACAGACTGGCTAAAAATGATGTCCACAAAGTTCAGCACGTTTCATTGTGTTATCACAAATAAAACAATTGACTTCAAGAACAACTAAGCAATGTACTTACAAATCTTTAACAAATTTTGTCACTACTGTATATCAATAACAATGCTGTAGTTAAACATATTGCCATTTTAATACCTTAATTTAGATTTTGTTTTATTATATTATGAATAGTATAGGCTACCCAATGAAAAGGAGCCTGTGATGTATTTTTTTTTATTTAATTTAATTGATTAATGTAATTTAATTTAATTAATGGAAAACTATTTTAATTAATTGTATTATTATTATTATTACCACTACTATATTACTATATTACTTACAGTAGTCAGAATATTCTATTTGTCCTCCCGATTTCAAATTTGCTGTTTTTACATAAACTGCTCATTTTGTCTTGCCCGAGTTTGAAGAAGTGAAATATTAATTGTAAAATGAAACGTTAATATGAATAATATTACCAAAATGAAATATTAATAGTGCACACAAAAAGTTAAAAAAGTCAAATAAATTCAAAGTAAACAAAAAAGTGTTGCATTGAGCCCAGTAAAAGTATGTGTCCTGTATGACCGCTAGATGGCGCTAGATTCATATTAAACTGTGTCTGTGTTTGCAATGAATTAATCGAAAGTGAAAACATATTTAGTGTAGCTAATGTCATTGCTCAACGACACAAATGCATTTTTTTAATTCTTCATTTTAAATTAAAGGCGCTGACAGTGATTGTTTCACCTTCCCGTATAGCTACTCCGACTGGGACAATTAGTCAAATTAAAGGAGGGAACTGAAAGCCTTATAAGATAGCCTACATTGAATTAAACTGTCAATACACTTTTAAGAAACAAGACTTTATCTCTCAAAAAGTGCCATGTTTAATGAGGAGTCTAATTAATTTGGCTAGTCCAACTCTTTGAAGTATTATGTTACATATGCTAAATAGAGCCGTACTGTAATGTGAAGAGGATTAATCTACCTCAACAGAACTGTGACCTTTACAATTATGCTAATTAAAACACCTCATTTATCTTTATGGTTATTTCAGGACAGGGCTACTTTTCAGGTACGCAACTTTTAAAATAAGCTCTACATGAGACATCTGTCATCCTCAAAGTGCCTTGTGTAACTGTGAATAGTGGTCCTGGTTATAAATTATGTCTCCTAATTCTTACAAGCTCGTGTGATGGTTCAGACAGTGAAGTGGCGCAGCAGGTGAGAGTTTTATGAGAAGAGAATCATCCTCTATTGCCCAGTGGGTAGAAATGTATCCATTTAGGGTTCTTTTCCTCACGGTTAGCACTTTGTTCAGTGCTGATATCAGAGTGGAAAATCCAAATTCATCACAGGCGCTGGAACCCTCAGGAATCCATGGTGAAATTTAATTGAAAAAAAAAAAAAAAAAAAACATACAGTGATGTTACTGCTTAAGACTCAATGGAAAAGTTAAACAGCTAAGCAAGTTTCAGCTTACTAGACTTTCAGAACTGAAAGTACACTCGCTCATCACTGTTAGCGTCTAGCGAAATAAATATAAAAGGCCTATTTTACGTAGGTTGATTTGAATGCAGTCAACTAGGCTTATTTAGATACAGTAATGTAATTATGAATTTAGAATATTAAACATTTCAAAAGATTTATAAATCATTTCTACATAAGAAAATTTGGATTTTGAAAAATGTATTTTTATATAGGCTAGGCTACTCACTGCTTTTTAGAGCTGAAAGCATATTCACTCATAAAAGCTACCTGTAAGTATCTAGTGAAATTAGTTTATTTAGGTAATTTTTAATGATTTATTTGTACTATTTAGGTACAGTAGCCTAATGTTTAAAGTTTCACTATGTAATCTTTGGCCCTCTAGCGGTTAAAAACAAAACTGCACGCATTTTGCGGAAGAACATTACTTTGGTTGCGCTTCGGCTCTGCGTGACTGTGCGGAATCTGCGGATGAATATTGTTGTTTCTCATAACTAAAAAGAGAGACACATTTCCTGCTGTTCATATTCACTAGTAGGCCTACTACTAGGCTTACGACCAGTTTATGGAAAGGATCTCAAGCTGACAAGCTGAAGATGTTACTGTAGCCTATAGTATACCCATTAATAAACATGGTAGGCTACTTCCTTGAAAATAAATTCCAGCACAGTGCTACAGCAACCACAATGAAATGACTCTTCCCAATTAAATGCTTTACAACGAACCCTGTTAGAGAGCTACATATGGCAATGTATCTGTTGAGTAATTGCGTTTACAACATTTCAAATCCTTAATATGCAAGGGTGAGTGATGTAGCTAGCCTACGCAATTTATAATAGGCTTACCATTTATCAGGGTAAGACAAAAAACATGTTTTGGAAGAAGTAGGCTATGATGATGTATTGACTAATGAGTATTTAAATTTTGTTAATTTTGAACAAACAAAGTTACATAGTAGCCTACCCTCAAAATATGGAACATATTTAAAACACTTATAAATTAACAAATAATTTCTTAATAAAACTTATATATATATATATATATATATATATATATATATATATATATATATATATATATATATATATATATATATATATATTAGCTAGTAAAATTGCAGAACTGAAAGTGTACTCACTTATAACCTACCTGTTTTTGAGGTGAAATAATTAGGAAATGAGTATAGCATGCATTAGAAGGTATTCAACTATTTAGATGCAGTTCTTAATAAGCATTAATATGTTTTTAAACCTGTATAAATCATTTTTAAATTATTACACAAAAAAACATTAAAATACATCAAAATAAATGTAAACTGAATTTATATTGATTACTTTTCAGAATTTTAACACCAGTTCTAACGCTTTATAATGCCTTTAAACCACATTATAGCGGGCAGGGTCTTGTTTTTTTGTTTTTTTTTTACGCTACAAGTGATGACAAACACATTACACTCATCAATATTGCATTTTTCCTTTCTTTCCCCCGCACCACAGAGACAAAGAAAAGAGGTCCCTGCTTTATTTTAAGATGGGCTATTCTTCATCTTGTGCTTTAAGGGAACACACAGGAGAGATGCAGCCCGTGGACAAATGCATTTCACCTTGCACAGAGTGCATTTGCAGGAGCCGGACAACAATGGCCCAGAGAATACTCCGGAGGGCAGCGTCGAAGGCCTGAAAATGGATTCCGAGGGGCCTGCGGATCCGAGGCTTTCTGCCGCCACACCTTCCTCCAGCGCCGCACTTTTCCCCCCTCGCACGCTCTCCCTTCCTCTCTCGCTCTCCAGGAGAGCAAAACAAGCAGCCGGGGCAATCACCTGACACATTTCCATCCAATTTCCACTGCCGAATGTGTTCATTTTCGGCCCTAATGGCATGTCATTTCAGCGGAGCCTTTGGTCAAGAATTAATCCTGGAATCAAAACAGATTTTCCGGGGAGCAATCTTCCATCAAGTATTGATTTTTTTACACTCACAGAGCCTGTACTCCCTAATTTAACCTGACAGCACACTGCACAATGGACTAGAGAGCACCTTGGCGACTCACAGAGGGAACTCTCTTGCGTTTTCTCTTTCTCTCTTGCTCCCACTTTTCACCCTCTCACTCCCCCCACCTCCTTTTGAGCAGCTTTTCAAAAAGTCAGGGAGAAAAGGAGAATTTTGAGGAGAGAGGTTTAAAAAACAAAGGACTGTGAGATGGTTACGTGTAAGGATGATGGAGATACGGTTACTGTTTTACCTCTAATTCTGCTTTCAAGTGCATCGCATCTGAGGCATGCAGGACCGAGAAGGGCTCTAGGAAACGGAAAAGAGGGAAATTAAAAGAAAGAAGGAACGAGGGAAAGAGAGAGGAGTGTTTTCCAGGGGCTATCAGGTATCATTATGGGCCTGTTGACATCCAGGACTCTCTGTGCAATGCACCTCTAAGATGTTCTCCTCCTCCTGCAGCCATTTTCTTTCCCTGAGTGGGTGAAAAGGGTTTCATCAGGGGCTGGAGAGGAGGGGACAGGAGAGTCCGAATGTTCAATGTGCAGCTGACCACTAATGAGTGGACCCTCCTGAACGGGCTTCATAAAGCCTCTACCCTCAACCTGTCTCCTGCGGCAGAGGGTTTCCAGTTCATTTTGACACTCACTTGTCTCTTTTAGAACAGAAAAAAAAAAACAAGTTGACATGTGAATCCAGTGTCATACAATTAAACATGAAAACTACATTTTGAAAACATGGGGAATTTACATAAAGTAGTCTTTAAAGTCAGCAAAATCACTTTATAGAAATTGTATGCATCTCATTATTGTTAATCAAACATCACAACTCTATAGCAGATCTGAATGTGAACTGTGTTGATTGGACTAAATAATTTAAGTCAGACATACATCACCGGAAAGGTGACTTAAATTATTTAGTCCAATCAACTCAGTTCACATTCAGATCTGCATCCATCCAATCAACAACCAGTGAATGAAACCAAGTCCTCGCTCCACATGTTTTTCTTTTTCAATAATCTGTTTCACTGGAAAGTTCTGTACGTCACAATATGGAAGAAAATATATGTCAATACTCACAACATTCGTAACATCGTGACTTTAATTAGCATAAACAAAGTGATTGAAATCATGATAAGCGTTGTGTCAGTGTTCAACTACATTGTCCTTGACCGTAGGAAAAAAGTCCTCTATTTCAGTGATTCCTAGCCTGGGATATTAAGCATATGGTAATCTAAAAAGTTTACTAAACTACCGGTAAACTACCCAGTAAGCAATGTTGCATTTAAAAGACATCTAATAGCCGTCCAAACACAGCTCCGACGCCTAGGCTAAAACAAGGCAAAATTTGGGCTGTCAGTGAAAATGTAATAGATGTCTAACCGTAGCCCAAGAATAGACACACAGGCTAAGCAATAGAACATGTCAAAGAAATGAAAACCAAACACCTTGTAATCACTGTTGACTTTGCTTACATGATGGAAAATCATACATCTCACAAGTTATTTTGGCAAAAACAACTTGTAACCAAATTCAAGATTATTTTGACTAGAAGTGGGTTACTCATAGCCGGACTATATCGGGTCTATACTGTACTTAACATAGACGTGAAATGACGGGCAATAAATCACTTAAAATAAAAATATTCGGACTGTTAAAAGGTTAAGAAAATTGCAAATGTATTTATTTAATTTTATTACTTTGTTTATTTTCATTTACTTATTTTTTGTACTGAATACCTTATCACAATTATTTTAGGGAAATCCAGTGACTGACACACAAAACAAAAAAAGTTATAGATTTTCATGTATGTTTCATTTATGTATTTTAAGTGACTGCTTAATAGTGTACTTGAGTTTTAATGACAAGAATGAGGCTTAAAAACCATAAATAAAAATATATTTTTTGTTACATGAATGAGAATGAACTGAGTTGAATCACTGTGCATATTAAATCACAAGAAAGAGCATGTATTTCCAGACAAAAAAAATGACAGGTAACAATTAACTAGAATATTATGTATAGTAGCATTGCATCCCAGAGGCCATGCAGGTTTGTTGTTGGTCTCACCTCCAACTTACTGAACGCTAAAACGCCGCTAAAGATAAATGGAGCGGAGGGCAATTGGATCTGTTGTCCCAGTCACATCTCCATCAGCATCAGAGGCAAGGGGCATTATTTACCCTGCTGATAATGGAGAGGAGAGATGGACAGAGGGAGAGGACTGGAATGGGAGCCCATCCACTGACACCTCAGACAGGCTGTGAGCATCGGTAATTGCCCCTCCGGAGGCAACAAGGTGTGCACAAACAGCAGAGATGCCTGAGTGGCCATATATTTGTGTATGCGCCTCGGAGTGTGCGAGGCAGACGCGTTCAAGGGATACGGCGACAGTTCATTTTCCCAGAACATCGTCCCGCCACACGTCCATTGCTGAGGAGATAAGCCAAGAGAGCACCTCGCCGCTGATGGAAAAACAAAAAGAACAATTTAAAAAGCATCGGCATCAAGCAAACACGCGCGCACATTCACCCACAGCCGAATATTCTCTCTCACTTTCCTTTTCAGAGTGTCTTGACTGATATTGAACAGTAATCCATTTGAGCTGCTGACATTTCATAATGTTTTCTCCCCTCTTGTCTTCCTTCTCTCTTTCTCTCTCAGGGCAATTTCTGACACTTGGAAGTTGAGCAGAAACGTGTTCCATTGAAGCAAGCCGTAAATATGAAAGGATTCTGCTTTTGAAAAGCAGCGTGAAGTCTAGCGTGAGGATAATTATTGCTTTCACTGCCCTGAACAAATCGATCCAGATACGCTGCATTATGGAGACTTGTGCTTTTAAGAGAAGTTGGTTCACAAGACACACTTCTGTTTTTCATAATAGATAAGAAAACATTTAGGAAAGCAGAGTGAAAACAAGCATTGGTGCATTCATCTACCTCATCTTGCGCTAAAGTTCTTACAATTTATAGCCAGAAAATAGACCTTGCAGTCATAGGTTTGCTTCATAAATGTTTTGGCAAAATTAGACTAATAGATGTTTGTATTTAGTTGGTATTGCTTTAGTAAGGATTTTTTTCCATTCAGCTTTAGCTCAAGGTTTGTTCTGAAGATGACTGGCTAACATTGTCTTAGTTATCACACTAATGATATAAAACAATAAATAGATGTGAAAATTTAATTTAAATTAATATTTAATTAATTTAATTAGCAACAGTAATGTGCCTGGGACAACGTATTGTTGTCATTATACAACTATTTAATAGAATACTGCATTTGACCAATCAGAAACAAGTATTCTAACAAGAATTGTTGGAAAATTCTTCATTTTAATTTCATGGCAGGGCCATGAGACAATTTTGTTGGAGAAGAAGGTCCATTGTACAATATGTATGAAGCACAAAGGTCACAAATGTCAAACTAAGCATCTTCCAAGTGGCCAATGAAGCAAATGTGTGCCAAAAATTCATCGACGCATGTTAAAGCTCAGCAAACTTGAACCCTGACGTGATATCTGCGAGGGAAAATGATTCGCCACCTATTATCCATCAGATGACAACATGTCGCCAGCGGAATTTCATCATTGGAAGGTAAACGTGACCAGGTCAACCCGATAACACAAGAAAATTGAACTATTTTACAAGTGGCCAAGTTATTAATTATGATTTGATTTGCTGATCGTACGAAAATGTTTGTTGATCGTACGAAAACGCACTAGTTTTAGAAAAAAATTAGAATAAAGTTCCACCCCTACCCCCACCACTAGTTTTTAAAATCTTAATCGATTTTGAAATCCGATAACATGTTTTTGAAACAAAAAAGCTTATTGAATTGCACTACGTGAAAAAAAAAAAAAAATGCATTTTTTTGCATACACTGTATTTTTAGGGCTTGCATTTTTATGGGCTGAAATGCAACATGGTTGTTAAGCTGTTAATATTTCAATTCAAAACATTTCACACACGTTTTCATTATTAAAAATGCAATAATCCATATTCACCTTTCAGATTTCACTTCCAAAATATTCATTCTGTTTAAAAATACAACCTATAATATTCGACAGGCAATTTTCGGTCTATTTTATTTCGTTTTACAAATTCGCTTCCAAAAATTCAGTGGTTCAAATTCGACAGAAAATTCAACATTTGACATCCGGGAAAGGCAGGAATATCAGTAGATTGCCGATTGATAATCTCCATAGCTGTTAGTCGAGCTCACCTGCAGGTGGTGCAAGTGCAGCTGTTGACGTAGAAAACTATAAAGCAACGGGTAGAGAAACTCATTCATTCATGAAAAAGGATTTACAGAAATCGAGCAAGCGGTAAGTATTTGTGATAATTTTCAGGGCCAGTATATAGATATGCAAAAGCTTCACTGACTAAAATAACTAGCTTCCGACAGATGGCCGTATGCATCGATTTGGTGTATTGATGAACACTGAAGCGCAGAGGATAGAGCAAAACAAAACACCAGTCATGAATTAGAAGTCTAAAACGAGAATTTTTAAAGAGAAATGTTGGAGGAGCTTGAGTTTGTTGCCCAGCCCTGTTAGTTTGAACCGTGAGAGGCATCAAAGCTTACGCTACTCCTACATCATATGTCATACATTGTCAAGTGTTACTCTTTTGGCGCAAGTCAACTTGCGTAGGCCGTCTGCAGGAAGCTAGTTAATTTAGTCGATAAAGTTTTAAATATGGATATTTTTCTTACACGAACACATCACTTCACTTCTTCAGAAGGCCTTTATTAACCCCCCGGAGCCGTGTGAAGCACTTTTATGATGGATGGATGCACTTTTATGGACTTCAAAACAGAAACAGCCATTCACTGCCATTATAAAGCTTGGAAGAGCAAGGATATTTTTTTAATATAACTCTGATTGTATTCGTCTGAAATAAGAATGTCATATACACCTAGGATGGCTTGAGAGTGAGTAAATCATGCGGTAATTATCATTTTTGGGTGAACTATCCCTTTAAGATTATCATGCCAGCACCTCCATCGCCATTTTAAAAGTTCCGTCACTTCCATCTCCTTGTAGACTTGTCTCTCATTGCATTTTGTGGAAGTACTGACATAATCATAGTCGTAATCAGGGCTTGACATTAACACCCGCCAACCTGTCTGGATTTTGCAGGTTGAATTTTATATATAATATACAGTTGTGGTCAGAATTAATGGCACCATCAAAAAAGTATTTTAAAAAGGCATCTGAAATAATAAACAAAGTGCAATCTAGTGTTGTCAAAAAATATATATTTTTTGATACATATCAATACTTAAATATCTGAAACGCTTCCAATACTAATTTTCCGCAGAATAGATACATCATACCAGCTGCGCTTTCTCACTCTCTAATCTCTCTGACAGCGAGTTAACACACAAACCCGCCTCCCCTCACTCACTGTTTCATTTGCTCCGGCTGATTATTTTTGGTGTTATAGGCCTTGAATTTCAGCGTGGGATTGCACGTATTTCCCAATAATTTTACTCATTCCTGCAGATTTTGTGCTCACACCCAAAGTGCGCCAGCATAAAGCTCCCTCTCAGTATTAAAATTGCGTTGTTTTTCGCTGCTAATTGCACAGCGCGCTTAAACAGTCAAATGCACACAAATGCCAAATGCACATAATGTCAAAATGCTGGTCTTGTCTTGGAGAGTATTCACGTTATGTTTTAAGTGAACGTAAAAAGTTGAGAAAGAAAACGAATGTGTAAAGCCGGGTGCACACTGTGTGATTTATAATAGTCCTTTGTTGCTTGTCAGACTGTACGAACATGATCATCGCTGTAAGTCATGTCACACTGTAAGATCTCAGTTGTCATTAATGTCAGACTGTACGACAGTCAAGATGCGTTAAAAATGGACGCACACACACAAGAAAACTTGTCCGGAGTTTTACATCAGTCAATAACACGTTCGGTGACAGTGAGCTGCATTACATGCGGGATTGAAATGGTGGCTACAAAGAAAGCTCTAACGTTAATTTTGGATGTTTAATTTTAAATTAGAATGTCAGGAGGGGTAAATCATGCAGAAATTGACCTGAAACTCCTGTAGTCTGAGCCCGGCTTAAACCAACCCTCAGTGGAGAGTAAAGGCACCCACACACTACAAGATAATCAGGGCGATTTAGAGCCTAATTCTCCCCTTCCGACAATCCTAGGGAAAGTCTTGATTATCTTGGTGGTTCTACAGATTTCCTGTGGTGTGAGGTGTGTTAAGAGTGATTGAATCTGCTTAGAAGAATGTTGGGGCCGCACCAAACTCCGAATATTTATGATAAGAAATACTGTTGGGGGGGGGGGGGGGGGGGGGGCAGGAGATGAACTACATCTCACTCTGTAGATTTCGACTTCATCCAAACCAAACCAAACCTTCATCCAATTTTTAGATTCATTAAAATTTTACAAGATTTTAAAAATCTTTTAGTGTGAGCAAGCCTTAAGCAAGCATTGTACAAATTCGCCACAGATGCCACTAATTTACCAAATCGTAAAATAGTAATGAACTACCATGAGAATGTGTCGCGTGCCTTTACTTTTGCAACCCAATGTAGTTTTGGTCAAAAAGCAATGCTTTGGTAAAGGTGAGTCATTATGATCTAAGATTCTAAATCTTATCTACACCTGGGAATAAACAGAAGGCATCTAGGATTAAAAATGTTGATCATGATCATGAGGTTTGACACAAACTTGTGGAGTTCATGCTACTTGAGTTCTGCTGTCATTAAATCAAACACACCAAATAAGACATTCTAGGATTCATGTTCATTTTTCAATTCTACCCGCTCAATTTGTTATGCTGATAACATTGTTTGTAATTTAAAAGTGACATTATAAATGCTAATTATTATGGTTTCAGACTTTTGGACTCCAAGCACATCTACTACACTTCCTTTCAGTGCCCAAGTCACATGAAGAAACTAGAAAACTGGCTTATTTGGCAAAATATCCCTGTAATTGGTTCAAAAATGGAGCTGATGTACTCTCTCCATGTCTTCCCACTTGACAAAGTTTTTGAAAAGCTTCTGTCTGAATGCTGAAGTCTATGGTTGCAAAAATAGCACATCTCTGCACGTTCATTACAGAGCTAATGGCAAATATGATGAAATGGGACACAAAACAAAAGAATACAAAAAAAATACATCTGCTACTTTTAAAAAGAAGAGCAGGAAGGGAAGAAAGGACAGCGCAAACATCTTCAACATCAGTTCTCAGCCTAATGTTAATAATTTATGTTGCGTGTGCTTCTTTATGATTAATATTTATTTATTTACCGCTCTTCAATTTGCCAGCCAGTCAAGCTTTCAAAGACTTCATGGACAAGAGAAGCCGTCACAAACTTCAGAGTTTACTTTCAAAAGCCTTTCAGCAGAGAATGTGCTTTCTCTCTTAGAGACGGCTCATTATTGTTATCTGTTGCAGCAAAGAAATGAAATATTGATGCGAAATAACCCTGGCATGGATTCCTTTCTATTGACCCTATGGAAATCTAAATGAATTGCTGCTGACCCTGCTGCAGCCTGTGGGCCGTCGGTTTGCTTTTAGGTGTGAATTCAGCATTGAAAGCTTGTTCGGCTGTAAGGAGAAAAGCATTTGTGTGTGACTCTTCACTTTATATCAGCTATTACATGGAAGGACGACGCATTACGGAGGACAGAATGAAAGACGGCTATTGTTCAGAGGAAGAGACGAACCACTGGGAAGTAAAGTGGGTTTAACATGGTTAAAATAGCAAGACAATGTGTCTTTTAAAGGATAAATGGGATTGTTTTACAGAGTTTGAAATTTTCACTCGTTAATCCAACACTCTATGTTAACGATTTCTGAGGCACCATTTGAACTATATGTGCAAGAAATTTACCATCACTACATGGCCATTATTTGCCATCATCATTATACAGCATACGTTTGTTGTTTTGTAGCTGTTATATAAAGTTTCTAACCTTTTGTTGTTTCATACTGTATGTGTTATATAAAGCTTCTAATCTTTTGTTGTTTTATAGTTGGAAGTTGAACAACCTGGACTATGAGTTGAGAATGGGGTGAATATAAGCTTTCTGATAATGTTCCAAAAGCCACATGTCTGATATAGGTGATAAGTTGATAAAGTATGATATGGAATGCTGATTTTTATTAAAGGAAGAATTGAAATTACACTTACATACTGTTCCATTTCAGCCGCTCACGTTCAACGTAGTAGACTAGTGGACTGATTGGGATCACGCTTAGGGAGCCTGTCATCTTCGAGTATTGATAAAACGAGCCGATGCACACATTGGCGTGCGAGCTTTGCATCCACGCTCCACCCCACAGTGCGGGTATAAATACGGAAGTGGATGCACGCACCACTTGTCTTTTGCTTTGGAGCCGATCGGTCTTCATGGCGGTGTCTCTGAAAGTGTTGATTCATTCAATGAGCGAGTATGTCGGTGCTTCTTCTGGAAATCTCTCCTGGTGCTGGTGGTTCTACAGTGACGAGTGCAGCGGTGGTCGCAAGCTTTCTGAGCTCTCAACTGCTGTCTTAACAGCATTCCTTTTTGTGTTTGTTTGTCTGACAGCTGATTGAGGGTGAAGAAAGTGAGTTCTTCACTGGTACAGGCTGCACCATCCCTGTCAGTGTTGCCGCGATCATTCCCCTGTGTGCTTCGGCACTGGTGAGAGTTTTTCATTTCCTGAAAGAGCAACACGGGTGCGTTTGCATCTTTTTCAAGATGTCATTCCACCCGTGCGGCCGTTGAATGTCCCCCTCTGACGGTCACATTAGTTGCATCACGTGTTTGGGATTACAGCATGCTGAAGCAGCTTTTGTGGATAGTTCATGTTCTCATTGCGAGAACATGACTATCGCGGTGTTGAGATCGAGACTTGCCTTCGTCTGCGAAGGTGGAGTCCCCATTACCATGCCCCACCCTAGTAGGCAGAGCAGCACGCTCCGTGTGACAATCACCCTGGCCTGCCGCCATTCCCTCAGCCCGTGATCAGACCTTTTGTTTCTCCGGGCCAGCCGCCCCTAGAACAAGTGTCCACCAACACCGGCTCGAGTTGCTAGCAGTACACCTTGTATTGAGATGCCGCAAAATGCCGCTGCTCAGCATGTATTGGTCTGTACAGTCAACATGGCGACCATTGCGCTACGCTTCCCTCACATGTCGTAACTCGCCCGCCACCTCCTCCGATGGAGTCAGAAGCTTCTGAGGTCACTTCATTCCACTTAATTTTCCGGCCTGCTCAATGAGGCCTCACGACAGCCTGTGGCCCAGGGAGAATGGAGACTCCATCCCCAGGCGGTCCAGCTGTTCTGGGACCACTTCGGCCCGCACAGTTACATCTGTTTGCCTCTCTAGACTCTTCCCATTGCCAGATGTTTACTCCCTGACCGAGCAGAGAACCCTCGGCACAGAGACACAGGCACACAGCTGGCCTCAGGGCTGCCGCAAAGATGCGTTTCCCCAGTGAGCCCTCTTGCACAGCACTGTGCTAAGTCAGAGAGGAGAAGGAGTAGGTCTTGCTAGTTGCCCCTTACTGGCCCAACCGGACCTAGTTCTCTCGAGCGTATGCTCCTCTCGACAGCCCTCCCTGACCCATTCCTCTGAGACATTTTCAGGGACGAGGCGCCGTTGGCACCCACGTCCAGACCTCTGGAATCTCCATGTCTGGTCCCGAAAGGACAGAACGCGGAGGTTCTAGGTGATCAACCACAAACAGGTCGTAGTAGATACCATCACTTCTGCGAGAGCACCCTCGATGAGGCTTGCTTATGCCCTGAAGTGGAACCATTTCATTGAATGGTGTTCTTCTCTTCCGAGAAGCCCCCCCAAAGGTGTTCGATCACTCTGTGCTTTGTTTCCTGCAAGATGGGTTGGAGCGAGGGCTGTCTCTCTCCACCCTCAAAGTGTATGTTGCTACATCATGATGCAGTGGATGGAAATCCATGGGAAAGCACGACTTGATCGTCAGGTTCCTGAGGGGAGCGAGGAGACTGAATCCGCCTCGCGCCCCCTCTATACCCTCTTGGGACTTATCTCTGGTGCTACCGCACTGCAGAGACCTCCTTTTGAGCCCTGCAGGCAGCTGAGTTAAAAGTCCTGTCTTTAAAAACAGTTCTCCTGCTTGCTTGGCCTCTATCAAGAGGGTGGGGGACTTGCACAAATTTTCGGTCGACGAATCGTGCCTGGAATTCGGGCCGCTAACTCTCACGTTATCCTGAGACCCCAGCCTGGATATGTGCCCAAGGTTCCTACCTCTCCCCTTAAAAGGGACCAGGTGGTGAACCTGCAAGCGCTGCCCCAGAGGAGGCAGACCCAGCCCTGGCTTTTCTGTCCCGTCCGCTCCTTCGTTTAACGTGGACAGAACGCAAAGCCTCAAGACCTCAGTCCAGCTCTTTGTCTGTTACGGAGACCAGCAGAAGGGAAAGGCTGTCTCCAAGTAGAGGTTGGCCCACTGAAAAACAAATAGATAGTGGATGCCATTGTCTTGGCGTATCAATCCCAAGACGCACCATGCCCCCCTGGGTTGCGAGCCCACTCCTCTAAAATGAGAGTGTAGCTTCTCCCTGGGCATTGGCACAGGGTGCCTCACTGACCGATGTTTGTAGAGCTGCGGGTTGGGCGACACCAAACACGTTCGCTAGAAAAATAACCTATGTGTCGAGCCGATTGCTTCCCGTCTGCTCCCTTCACATGAAGCCAGTTACACTGTAAGCCCGGTTCGAAGTGTCGGCTTGCTGCGTCATTCCCCTCCTATGTACCAGGTACGTGCACCATTCTTATTCCAGTAGAGTTCCTCTTAGCCGAACCCTGTCGAGTTTCTCCACACCCTTCGGCAACGGACGTGGCGGAGCGTCCCATGCCAGGCCTAGCACTCGTATGCACTGGTGGAACCTGTGCTAAGCTGGGCCCATATGTTGTGATCCCTACGGCGTGATCCCATATGTGTATTTTTCCACGGTACGGCTCCCTTCGGCGAGCCAGTGTCTTTCCCTTGGCAGAGCCCCCTCTGCCATCACTGACTGGTGTGTCTCCCCCCTGTTATAGGTTGGAGCCACCTCAGTGACATCTCATCCCGTCCATATGTGTATCCTCCACATGTATATCTCCCTACGGGCAGGATGTGGCTTCCGCAGCATATTCCTTTCCAACGAAAGGGCACGCTTTCCCAGTGTTAACAAGTCTGACTAATTGGGTCTTGCTGAACAGCATTGACTTCCCTGGCCCTGTCCTATCTCCGCCTCAATAATGTGGGGGGATCAGGAGGCTTTTGTCTAGACACTGGAAGGTGGCAGCACTAGTGGCGTTTTAATAGGGATCCCAATCAGTCAACACGTCGACAACGTCGAACGTAACCGAGACGTTCTCCAACTTAATACGTAGGCTAAGTAAAGTGTCCATTGAATTTCAATAATTAAGCAGACTGAAGTCAATTATTCTGTTTATACCGTGATTACCACACGTCAAGATATTGTTCAGATGTTTTATTTCAGGACATTTGTCAGGTTTTTTTCGGTAAAACGCTCTTAGAACTAAATTCTTACGCATCTCATTCCAAGCCTCCATTGCTAATTCCATAACATAACGTTTGAGGTAGTAACTTAGGCTTGAGCCAATGATTTGCAGGTATGAGAGAGAGAGAGAGAGAGAGAGAGAGAGAGAGATTAAATGATTAAGCATGTGTGAATTACCCGAATCTGTGCGGCTCTAACAGTGTTTGGCAGCAGTGTCTCTACTGACATTTAGCTGCCTCAAAAACAGCGATTACCTCACCACTGAAAAACGTCATAGCTTTATTTTTATTGAACAAAAAAGTAAATCGCGGGGCAGCAGTGCTGACAACAAGTTTTTCTGAGAGTGTGTGTTTGTATTATGTGTGTGCGTGCAGAGAGAGAGAGAGAGAGAGAGAGAGAGAGAGAGAGAGAGAGAGAGAGAAAGAAAGTGTGCTTTCCATAGATAATAAAAGGTCATTTAGTGGAAAAAAAATATGGACATTTCTATCCTATTGTTAGTAATCCCAGATAGCATGGTGACATTGATACAATGTTGAGTTTTGATCCAAACCATCATTTTGGTTGAGATTGACATTTCAATGTTTAAAGTGTGTTGAATCAGCATTGAAATTTTGATGAAAGCCAAGAGAGAGTGACATTGAATTAACCGTGATTAGTAGTTAAGCATGTATCTCTGCAGAACACTAGTGGGTGTTTCTCAATCAGTGGGGCGTTTTCAAACCACAATGGGCATTTTCAACCGTTTTACCCGATTTGCTCTAATCCACTGGGGGCTTGGTTTAGGGGTGGGCCTTCATGATTTTAGCAAGTCTATTAAAAAATGGTTGAAAAACATTTATTGTAGTTTGAAATTGACCATTTTGGTTTTGCATGTGCACTTCTCAGTAGTCTAATGCTTCCTCATTAGAGAGAAAACATAAGTGCATCCTATACAGAAGTCTTGTTTGTTGAAGCACCTGACATACTGATATGACTTCTCTAGCACAGTTTCAAACAATGGTGCATCCACCTTATTTCTCTGTTCCTTTGTTTTGCGTGCTTATTTGCGTTTGATTTGTGTTGTTACTCACTGTAATTAAATACATTAAAAAGTTATTAAACTGTTTGAATAAAGCATCTATTTTTCTACATTCTTAAAAAAAATGCATCTTGCTTTAGTAAAGTTTATTAGGAATTTCCTGAATAAAGTTCTAACGTCGTTTAACAGATTTCTTGAAGTGCAGGAGACATGAACATGAGCAAGAATGTTACACTGCAAACATATCCCATGTCTTGCATCCGTCAGTGCTTGCATGCATAGCACATTGCTCCTTTAGTGGAAGGTGAATCAGCAGCTTCAAAGGGATAGTTCAGCCTGAAATGAAAATTATGTCATCATTTATTCACCCTCAAGTTGTTCCAAACCTTTATGAATTTCTTTCTTCTGCTGCACACAAAAGATGATAAAGTGAAGAATGTTGGTAACCAGACCGGTGCTGCGTTCCAGTCTAAAATTGTCATGCCCTTCACTCGCTAACTTCCCTCCATCTCGTTCACTCGGATGTACGTCATTGCTTACGTTGCACGAGTGCCCAATACTGGCGGAAACTGCAATGGGCTGAATTGGAACGTCCTAAGCCCTTGATCACTTGGAATCAGCTATGGAGCTGATTTATTTATTTAAGAATTTGTTTAATGCAGCATCCAAATGTTTATAAGTGTGTTTGGGTTGTTTTATATTAAAAAAAAATATAATTAATGTATCATAGAGTTGTCTGTTGTGGTGGTGATTAGACGAGATATGTGGTGACGTCACAATCGTACTGCATTGTGGGACATATAGGTGCCTGAAGTGAACATATGAAGTAGACTCGCTCCCTCGGTCAAAATCGAGGGAACGAGGGTCTGTCCATATAAACTTCCCTCCTCCACTTCACGAAGTGGTACGCACTTCAAAATGGCGGCAGGGATTCCCCCGAGGGGAAGTGCTTAGGGAAGTTCGCAAGTGCGTGTCTAAAAGTGGACTGGAATGCTTACCAGACAGTTGATGGTAGCCATTGACTTCCATGGTATTTTTGTCCTACTATGCAAATCAATGGCCACCGTAAAACTTTCTGGTTACCAACATTCTTTATTTGGTTTGGAAAAACTTGAGGGTGAGTAAACGATGACATCATTTTCATTTCGGGCTGAACTATCCCTTTAAAGAAATTTTCATTGAAAAAAACCTAAGCTTTTTTATTCTACAAGATAAACTTGTTACTTGAATGCTATGTAGTTTCACTGAAAATGAACTGAGATATAGTTAATGGCTATAGCTCAAAGGCGTTTGTTCCTCTTCATGAAGAGTTTAGCTCCAACACCTGCATGGAAGTTTTCATTGATCCTAATGACCTTGATTAGCTCCCTCAGGTGTGTTTAATCAGGGCTGGAGATAAAATTGGACACCCCTGCCATAGCGCTTTCTTTTGATACTGAAACATTAATAGATTTTAGAAAAATAAATTAAATAAACAGAATTTAACGATACTATAATCGTAGTTAGAATATTTTGTGTTCAGCAACTTTTTTTTAAAAAGTAAATCATATTGTGTTTAGTATATTAACATTCTTGAATGTGACTGTATGGCAACTGAATTGATTTGTTCTTGAGTAACATCGTGCTTTCTTTTTCAGATTTCAGAGAACCCAAAGGAAAAGAGGCAGTAGTCTGATGTAAGACAGATTTTTAAAAACCTGAACCGTTGGACCACCTGTAGTTACGATATCAGACTTCTGAAGCCAATTTTATTTTTAAAGGTTGAAATGCTTTTGTCCTATTTCTCCCCCTTTCTTTTTTATAGAATGATCTTTTAATATATTTGTGTCATTGATTGAATCAAATAAATTGACTCAACTGCTGGAAAGGTGTCATTTATATTTTAAAAGGTTTTTCGTCAAATTTTGAAATGGTCAGGGATTTGTTGACACATCATTGAAGTGTAGTTGAAATATTAATGTTGTTTGAACAATAACTTGGTACATCAGATGGCAACGTTGTTTGACATTCCTTTTCAGTTGTATTTTCAGTGTTTCAACAAAATGTATTTAGAATTAACATTGTAACATTGATCAAACCGTATTACCAAAGATTATTTTTGATAATTCAACAGCAGTGATGTAGATTCAACACCATAGTGTAATGTTGATTCAACAATTATTGATTATTTGTTCAACATAATTTCAACATTAACTGAGGGTGCAAAAGTGATGTTGATAAAATATCACTTTGTAATGCTGAATCAATAGTGGGTTTTGGTTCTTTTGCTTAAGACCTTTGAAATAAATATTAATTATATTTATTTATATTTATATAAACTAACAATTATTTTGGCAAAGTGATATGGAACGGTAATGTGGTCCAAAGGCCTAGAACTACTTCGTAGCTGCGCGTTTACTGGAAAATAATTGGACACCTTAGTACATTCATCAACCAATCAGAATCAAGCATTCAACAGCCCTGTGGAATAGCTCTATGTGTTGGCCTATAATGTCAGCCGCTGAGGGATCATGGATCTACTGTCATTTTTAAGGAATTTATTTTACCATAATGATTGAATAAATCTGTGCAATATTGATTTAAATTGAAAAGATTTAATCTTACCTTCTCTTAAAGCTTCCCCTAAAAAAAGTCCAATCCAATGTAAAAAAATAAATAAAATAATTCAGCATAGCGGCAAGATTATGTGCATTGAAGTAGATAAAGACATTAAAATAGCGTTGGGTTCAGTTACCTGAGCGGACTGATATACAAACAGCATTGCCATATATCAGAAAGTGGAATGCCACCAAGAGAATGGTGTAATAATAAATATCATTGAGTATTCACTTGCTTGGTAAAAGTGGATTTTATTCCCTCTGTATATTCTTCTTTTAACTTTAAAACAGGATTTTTAAGACCATGAAATGTGAATTAAGAAATCTTTGTTTCTTCTGCTTTGTAAAATATTCGTCAGTAAGAAATGCAGCCATTGTGTTTCATCTCAAACAATTGTTTATTATTAATTATTATGGTACAAATTAATGTGACAGACTTGAAGCTGTTAAGAAATACACAAAGTGCAGCTTAACTGACCGAACAGATATTGCTCTATATAATACATACAGTTTTCAGTCTATAAAATTTAAAGCATCCTTAGCAGGTTAAACAGCTTTGGTTTCGAGGTCTTGAGAGTAATAACAACGTTAACGTTTCAAACTCGACTGTGTCTGTGTGTGTGTGTGTGTGTGTTCTTCAATAAATCTCAAAAGATTTTCCATCATCTTTCGAAAACAATTGAGTTGAACCACAAAGTTTTCTTTGTTCCCCATTTATACAGGGCAATTCCGGGCAATCAAACTCAAAAATGTATCTTACATAGTGAAAGGGGATAAACAAACATAATGCAGAAACTAAGCAATAAAAAAAGAAGAAAGTCATGAAACTATGTCGGCTCTATACACGTGACCCTGGAAAGCACATCGGAAAGAAAAGCAGGTGAGAATCAATCTATGACGGTCATAAAAACTACTTACAAACATATACACAAGTCCATTATGGTTTGTTGTGAACCTTTGCAGAAAAGTATCATGTTATGACATTGCTCACTACTTAGCAGGACAGTGCTGAGGTAATTTATGATATACTCCATTTAATCAATTTTCTTCAATCAGTTACATATTTCAAGATTGTCAACGACATTTAGCCATTTCTCTGTACAATGTGCATATAACTATTGAGCTTTGGTCCAGCATTGAAAAGATGAGCAAAGGCAGAACGCAGATTTTTGTCTCTTGGTTTTCATTTTTGGTTACAGCTTTATTTCGTAAGCATGTATACCTTAAGACGTCCTGTCTCTGCAACCATACAAAGATGCCATGCTTCTGAATTCATGAAAATGAACGAGCTGGGAGAATGTCATATTATACAATACAAGTTGAGTTAATGTAATTAGACAGCTCCTTTAATGTGAGTCAAGATGTCAGTTGCGTACAGCTGCCAGAAGCCGGACAATTTTTCTGTATATTTTTTCACTATAATTATGGCAAATGTCCATTGTGATGTATTTGAATAAATACCTCAAAAGATTTTCTCTGTTCTGGCCATTTTCTGTTCATTGCTGACGGACAGATACAGACTGAACTAAATAGCAAAATTGTATAGGAAGGAATATCAACAGTCGTTGCTAATCGTTAGTTTTTAGCAACTTTTGATAACTGTGTTTGAGTTAAATATATAAATGCCATACAGCTAACCAATTTTAATTTTAAATGTTGCAGGAAACAAATATTTTAATGTAAACGGACATATTTTTATTGTTTTTGTCTTAAAGTATAAGTATTATACAAAAAAAAAAAAAAAAAAGAGACAAGAAAATAATTCATAAAATTACTGTAAATGTAACCGGAAGATAGGCTGTAGGTTTGTATGATGGTGTATTTGGGACAATGAATTATTTGTTATATATATTAAGGTTTATTCAGAAAAATGTTTGGCTTACATCAAAAACTAGCATTTTCCAGTCCTTTCTTCCATCTGAGCAAGTCTTTTTGACTGACACAATTGAGTTTTTGCACAAAGCCAAAAAAAAAAAAAACCTTAAACCTTAAAATTAAACGATGAGGACACAAGATAACTTGCATAACCCAAGTGAAATAAAGTCATTCATCTCATATATATATATATATATATATATATATAAATATTTTTTTAGTTGAGTGTGACAAAAACAATAAAATGGTTTGAGTACGGTTCAGGCAATGTCCTTGTTCTTTGGCTAGGAGGCTTTGGAAACACCGTAAAATAGCTTTTAATCACAGCTGCAACGAATGTGGATATCTATGGTATGTTCACTGAGAATCTCTTTGCAAAATATTCCTCCCAAGTGCAGCCTTTTATGACGGATGCCTTAATGTTTATGAACACAGTTGACAATGGCCTTATATGGACAGCAGAAACGTGACAATAAACTTCTCAAAGATATTTTTTGGAACTTGTGATTTCAATTTGGTGACAGATTACCAGAAATATTTACATAAAAACCCAAGAGATAAAATAAGACAAAGATTCAATGTCACACCCACCAACCCCATTACACAAATCATTTTCTTTCTTTCTTTCTTCTTCTTTTTTTTTTTTTGTGCCATTTCCCCCCGTAAAAATGTAAAAATGTAAAACACATTTACAATTAAAAAACCTCAGGAATCAGATGCAACAAACTTTGGTAAGTAGTTTCTTCACCATCCTTGATTTAAATATGATCCATGTTCTTAATTCCTCACACACTGCTAATGAATCAGTACTTTAACTCTCTTTTTTCTTGACTTTTTTGGTTTTTGCTTTTTGTGATGATAACACTGACAATATTTCTTTTTGTCTTTGTCGACAGTTCATCCAGTCGACGATGCATCGGATACTAATTGTCCAGGTTTAAGTCCACAACATCAGAAGTTTCGCCATCGGTGCGTGTCCGCCTCATCGAGCTAAGGATGTTCTTCCATATTGTCGACCAGAGGGTCCATTGGTGCGATCGGCCCGAGCTCGGGGGGTTTCAGCCTCTTAATAGTGTTTTTCAACGCTTGCCTCTTATTGCAGAACCAGACGCGCACCACCTCGCGGTCATAGTTCAGTTTCTCCGCGATTTCGGTCATCTCTTGACCGGAGGGGTGAGTATTCTTCTCGAAGTGGCTGTTGAGGATTTCCAGAGCCTGCGGCGTGAAAGAGGTCCGCCGCTTGCGCTTTTTGGAGGGCTCGCTGCCGATAAACTCGGTCAGGTTCTGCATACCGGAGCGATGGCGGGCTTCCGCCTCGGCCATCCAGCGCTCCAGCACGGGCTTAATCTTCTGGGCGCTTTTTGGGGTGATGTCCAACTTCTCGAACCTGGCAGGATATAAAAGGCCAGGGTTCAGTTTGCCTGTCAGACTGCTAGCTATAGTGTTCTCTTGGGCTTCCTGTGGTAGGAAAAAGTGGCTTCTCAGGATGGTGTGTCTGGGGGAGAATTGAGAGAGAACAAGCTTACTCAAGTGCCCAGACCGGGTGAGGGGTTTCCTGTCTGACCCAGTTGCCCAGAAGGGGTCTCTTGGTCCAAGCCGCCAATGGGACAGAGAGTTTCATGACCTCTACTGCATTGCTTCAGCTGTTGCGTGCTGGGAAACAAATGAGTCTAAGCCCAAAGAGCTAGTTTTTGCACTTCCTTCATATGATGCTTTTGTTGACTCTCTGTACCCATGATGCATTGAACCAAGAGGACTCTTCCACGGGCCGGTCCAAATACAAACAAGCACCTGACTGATATCATAAAGAATGAATTCATTTATTTGCCTTCTCTAGCTCCTCTGTACAATCAAAGCCACATATGGCATCACATATGATTAGGAATTCTCTTTTCTGTGAGAGATTTTAATACATATTGTCAAATGGATAACACTAGCATGCAATAAAACATTAAATGCATTATTAATTCACAAATGGTTTAAATTATTCACTCAAATGCACACACATTTGAATACACTTCTAAAACTTCTCCGTCTTCCTCAAGCAAGCCTGATGCTCATTTAATGTTTAATGCTAATACATTTTCACCTTCACTTTTGAATATGTCTGCAAGTTTAGGGTCTCCAGGGAGGTAAATCAGTCTAATATTTAGGTCTTACTTGGCAATTGAGGTAGAAACTTTGCTTTCTGAACAAAAACAATAATGAAAAATGTGTCACGGTTACTAGTTTTACACTAGTTTAAACTAAGTAAAGCTACATTTCACACAACAGCCACTTGAGCTGCAAGAAAGAAAAGAAAAAAACAGGTAAAAGTTTAGTACTCTATGTGGCTCTTTATTTGGGGTTACACTGAACTATGGGAATTGTTTTGAATAGATATAGTTTGGATAGATACACTGGTAGTATACAAGCTACCGGTAGTACCGGTAGTATACTATTATAAGGAAACATGGAATTAGTTTCCATTGTTATGCTGATGACACTCAAATCTATATTTCATCACGGCCAGATGAAAACGCTAAATTATCCAAATTGACAGAGTGTGTTAAAGATATAAAAGATTGGATGACGTGCAATTTTCTTTTATTAAATCTAGACAAGACAGAGGTACTAATCATCGGTTCAAAAAACCGCCCACAAAACCTCTCACACTACAACTTTAACATCGTAGGATGTCCTGTTACTTTATCCTCTACAGTAAAAGACCTGGGTGTTATACTAGACTGCAACCTGTCTTTTGAAAATCATATTTCATATGTTACAAGATTAGCCTTTTTCCACCTTAGAAACATTGATAAGCTACGTAATATGCTATCTGTTTCTGATGAAGAAAAGTTAGTTCATGCGTTCATGACCTCGAGACTAGATTACTGTAATGCTTTATTAGCTGGTTGTCCTGCATCCTCAATAAACAAGCTACAGTTAGTCCAAAATGCCACCGCTAGAATTTAAGAAAATTAAGAAAATATGATCATATAACACCGATTTTATCATCACTACATTGGTTACCTATAAAGTCCCGTATTAATTACAAGGTATTGCTACTGACTTATAAAGCCCTAAACGGCTTAGCTCCAGTCTATTTAACGGACCTTCTATCGCCCTATAATCCATCGCGCTCTTTAAGATCACTAAATTCGAGGCTTTTGGTCATAGGATATCCAGATCCACCAAAGGAGGGAGAGCATTTTCACATTTAGCTCCAAAACTCTGGAATAGTCTTCCAGATACGGTTCGTTGCTCAGACTCACTCTCCCAGTTTAAAACTAGATTAAAGACACATCTCTTCAGCCAGGCATTCATATAATACTTTTAATCTTACAGTTAAATCCGACCTCTAGTTCATAAACGCCAGAGGAGAACTGGCCCCCAACTGAGCCTGGGTTCTCCCAAGGTTTTTTTTTTCTCCATTAGGTCACCTGATGGAGTTTTTCGGTTCCTTGCCAATGTTGCCTTTGGCTTGCTCAGTTGGGGATATTTGGGGATATTTAATTTAATTAATCAATCAACAATACTATTGATCAGCATTACCAAACGTGGACGTTTTCCACTAGAAACAAACATTGATGTATTATTTTAATTTAATACTGTGAAGCTGCTTTGATACAATCTGTATTGTGAAAAGCGCTATATAAATAAACCTGACTTGACTTGACTTGACAAGCTGTTTATGTGTCTCTAAAGCAGTAAAAACTGGTGGGTCAAAAACTAAAAACAGGTTTGTGGTGAAAGAAACTAACCATATGCCATACCATTATTTTATTTTGCATTATTATTTAGAATTACATCATTATAAAATAAATGTGGTGTGTCTCTACAGGATGTTCAATGTAAAATCCCCTTGAGAAGCACTGATACTAATCTACAGCCTGTATAACCAGCTACAGAGTATATACTGTAGTTACAGGAGAACCATACAAGAGCTTTTGTCTCCAAAGACTCCACTGAACGTGGAGATTTCCAGGTGTGTCTTTAATGGGGAGATGTTTCAGTGAGTTCCCTGACCTGCGCTCCCATCCGACACATGGACATCTGTCAGGCAGACACAGAAAAGCCCAGCTGAGGGAGCCGAGAGAGGTGAACTACTGCTCTCTGAAACAACACACAGTCTCTCTTGGTCCTGAGCTCCTGGACAGGCTCCTGTGAGGAGGCCTTTGATGGAATCTTAACTGGCATTTGAAAAGACGCCTGAAGCGGGGGCAAAGGCCCTCGCTCTCCCAGGTCCTCAAACGAAAAGACAAATTTTTTTTTCAGAACGGAGATGAGTGACAGCACCCTGTTAAAGCCAACTGAGCAGGAAAAAGTCCAGGCGTATTGAGATGCCGACTTATTTATAGTCATGTATTATTTAATTTCTTAATTTTAGATCCTGTTCACTGCAGTAACACCAGAAATAAGTTAAATATTTCAGCTTCTGGTTGGAGAGAGACAGCGGGGATATAATAATGCTAATGCAGGATCAACAAAAATCACTACTTTATCAAAGCCATATAAAACTGAGTGGGTTTTAGTAGTGACTACATTTATTTCTTAAGAAAAAAAAGGGGGGGGAGGGGGTAATTGTAATTGGTCAGTTATTTGTTGACAATAATTCAAATCGTACATAAATTTCATAATTGTGATAAGGTTTTGTGCTATTTTGAGATCTGACTTAAGCAATATTAGCAATATATTTCTTATATCAAAATACAGTAAAAAAATAACCTTATGAAATATTATTATAATTTAAAATACTGTTTTATATTTTAATATATTTTAAAATGTATTTATTCCTGTGATGGCAAAGCAGAATTATTAGCCTTAAGAGTCACATGATCCTTCAGAAATCATTCTAATAGGCTGATTTGCTGCTCAAGAAACGTTTATTATTATTGTCAATGGTAAAAACAGTTGTGCTGCTTAACATTTTTGTGGAAACTGTGCAACATTTTTTTTCAGCATTCTTTGATGAATAGAAAGTTTAAAAGAACAACATTTATTTGAAATAGAAATCTTTTGCAACTTTTTTTGTATTCATTTAATGCATCCTTGCTGAATAAAAGTATTAATTCCTTTAAAAATGGGCATTGACACCATTATATGAGAACTGAACTGAGCTGGACGATGACATCACTGTTTTCTCCAGAGCGGCTATACATATAAATTTACTAAATTAATAACTTTTTTACAACAAAAATGAACCATCACTGAACTTACTTAAGATGGACTATGACACGATTTTCTTCTAGATCTGCTGTACAGCAGAAACAAACTCTGTTGCATTATTTTCCTGTTAACACTGTAAAACTTCAAATCTGAATTGTAAAAAGCGCTATATAAATAAAGGTGACTTGACTTGACTTATATTTTTGAACAGAAATATGTATATAGTTTCCGACTCTAATAAATAATAAATTGAATTGACTGTAATAACATTTACTTTTCAAGGATGTTTGAAACTAAATTTCAAAAGTTTGGGCTGAACATTTAATGAATGCATGTGTTACAATTCTCTCCACTCTCCCCCATTCAAAAGATGTCCGGAAATGTTTTTTGAGGCGAATACAGAGGACAGCCTTGAGACAGAAATGAATCAAAAGGCAGTGAGAAAGTAGGTGCGATTAAATATAAATACAGTCATGTTAAGCAGCTCTTCTGCCCAATTTGTCGTGCAAATTACAGATGGCAGCTTTGCAGCCTGAGACATGAATCATTGATGTGAATCCAGTGTTTCGGTGTGGATTAATGTTGTAAATCCACACAGCTTAAAAGTGGAAAAGCGATTCCCATCTCGCAATTATGTGATGATATGACATCTTATGAGCGTCTGTGTGCAACGGTGCATGCAAAAGAGAAAAGGCCGTGAACCGTGCTGCATAAAATCTCATTTGTATGGTGTATTTAACTGATTTAAATAAATGAGGGAGCAAATGATCTTAATAATATGATTTAGATTTTATTGCATTCTTAAAAATATGTTATTCTCAATAAACTGAGTATGTCAAACGTGTATTTTATGATTTCATTCCATTGATGTCAAATGCTTCACATCAGTCATAAGGCATCTGGATTCTCCGGGCTTTAATAATGACCCCTGTCTCTGATCAGTTTGACGATGCACCTTTTTGATTGTTCAGACGAACCAATAATGCTTTTTTCCGCTCTGAACTATGAGATCGGACAAGATAGAGACATCTGTCAGGCCGAGTTTGACTAAGCAAAGACTACAAGAGCCCCAAGAGCTCACACACTCACAAGCGAAAGCACGTTCACCTCTTTCCCCTCTTGTCTCTGCTGATGTTAACTAAACTAAAGCATGTGAAGTCTGCCTTTAAAGCCAAAAACGCTCTGCACACTGTCATGTCCAATGTCATACAAATGAACAAATAATGGGGGAAAAAAAATCCCCCTTCCTTTCTGACGAGATGAAAGGACGCATATAGAGAAAAACATCACATCACCTGTTTATTTTGGAAACTAATGGCTTTTAATGTATGCTATAAATATCTAAATAATGCATGCGGCTAAATATTTCATGCAGGATTTTTAAGACTTTCTGCACTAGTTTGAAGCTTCATAAGGAATTCCCGCACTCTCCCCCCACCCAACAGTTTCAGGTTTTATCGGTCGCTCGTTGCTGATATGATGAAATTTTAACAAGCGTGCGACAGCGGCATGTCAGATAAACACAAGTGTCTCATCAGACAAACTATAAGCCTTTTACAATCCTATAAGCATTAAAATGCACATGGAGACATTGTGCGGTAAGATCAGAGTTCATTCAAACAAGGAATTTTATTTCAAGTGGTAATTAATGTGTCTTTATTATCTAGAATATTGTTCATATTGCTTATTTTGTACTTTTGTTGAACTTTCAATTACTTTTCTAGAGTATTACAGGTACAAAACCCATGTTTTTGTTGTGAGAAGTATTATAAATGTTAGATATACTGATAACAATGTATCACACAATTCAAATAATACATGGTAACTCTTTATTTCGGTCCATTTTAGACATTCTACTAACTATAAGTAACTTTGCAATTACATGTCAACTACCAGTATTAGTAGACTGTCTGCATAATATCTGCTAACACTTTAATTTGAGGGTCCCCCATTCTACTGACTATAAGTAACTTAACTGTCAAATTATTCTACTAACCCGAACCCTAAAGGTCCTTGCACACTGAGTCCGAAATTTTTCGTATTCGTCATTCGGTGGCTCTGAATTGTCAAAACACCTCTCAAAATGCTTGCTACGGATGCGGAAAACACAGAAAATCGAACCCAATCCAATTTTTTTTATGATGGACGAAAGTTTCATGAGGCAGTGTGTAAGCGTGATTGACATAACGTGAGGTCATATTCATTTTTTAACATGCGAAAATTTCGGTGTGATAAGATATTGTGCATCCTTTATAAATGTAATCTAACATCACATTTGTCCGCATGTTGGAGCAAATTGTCCCCTGATGTATACAGTAACTACTGAACTTCTTAAAATGCACACACACACACATAAAAAAGTGCTCTAATGATGATGCTAAATATTTCATTTACTCATGCTACATAATGTCCTAGTTTAGTTTGCAGCGTGAAACACGTTTTATTAAAAGTCCTGTCAAGTTCCTTTCAGCTAAATGTCATGTGAATACATGGCATTGGACCTTAGAAATTATTAAGTGGTTTAAGTGCTTCTTGTAATACCAAAGCTGATGTATTTTACATTAGTAACTGAATCTTTTCATATAGACCGTGCTAAGATGAGTGGAGACGGGCACAGACTGGAATAAAATGGATGTATCTGACATATATTGCTCACTAGTTATGAATGTTTAACATCTCTCTTTAACATCTTAATTATGTGTGATGACATATAAATTGGGTACTACTTGCATGTAAATCCGGGTTTATTTTTTTTTAAATAAAAAGCTACTTTAGAATAATATAATATAATATAATATAATATAATATAATATAATATAATATAATATTTTTTTTTACATATGTGCTAGTACACTTTGATCTGTTTGGTGACCTCCATACCTGCAGATGGCAGACTGGCTGTAGGCTGGTCCTTCAGTTGCACTGAGAGCCTGTCCCACCTGAGTTTGAGTCAGACCCAGAGACAGCCGGCGAATTTTAAACGCTTTGGCGAATTCTCGAATCTCCTCCAGGTTTACACCATCCACCTCACTGGGTGCAGTCTGAGGGTCTATAAAACAGAAGAGAAAAGACTAAACTGCAACTCTCCATTCACACGGATTCAAACACTAAATGCAGAACTGAATATAAGTGTTATAATATGACTGATATGTGAATAGCATTCTAAAATGCCTTTCCAAGCAATGCATATTAATTTTTATGCCAAGTTCTTTCTTTGAACATAACATTTAGCTATGAAAGACAGAGGTATGCAGAGGTTCGATTTCAATTTGATTCATTTAGCAGCTTTGCACTTCAGGGTTTATAGATTCAAGATTTTATTTTGTGCATTTTAGCTTAATAAAATGTGATTGGGCATTATACATCACTGCCAGGTGGGCTTGCATCCTGCTTACATAAGAAAAATTTGGCCGACTAAATAATTCATGGACGTCATTATGAATGAATTATTAAAAGAATGCATCAGCCATATTTAAAGTCAAAATCTATTGAACCAGCACCCTGTCACACCCCATATGCAAATTAGTTGTTGAAACCTGAACTTGCTCCCACGCAATATTGAAAATTCCTGTTACATGAAGCAGTTTTGTCTTTTTGACCACATAATAATGATTTATGACAAATTGTAATGGCACATTGCCTTTTGCCATGTTATTAGTCATTGCTGATCCGTTAAAATTAATTCCTTTTTAATAATACTCGTAGACTGAAGAATTTGACCCCAAAAGGACAACCCTGACTCAATCATATAATGTCTTAACAAAACCCAGCAGTGTGATTCGATATTGCCATCATGACATCCACCTCATTGAATAAAATACACAAAAAAAGATTTGCCAAATACAAAATGTGTACGGTCCTTGAAAATCCGGCATGTATTCCATCTGAGCTGAATGTGGTGGCTGTGGGGTCAGTCAGACTTTATCCCCCCTCCATTCAAAACATGTTCTGGGGAATTAACGTTAGCCAAGGACATCGCGACAAACACAATCTGGCATGGAGAGCTGCACCACGGCGGTAAACTGATGAAATGAATAGAGAATGCTAAAGGTATTGTCTATGTTTTGAACAAAACAAAAAAGGGGAAAAAATGAAAACACAACCAAAGTCCATTGGTTATATCCACAGCAAGTTGATCAATGGAAACTTCCTGTTTATTGAATTTAAAACTCCACTGCAGATGGTTTTAGGCCAATTGGCTTTGACAAATGAGAATTTATCTAAGTAAAACCGTTTTTAAAAGGGCCGCCGTGGCTCTGACAGGCTTGGAGGGAGTGATTTATATGTGGTGCTTCTGGAGGCCAAAGCCGTTCTAAACACAACCTTCCATGCATTAGGTCTACAGTTTGGTCAGCTAGATGACCGAATCAACTAAAATCTGATAAAAACTGAATGAAAAGGCAGCATATTTTCATTAACACTTATATAAAAACATAAAAAAAAAAAAAGTAAACTCAGTGTAAAGTGTTTATGTGTAGTGAAAGTGGATCAGCAAACATGCAGAGATGCAGTGCACACTCACTGCTGACTAGCTGGCCGACGCTGAGGGCCGAGGATGAGGATGATGATGTTGAGGAGGAGGAAGAGGCCTGGCGGAGAGGGCTCTGGCTGTGGGGCATGCGGAGCAGACTTGGCTGAGACACGGGAGGAGCCTGTGAAGTCTGGCCGGCCTGTGGCAGCTGTGGAAAAACACACATGTTGAGTTGCACACACACTAGGAGAACACAATATACACTACTGGTCAAAAGTCAGTGTGGTCAGTAAGATTAATCATTTTCTCCACCAAGGACATGTTAAATTGATATAAAGTGACAGTAAAGACATTTATAATGTTACACAAGATTTCTATTTCAAATAAAAGCTGTTCTTTTGAACTTTATATTCATCAAAGAATAATGGTGCTGAAAATTCAATTACGCCAGCACAGGAGTAAATTACATTCAAAAATATTTTCAAATAGAAAAGTTACTTTCAATTTCGATAATAATTCACAATCTTAATGTTTTGAACAAATAAATGCAGCTTTACAGAAGAGACTTCTTTCAAAAACATTTTAAACTATCTTGGTACCATGGTAGATTAAAAGGAATAGTTAATTCAAATTAAACTCAATTGACAGCATTTGTGGCAAATTCATTTTGACATACTTTGTTATGAAAAAAAGAAGCAAAACTGAATGAGGCACTTATAATGAAAGTGAATGAGATTTAAAAGTGATATTGATTTCACTTTATTTTGATGGTCCCTTTATCACATTCTGTTGACTATAAGTAACGTTGCACCTACATGTCTACTAACTCTCATTAGAGTGTCAATAGAGTATTAGTAGACTGGTAGGGTTAGAATAAGTTGACATGTAGCTGCCAAGTTATTTATGGTCAGTAGAATGTCTGTTGGGGGACCAACACAATAAAGAGTTAGCAGATATTAAGCAGACAGTCTACTAATACTCTAATGAGAGTTAGTTGACATGTAGTTGCAAAGTTACTTATATCAACAGAATGTTCAAAAGAGACTGTCAAAATAAAGTGTTACCTATTTATTTAATTTTTTTAATGAAACCCTTAATTTGTTTACATTTTCTGCATTTTTTAATGGTGTTACTTTCAGTGCGTCCGAAATTGCATACTGAGTAGGTACTACATTTACTTTTAAACTTACTTTGTGACAAAATGTGTGTTCTATATAGTATGTTCATGGGTAGTATGAATGGAATTCGTACATTCTACATCCGCCATGTTGTTACTGTCACGTGACCTATCAGCGTCACTTGCGCCGCTTCACTTCCATTCATAAATCATCTCCCGTGGCCTCATGGCATAGTAAAGGGCCCATCGAATGAGCACTTGAGAATCTTTGCGGAATTTATACGGATACATTTCACCTACTGTTTTTCGAATATGTATTATATGTTTTTTAAATGTTTATTAAAATGATTTTGATACCGATATTTTCAAACTAAAATCACTTAACACATATTGTTTAAGTCTCGTGGCTATTCTATTGAAACAATGAGTACTTTAACATTTACGGATTGGCCCCATTTAGTTTTTCTTTTGTAAATAGCTAATATAATAGTAAATGTATGTATAATTTATTAATTTTTTTTTAAAAAATCGTTTTAATCAACGTTACGTCACAAGTTCTGTTGATTGAAACCGGAATCTTTATTTTTTAGATGGTTCCCAGGGTTTTAAGAGATAAAAGATGTTTGTCCTGTGGTTGTTTACTAGGTAAAACTGTTGAGTCTGTTTATTAGAACGAGCAAACTAGACTCGTCTGTTTATTAGAGATGAGAGATGCGGACCGGTGGAGATGATAGAGGTTGCATTCACTCCCCATGCAATTTCTCATTCAACACGGCTGTCAGATACTTTCAAGTACACAAAAGAAACGTCAGCGTCTGGCTATTCAGCACCGAAACCTTAACACGAAAAGGAAAACACACACATTTACTGAGCCCAGAAATCAAAATTATGTGGCTACAATATGAGTCATTATTATGGGCAATGTGGCATGACTGCGGCACCATACATTTTCATGTTTTATGCACCATCGAGCGCCTCTTGTAGATGGTGCATCTCCACTCTTCAAGAAACAAGCGTCTCATCTGTCTAAAAGTGGGTTGGCTTCTCTCTGCTGTTCTCTTGCACTATTAATTCTCCTCTGTGTGTTTGTGCGCGAGTGTGTTTTTCTTTGGATGCTGAAAGATGTCAGTAGTGTTGCACACACTGTCAGAACTGTTGACAGGTCTGTGAGAATTACCGAGCTTCGGTGGATCTCTCTGCCGCCACCGTGTTTGACAGCCATAAATTATCGCTGCATGAAAATGTTCGGGAGTCAATTTGAAACGCAGACAAATCCATAAACATTATTACAAATGCATTACTGCGTTTACGTCCGTGATCAAAGTTTCCAGTAAATTTGACACAGAGTCGCTCCAACAGAAATGAGGTTGACCTATAGATGCTTTTATAGCCGACCGCTGTAGATTATAGGGTGGGACCGGGGATAATATGTATGTCTCTATAGTCTCTTTTGTTTTGCACTGTTGTTAGAGGCTCTTTAACTGTGTACTCTTACTACCTTCTTGATTATTATTTGATCATTGTTATTTGAGGATGATTTATATTAAAGTTTGATTATTGTTTTGTATTATTATAGGTGCAAGCCTTTGAAATACAGTGTTACTATGCGAGTGGAGAGTTGTATTGGGTTCTGTTGGCATACAGTATCTCTGTCTTTGTCTTACACATGTTTTTGGCTATATTATGCTGTATATTATAGGTTATTATGTGATTATTAGGATACATCATGCACACTTCCTGGTATTTTCATATGGCATATTAAGCTTCACATAATTTCACATCACAGTTTTTGAAATCATTGTTTTAAACAGTCATTACGTACCTGCTGTCCAGGTTTAATGGGTGACAGTGTGATTCCCTGGGTGTTGATCACTGGCAGGATCTGGTTGCCAATCACAGTGGCTATAATCTGACCCTGTGCATTGGTCAGCAGCTGTGGTGTGATTGGCTGGACCTGCAGGGAGGGAGTGCCGCCCCCTGATTGGCTGGAAGGTCCTACAGAGTTTGGCATCAGAGGGATCGTACCAATGATCTATAAAAAGAGACATAAAATCCAGGTTAAACAATTCACTCAGTAATCAACCATATATAATCTATTCTGCTATCATTGAATAATCAAACACAGCAATTTTTTGTCATGATTTGAGCGTTTAGAAACAATGTTTATGAGGCAGTTGTTGTTTGATTTTTTTGGTGCTTTTAAACACTTATAGCTTGGTGAACAGCTTTGGAGAATTTGATGTTTCCCCATTCAAAGAGATAGAAGCTGTACTTGAATGACTGAAATAGCTCCGAGAGGCGTTACGAAAGAAATGACTTGCCTCAAAGGGACTTTGGTCATTACTCCAGTCTTCAAGTGTCACATGATCCTTCAGAAATCACTCTAATTTGCTGATTTGGGGCTCAAGAAACATTTCTTCTTATTATGTTGGAAACATTTGTGCTGGTTACGGTCACTTTTGAACAATTTAATGCATTTCTTTAAAAAAATCGGTAACACTTTACAATAAGGTTCATTAGTTAACTACATTAGTTAACACAAACTAATAATGAACTGCACGTATAACTAATTATTAAAAACTAAGTAGTTTTATTACTTAAAAACGAAGTATTTACTAATACTTTATTAAAACCTTGTTAACATTAGTTAATACACTGTGAAATTACATGAACTAACAGAACAGCTGTATTTTTATTAACTAACGTTAACAAAGGTTAACAAATACAGTAACAAATGTATTGCTCATGGTTAGTTCATGTTAGTTAATACATTAACTAATGTTAACTAATGAACCTTATTGTAAAGTGTTACCAAAAAATCTTACTGATTGATTGATCTTACTCAAGCATATTAATGAATGTTTGCACAAAAATAGTCATATATATATATATGGTGGTATTAAAGGAGATAGACATGACAAAAATGTGTAGTCACACTCATAATCTTTGTACCTGACAAAACAACAAAGACATCAAATTAGAGCACTTCATACACTCCGAGGACCTCATCAGTGTCAGAGTATCAAAGCCCTCAGATTTTACCGGATCGAGGGCTACTTAGTACTGGGCGGAGAAAATAGACTGTATAACCTTTTTATTTTTGAGAGAGGCTTGAAAGACATACACACACTCATACATTACCACTTGCACTGAACCACAAACCTGGCTGAACATACATAGTCTACACACAGACACAAGTATGTGCACATGAAAGCCCCCCACACAAAATGTGCTCTCTGCTCCTCTCTAAAGGTCAGGCTCTGAGTACCTTTATGTGTGCTGGTGCACACCACTGACTGTATTATCTATCATAAGACCAGAGGAAAACTGTGTGTGTGTGTGTGTGTGTGTGTGTGTGTGTGTGTGTGTGTGTGTGTGTGTGTGTGTGTGTAAAATGCAGAGAAGGGCCGAGTTAATAACGTAGCCTCTTAACCACTCGTCCCCCAATAAAACACACACACACACACACACCCCTTTGTAATTCTGGTCCTATATAACGGACGCCCTCCTCCCACAATCCTTTTCACTGGTCTTCTGCACCCCCTTTCTCCAGTTGTCACAGATCAAAGGCCATAACCCTTTGTAGCAGCAGTGTTTTACCTCTCAAGGCCACGGCTTCAATGAGCCATGTAGAACAACAGCGCTGGAGAAAAGGACTCAACGCCTCCTCCCGACACACAACAAGGGTTTATGTCAGTGGAACTGCAAGACTTAAAGCCTCTTTCATCCAGAGCACCACAACTATACTCATGAAATGCATTAATGCAGGAGATCGAAATGCTTGAGTCAAGTAACAGTATAATAAAAAACATTTGCACGTTTTTTTTTTTACTCATAATACACTATGGGCCCTATCTTGCACCCAGCGCAATTGACTTTGTACACCGACGCATGTACCATTCCTATTTTGCACCCGACGCACAGCGGACTTTTCCCTCCACAGACGCATGTCGGTAAATTAGGGAATTAACTTGCGCTCCTGGGGGCGGTTCAACGAAAAGAGGAGGCGTGTTCCGGCACAAACGTTCCCTGGTGCTATTTTGCAGTTTCAGAAAACAATTCCGCCACAGACCAGGAAATACCTAGTTTAAAGTCAGTGGCGCGTTATCCAGATGCTATTTTAAGGGCGCATGCTTGGGAATAATGTAGCATGTGCACAACGTGCATACACTTTGCTTCTCTCATCTACACCGACGCAGCAGTTGCCATTTTTGCAAACCATACATAATTACAAGGAAAAATATTCCACATGAGGGAAATCATTATGGTGTCCATGAAGATGTGAAAAAATAGGCATAAATCTAGCGTACACATTTACCCAAATTATTATACGCCTGTTTAACCGAAGCTAGTTTTTGGGTGGGTTTCTCCCATCCCCATACAATGTCACTTCTCTGTCTTTTATGGCCCTGACGAGAACGTCGGTCTCCTCGGCTGTGAACCGACTGGCGTGCGCCTGGCAAATCCGCCGTTATTATAGCAATCCGCCATAGAACAAGCGCGCCTGCTCTTAAAGGGAATGTGAGATGTCGCTCTGATTGGTTTATTGCACGTTACGCCCAAACCACACCTATGAATAATGTAGCTACTTTAGACCAACCCATTTTAGAGTAATTTATCCCGCCGGTATAATAGCAACAGCCCGAGACCTGCCCACAAAGTTACTTGCGTTTCGCGTTTGATACTTGTGTTTCAGATCGTTAAAATAGGGCCCTATATATTACTCACATTGAGATCAAAACACTTTATACTACCGGTCAAATGTTTCAGGGTCTGTAAGATTTTGTTTTTGAAAGAAGTTATGTTCACCAAGGCTGCATTTATTTTTTTTTAATAAAAAATACAGTAAAAGCAGTCATTTTAAAATAACTGTTCTATTTTAATTCCTGTGATGGCAAAGCTGGATTTTAAGCACCATTACTCCAGTCTTCAGTGTCACATGAATGATCCTTCAGAAATCATTCTAATATGCTGATTTGCTGAAGAAACATTTTTTATTATTTTCAATATGTTGAAAACAGTTGTGCTACTTTTTTTGGAAACTGTGATCCACTTCTTTTTAGGATACTTTGACGAATATACATTTTCAAATGAAAATGGATATTCAGTCAGGAAATAATATATCCTGGACAAGGCTGGGCATTTTTTAGCCATTTTTAATGGATTTAATTAGCATAAAGTCAGATCTATCCGCCTTTTTCCTTCCTTGGGGAAGTTCCACTTAAAAAGACTGAAACAAAATATTTCAAATCAGGTTGCGCTACAAATAATCCTTATACGTCAGTTTTGTTTTTTAATGTGACATGACAAAACAAGAGTATCTATGGCAAGAGCTTTTTTAGTCGCTGAATTATTTTCCACCTGATTATTTTATCTTTTCCTTTGTATTCCGATGTAACAGTATGTAAAAAGACAACATATACTGCGCATTTGTGGTCTGTTCTTCTGATTTAATTTATGATATACTTTTACACTTTTAAATATCCTTTTAATGTTTAATGGTTGAACAGTGAACAGAATAATGCTATCTCTTTGTATACAGTTTTTGAAAATGCTTACTATTGCGTTCATAAAGAGAACCTTTCGCTGATCATTTACAGTTAAACGGAAGTTACTCCTATCATTTTCAAAGTGCCATGGGCATAGGAACTACCAGGGGTCCTCCATGGAAGAATTTGTAATTATGAATTTTGCAATTATCAAAAGTTAGGGATCAATTCGATTTTTAATAAAAGAAAAATAATACTTTTATTCAGCAAGGATGTGTCAGTAAATAGATTTAAATGTTACAAAAGATTTCTATTTCAATTAAATGCTGTTCTTTTGAAACGTCACATTATGATAGTACAATGTGCTGTATATACTGTTTTAGTATTTACACTTGGCATAGAGGCAGGAGGTTATTTCTTGACTTTAAACTAATTTTTGTCAAAATTTTAAATCTGCCTTGAATTAAAACAAAAGCTCAATATTAAGTTAATTTAAACTCAAGACAGCCACTCCCACATTAAAATGTAAGTAAAATTCAAATATAATGTACAAATCCTCTCTATATGACTCTGTCCACCAATGTTTGTTTTAATGGCTTTGCAATGTGAACATCACAATGTTTGTGAATAAATGAACATGCTATATACTGGTACACACATGGGCTGCAGACACATTGAGCTGTGGTGCTCATGCGAGAGTTGCAAGTTCGAGTATAGCACATACTGTCAAGAAATAAAAGGGTAAAACTCTTTAAAAAAAAAAAAAAAAAGGAAAAAAACAACTAGTCTGTGTGTGCGCACATGTCTGATATTCCACCTAGACAGAAAAAGCACCATTGATCTATCGCGTATATTTTAACCTCGCCTGCTAGCGGACCCCCGGCTGCGCTAACAAGCTCTGCATCTGTATAATCTCTGACCGTTCCTCTCCTCCGCCTGTTCCCTCCTCTCTTTGACATAATGACGATGGAGCGGTGGAAAAAAGGAGGGCTGACTATGTGTAATTCACCCTCACCACGGCTCATTTGGTTGCGTTGCTTCGCATTAAGCGACAGATAATTTATCTCTCTCTCTCTCCCTCCCTCCGTCGCTCTTTATCGCTCCCTCTCAATCCTCCGAGGCCCTCTCTACTGCCACTTAGCATATTTTATTGTGCGGTGTGGCGCTCGTGTCCCCCGACATGGCATTTGCATGCCGTCTTGTCTCAGGGCTTGTTCCGCTCAATTATTCACTCTCATTGGACTAAGTGGCTGCTCTAACACGAGCAATAATACAGCACACGAGCTGACAGCTACATACTGTCCCGGGCTGCTCTGAATAACCACGTTCACTGTGCTCTCAGCTTACTGTGGCATACAGGACCTTGTTTTTACAACTGCAACTGCATTAACCTCAAGAAAAAAAATAATTCTGCCATTTCTACACATTATTATGAAGTTTTAGAGATTCGATTTCTTTCACTAATTCAATTATGCAATCAATTATGCTGTACTTTGGTTCCCAGCAGGCACTGTGGCAAAACTAAATTATGCAGATTACCGTTATTGTTTGCTACATGTAAGTGTGTCTAATATTTTAATTTGATGGCTCCTCAGTCTGTTCAGATCATTTTAATAGGGATATGTCAAGGCTTGTTATCTAAACGTTCTAATTAACACTGAAATCCAAATCTTAATCCAAAGCCAATCGACTCTATATGGAGCCTAAGTGAGGGTTAAAATTGATTTCAGATTCAGAAATTAAAATTAATGAAGTAGTTCACCCAAAAATGACAATTCTGTCATCCGCCATGTTGTTCCCAAACCAATATGACTTACTTTCTTCTGTGGAAGATTTTTTGAGAGAAAAAAAGAAGACAATTTTAAAAAGAATAAGAAAAAAAATCAATGGAATCCAATTCTCTGTTTATTCTGTCATTAGATTAGACATTATTTAAAATTTCTTCTTTTATGTTCCTCAGAATAAATAAAGACATGCAGGCATGCGGGTGAATAAATGATGACTAGGGGTGTAACAATATATCGTGTCACAAAATCTCACAATACTGTATATCGCAATACAAAAATGCATCAATATGTATTGTGTATAATTCATGAAAATTAAACTTTCTGAGAGAAAAAATTCAAGTTTTCAGAGTTTTAGTGTTACTACATTAAACTACTATACTATATATTGTTGAATATAATGTAGAATAATGCAATAGGGGAATATTTGTGGGTCCTGATAATGCCAAATGTCTTATGTTACAAGTAAAAAGTGGCCTACATTATTTTAAATATATCTAGTCAGTGACAGAGTGCAAGCATATTCTTCTAAAATAATTCTGTATTTTCAGCTTCAGAATCATCAATATTTATATTCTGGTGTCACCATTGTCCAAGTCCAAGCCTATTCATTGACACCCACAATGTAAAACCGAATTTAGCATTTTAATCAACAGTACATTTTTTGTTAACCTTTTACCAATTGCAATAATATCGTATCGTGAGTTCAGTATCGTGATATGTATCGAATCGTGACATGAGGGTATCGTTACACCCCTAATGATGACTGAATTTTCATTTTTGAGAGAACTACCCCTAGACGTTTTTTTATGTTGATGTGGGTTGAAATTGTTTATGTATGTACTGTATGATGTTTGTCTTAAAACAGCTAAGCTGGAAAAAATATGCTGAAGGACAAATTAAATATAAAATTGTTTCCATCAATGTTTGACATGTTAGAGTTGACATGTGCCTCATGAATCCTTATAAGTAGCAAATAAAAATCCATCTGATTTGGTAAAACCGTGTGAAACATAAGTGGACTTTGCCGGTGACTCGATCACGTTGGGTATTTGATGTAAACAATCTCCTGAAACATTGTCAACCAATTCGGCATGAGCCTGTGCTACACTCTTAAATCTGATCATGTATTTGTCCGCATGAGAAACACCTGCCTGAAATGGCAAGAGATAAAAGAATTACTATGAAGTAAATTCTAAAGGGTCCATATATTGTGTCATACATCTGTTATTTTCTTGTTCTTATATATGACTTGCTTTTGTTCCTCTGCACTTTATACATGCGATACACTGTGGTGAGCGTTCATCTCCCTTCCTACTTTTTTTCTCTCTCTCTGTTTCTCCTCTTTGAGCAGAACTCATTAGGATTATACTGGCAGTGATTCCCAGGGAATGTCATCTCTTCCTGCAGCCAGGCCAATCTTCAGCGTTAGCCATGGCCGCCAGGCAATATCCCTGCCCATTTTCTGCCCTACTGCCCGCTGTTTGGAGGGGAATAAGATGGGGACACATATTGAGAGAGAATTCCAAACTTCTAACACCCGTCACACAGATCAGAAACGGTCAAACACTACAGTCTTGGTAAAAGTTATCAACTGCTTAGCAGTATGGTTAAATAAGTTTTTTTTTCTATTAGATTAAATTATATCTAAAGATCAATGGAAAACTATTAACATGACTTCTGGATTTTATTGGTAAGAGTTTATGCTAAAACAGTAACACTATATTATGTGTCCATGTTATTCATATTGCATATTAATAAAATGAATCCAATTATACGACAATTGTAATTTTAAAAGTAAGATATACACAACAAGTATAAACTGTTCACTAGTATTTAATAAATGTTTAAGTTTAAATTTATAGTACTATAATTTTTTTTTTTTCAATTTAAGGTCATACACTACACGGTTGAGTACATAGAGCATAAGTACACAGTGTATAAGTGCATAGCGTATAGTGCGTCATTTGGGACGTGACTAGATTCTATTTACACTAAGTGAAAATAGCATATTTTCTTAGTCATAGCTGCTATTTACACTAAGTTTAAATAGCAATAGATTCTATTTACTGTGTAAAAATAGCAGTATTTTCTTTGCAACAAGTGTAGTGTAGTGCAATAAATATTGGCAGATACTATTTGCACCTCAGTGTTGTTGTACATTAAACGGTATGCAATAATAACAGAGTGTAAATGATTATACTTATTAAATTATTAAATGGATGGCTCCTTATTGGTACAATAAAACCCTCCCTACACCTACCCCTAACCGATAAACACTTTAATATTAAACACTTTATTTCCACTTTTTGAAAAAAAAAGTTCATTTTTATTAAAAATAAATGCCTCTCAGATCTGATATGTGATGGGAAAGGGAATAGGTTGAATCCGCGCGCCTTACCCCAACACTATTGCTACTGTTGACAATCCAGAGTCTTCTGTAATTTCGTCTGTCCCAACCAGACGTCAGGGGGCGGAGTTAGTGTAAATAGCCTCTGCCAACAAGGTGGGCTATTTGCACTTAGTGTAAACAGACACTCCGTTATTTATTTACTTATTTATTTGTTTATTTTTTCACTATTTTCCAATGGAGTCTTTACCCACATAAAATTAGAATGATTTAAACCAAGGATGATGAAACCAAGTTGAAAATTCAAAGGAGGGAGATGTTTAAAGCCCAACAGTGTTAAAAGAGCTGGGAATTCTGCCCCTGCTATCAGTCAGGCCCAGAAGAGACTGCTAAAGTCATTGTGGTGAAAAACTTTGATCTTCCTACTCATTTGATCCTAAGCAAAAAAAAAAAGAAGTTGTTTATTTTCCTTCTAAAATACGAATGACTAGACTTGACAGTGGGAATGGCAGAGGACCGTTTTAGACCGTCCGTCGCATATGCAGATTGATATCTAAAAGTTTATTTTTATTCTTCTCACTAACATTTTGATATTTAAAATGAACAGAACGCCAACAATAAAAAGAACTAGCTAGGTTAGCTGATTACCTTACAAGTCCATAGGTAACGCCATACTACCATACAAGTGGATGCAATGAGACCTGTTTGTTCATGTGACGTTTGGCATAAACCTATTATTTGTCAAATTATAAATAATACAGTTAAACATATAAGACTAAGTCATATTCAAGTAATAAACATGCTTACAGTATTTGAATATGTGTTCATTCTAAGATACAGTAACATTTACTATTTATTTCCTTCTTCAAATGTTACCATTAAAGGAATAGTTCACTTCAAACTGAAAATTCTGTCATCATTTACTCACCCTCAAGTTGTTTCAAACCTGTATGAACTTCTTTCTTCTGCTGAACACAAAGGAAGATATTTTGAAAAATGTCAGACAGGCATCAAGCAGGTCCAAATGGGGTTCATCGACTGTCTGGTTACCGACAATCTTCAAAATATCTTTGTGTTCAGTAGAAGAACTCTCCTTTAACGCTCAATCCTCCACAAACATAATGCACATCCTTTTCTGAGACCCAAACGAGGAGATATTCAGCTGTGTGGCAGCTGAGGGAAAAACTCTGCTACTTATAGACTATGCTCAAAGCAACACTGCCAGAATTGTGTTATTTCAGTAATCTATTATCAGGCCAACATTAACGCCTAAAAGCTAAATCAACACCCTATCCGAACAAAGAGTGCTTCAGTCTAAAAAAAACACATTGCCTCATCCCTTCACTCCAACCTTTTCCTTTTTCTTCTTCTTTTTTTTTGGGGGGGGGGGGGGGGGGGGTGTCTGTGGCAGCATCTGCTGCTCCCCTGGCCACGTCTGCGGCCTGTATTAGTATCATTTTAATGTTAAAAGCAAAAGAAGGGTAGGGGATGAGGCTCAGAAGGGTGGTGGGTGTTTTAGCAGGCTCAAACTGAATAATGTGCCTCAGTAATAAGGTCGAGAGCAGAGCCTGTAGCCCTGGGCTTTGACCGTCTCAGTGACCTGATTATGTCAGCCAGTGTCAGCCGCCACGACACTACAAACACAGCGCATCCCATCAACGGCATCGCCATGCCAATACGTCCAGCCAAGCCCTGCAGGCACTTTCAGTATAGACAAGGCCATACCAGTTTGTTAGGTAACATCTACCGTACACATGCACACACTTGGTGTGTTCTCACATGAGTGACAATTTATCATACACTGAAGTACACAATACCTTTTTTTTAAATACAGACAAGAACTGTGCATTAATCTTCAGAATATTTATCAAAAGTTATACCTGAACACTTAACCCTTTTTTTATTTTCACATTGGACATCATGTGGTGACCCAACAATGGTACCAAAATGGAAATAACACTTTACAATATGGTTTCATTAGTTAACATTGGTTAACTTATGGAAGCTTGTTTCCGCCACAGAATAAAACGTTTTAAAAGATAATTGACTTTTTATCTCATAATTGCGAGTTTCCATCTCGCAATTTAGATTTTCTTTCTTGCGAGATATAAAGTCAGAACAGCGTGATATAAAGTCGCAATTGCATGTTATAAAGTCAGAATTGTGAGACATAAACTCGCAATTGCGTATTATAAAGTCAGAAAAGATATAAAGAGATAAAAAGTCGCAATTATCTTTCAAAAACATAGGGTGCTGATTTTAAAACGTTTTATTAATTCTGACTTTTTTCTCGCAATTGCAACTTTGTATCACGCAATTCTGACTTTATAACATGCAATTGCGAGTTTATATCTCACAATTCTGACTTCTTTTCTCAGAATTGCGAGTTTATATCTCACAATTCTAACTGTATAACACGCAATTGCATGCAATTCTGACTTTATATCTCCCAATTGCATGTTATGAATAAATAAAAAATTAGATATAAACATGCAATTCTGAGTCAGAACACACAATTGCGACTTTATATCACACAATTTTAACTTGCTGATTTAAAGTCAGAATTGCGAGATTTGAACTCGCAATTGTGAGAAAAAAGACAGAATTTTGAGATAAAAAGACACAATCACCTTTTTTATTTTTCATTCTGTGGTGGAAACAAGCTTCCATATGAACTACTTTAGCTAACATGAACTAAGAATGAACAATACTTCTACAGCATTTATTAATCTTAGTGTTAATTTTAACATTTACTAATAAATTAAAATCAAAAGTTGTATTTGATAACATTAGTTAGTGCACTGTGAACTAACATGAACAATCAATGAACAGCTGAATGTTTATTAACTAACATTAACAAAGATTGCTAAATACTGTAACAAATGTACTGCTCATTTTTAGTTCATGTTAGTAAATACAACTAATATTAACAAATGAGACCTTACTGTAAAATGTTCTCATATAATTAAAACATACATACATATATAAATATGGAACATTTTTATAATAATAAAAATTAAATAAAAATAAATAAAATAACATAGGTTTTATATGCAGTATATGGTTGGTAAGATTTTTTTTTGTTATTGAAAGAAGTCTCTTATGCTCACCAAAGCTGCATGCATTTGAATAAAAATACAGTGAGAAACAGTAATATTGTCAAATACTATTGCAATTTAAAATAACTGTTTCCTATTTTAATATCTTTTAAAAAGTAATTTATTCCTTTGATGCAAAGCTGAATTTTCAGTGTCACATTATCCTTATGCTGATTTGGTGCTCAAGCAATACAGTGTTTCTTCTTATTTTCAATGTTGAAAACAGTTGTGACGATTAATATTTTTTGTGAAAACCGTGATATATTTTATAACAGGAATCTTTTTTAACATTATAAGTATCTTTACTGTCACTTTTGATACATCCTTGCTGAATAAAAAAAAATCGTACTAAACGCAATCTTTTGAGTGGTAGTGTATGTTTATTAAACACATTTGTGTGTACTAAATGTATAAATCCACATGCATCTGCCTAATGTGGCCTGTTTCTACTAGGTTATAGATGAGTTTGATTTGACAAATTGTCTTTAACGTCAACAACAAAAGATATGGAGGCAATTTTCTCCTCCCTTTTAAAAGTTGATAAGTCGATTTATTGTGCTGCCGTCACTGTGCATATGGTTCCTTTTACATATAAAACGTCATTAGATTTTTTTTTGATTACATTTACAGCCAAAACTGTTAAAAGCACCCATAAAGCCTTCAATAAGAGTGGGTCGGCTACATAAAGAGGCTCCCAGCATGCAATTTCTCAAACAATGCTTTCCATCGTACAGAAGAGAAAGTGCCAATGAGAGGAGGGGAATGAGACAAGGGTTAAGGTAAATAATGCTGTTTGTAGCGTGAAAGGGCACATTGGCTATACAATCTTTCCTTTAATATGGGAGCGGTGCGCACCTGCGATAAGATGATTCATTAGATAGGGCCCTGGTCTGACAAGCCTCATCGTTCAAGCCTCTGGATACTGATGGAACAATTCTGCAGCCGGCTCCGTAAATATGACAAGGTCAGCATTTTATCCCCTGCTCTCCCACACTGCTGTCCAATCTAAACACAACGCCCCTCTCTGGCTCGCTCTAACATGGCTAAAGACAGGGCACGAAGGTCAGAACTGAAGAGTGGATTTAAGTATCTGAGTAACATTACACTAATAAAGAAAATCATGTTCATGCCACTTCAGAACACTTCTCCATGTCTACTTGTACTTCGTCTTATAGTTCTATGAGTAACGTGGGGAACACTTCAGCTTACATGTGCATTTCAAGTGGGCATAATCTTTTAAATGTGCGGTTTGTTTATGCATGTACCTGTCCTTGTGCATTGGTGACCAGTTGTCCAGTGACCCCCTGCAAACTGGAGAGAGCATTGCCAAACACCTGTGACCCGGCAATTGATCCCATCGCTGCTGCTGCGGCAACCGCTGCCTGACTGGCCAGAGGGTTGAGCTAAGGAAGTGAACACAGAATGAGAAACTAATGATTTGACAATTCGATTACAGTAAGAATTGATTACATTTAGAGGTCTTTTTCACAAAAAATTCTTAAATATGGTGACAGCTTTAAATTAGATACATTTATACCAAATAGAACCAATAATACTTAAGTCAAACAAGAACTGAAACAGAGCACATTCATGTTTTGTGTTTAATGGATTAAAGATAAAGATGTTCCATGGATGAATGAAATGAGGGTGAGTAAATTACAAAAAAATTTTTTGGGGTGAACTATTCCTTTATATATATATATATATGTTTGTTTGTTTGTTTGTATGTATGTATGTATGTATGTATGTATGTATGTTTGTTAATGTTTTTTTTTTTTTTTTTTTACAATTTTAACAAAACTGTGAAACTGAATGAACAGTTTTGATTTTTTTTTTTTTCTAAATAAAGCTGAATTTGTTAAAAAAGCAGCATAAAAGGAAAAATGCAACTTGTTTTTCTCAGATTTGTCAATAAAAACGTTCAATAAAAGTGTAATTGCTAACATTTTCCACTCTTTATGGTAAATTGTATTTTTCTCCTCTTTTGTAAGTCTCTTAAAAAAAAAAAAAAAAAAAAAGGTTTAATAAACTTTGTAAAAAGTTTTTGCATTGGTCAACATCATTGCCAACATAAGATAACAATACAATACTGACGCTTTGGTGCATTTCTCAGATCATAACTGAAATTCTCTGAACTACTGTACATGTTCAACCTCCACATCATCTAGTCACTTGTGCACATCATAAAAGCAATTTCTCATTCTTTTGAACAAATGCTTTGGTACATTTATGCAATTGATTATGTACAATTGTCTGCTGTTTCCTACACTATCAAATGCTTATGTCATGATGATCAAAATATATTATACTGGTTCCCTGTTGAATAGTCTTACCGCTCAAAACATCTAGGCATTAGTTCCTTGCATAAGTCATTAAATGCAAAATGGTTGAACTATTTGTCATAAACTGTCAAGCATATTTCTATACATTTCTATTAGACTTTTTTTTTGTAAATGTGTCCTGAATTGCGGAGGTGAATTTTTTATTTCACTAATGAAGGGCTAGATGATCTCTAAACCAGTTCTCCAGTTCTCTAAGATAGCTCAGAGGTGCATCTCATGAGGCTTCATTTGGCCAGCATATATAGACAGAGCACAACACCGTGTTACAAATTCTGAAAATGGAAGAACAACAAGGAAACAAACAGGGTCAACAGCTGGGAAGAAGAAGAGGAGTAAGGATGTGTGGTGGAAGGGTTCAGAGGCAAAACAGAGGAAGAGGAAGAAGAGGACAAATTTGAAGAAATGTTTCTGATTAAATAAGGGCCACTTGTGGGCCGTTTTCTCAATAATAGGCTTATTGCCGTGGTGGGTCGAAAGATATAGCCGAATGTTGGGAGAACAACCATGTTCTCAATCACGTTGTAGAACAGGTATGTAATCAGAAAATATTCACTATACTGTAACACTGTATACTTACTGTAAAAGCTATATTACAGTAGTCCACTTGCATTTTACATTGTACAGTAAATATACTTGACATAATGTAACACACAAACACCAGTACATATATATATACAGTTGGAATTGAAATTATTCAACCACCCTTGCAATTATTGGCAAAATGTACAGACCTTCAGCTGTTTGCAATGAACAAATCCTTTTTTGCAAAAAAAAAAAAAAAAGGCTCAATACAACAAATGTTTCAAGTGGTTTCCCCAAATTCAACTGAAAATGCAACTTTTAATGACTTCTGCAGTCTCAAAATTATTCAACCCCTTCATGGCAAGCATATTTAGTACTTAGAACACCCTTTTGCTGTTATGCCCTGTTGCAAATGAGATGTACAACCAGACAGCAGCTTCTGGCAGCGTTTCTGAGGAATCTTAGCCCGTTCCTCATGAGCAATGACCTCCAGTTCAGTAATATTCTTGGGTTTGTGTGCTGCAACCGCCTTCGTCAAATCCCACCAGAGATGGGGTTCAAGTCAGGTGACTGTGAGGCAAATGTAGAATCTTCCAGGACTTCTTCTGCAATCAAGCCTTGGTGGAATCTGAGGTATTCTTGGGATCATTGTCCTGATCAATGACGCCCAAGCTTCAGCTTCCTCACTGATGGCATGATGTTTTCTCATAGGATTTCCTGATACTTGAATGAATCCATCTTGCCTTCCACACGCTGCAGGTTTCCAGTGCCAGAGGATGCAAAGCAGCCGAGCACCACCATGCTTAACAGACATAGTGTTCTTTTCACTGTGCCTGTTGCCACAAAATCTTGCTACAGGTCTTTTGCAAGGGTTTTTCTGAATCTGCCTTCTCAGAAATCGGTTTGCAGCCATTGATAGTTTCCTTTTTCAGGTCCGTCCAGGTAGTGTAACCACTGTTCCTTGAACTTTGAACTTGCATTTGATATTTCATGTGTTCTAGCTCAAGCAAACCTGGTGCAACTAATGAAGCCCTTGATTAGTTGCATCAGGTGTGCTTGAGACAACACCTGTTTTGCAGATTTGTGCTGTTGTGAGGGATTCTATTCAGGGGGTTGAATAAATTTGAGACTGCAGAAGTCATGTGTTGAGCTATTTCAATTACTCAGTTTGATTTGTTCATTGCAAACAGCTGAAAGTCTGTACATTTTGTCAATATACATGATTTGCAATGGGGGTTGAATAATTTTGATTACAACTGTATATATGAAGAGTTCAGATGCAAAAGCCTCTAAGTGCCATCTGAAATTTTCTTTTAGAATGATCATTTTTATCAAGCTCGTTTATTTAATTTCAGTAATTTCACTTAAATGGCAATTAATAGGTCATTTTCATTGCCATTTAAGTGAAATTACTGAACTTAAATATACGAGCTTGATACAAATGATCATTCTAGAAGAAAATTTCAGACGGCACTTAGAGGTTTTTGCATCTGAACTCTTCATATATATATATGTATGTGTGTGGAATACGCATACAAATACAAAGGAATTTGATGAAGTTACAGGCTTTTGGAGGTAATCCATTGTGTGGTGCTGTTTGTATGAATTGTTTTGAGAAATGCAATTATTGGTAGCAATAAGGAAATAGAATTAAGGGATAGATAGATAGATAGATAGATAGATAGATAGATAGATAGATAGATAGATAGATAGATAGATAGATAGATAGATAGATAGATAGATAGATAGATAGACATATAGATAGATAGATAGATAGATAGATAGATAGATAGATAGATAGATAGATAGATAGATAGATAGATAGATAGATAGATAGATAAGGCAGGCAGGCAGGCAAACTTTTACTCTTTTTTTAACTCTCATCTCATGTTAATAACACACGCAAGCACACATACAAACGCACAGCTGAATAAATCAAGCTAACCTCCTAATAAGCCTGGTGAATGCAGTGCTTATTTGGTTGCAGAGCTGCAGAATACGGGCTTATTAGGTTCTTTAAGTAGATCAAGAGCTCACGCAGGACTGCACACAGAGTCCCCAATTACTCATCACTATGAGGCAGTAATGGAAACAGCGCTCCGAGCAGACGTAGGAGAGCAGGCGCGGTGACAGCAGACAGAAAGAGTAAAAAAAAACAGCATAACCTAATGGCAGTCAACAGTGATATAGACAGCAGGTTATTTCTGAGATCAAATTGCTATTCTTTTTTGACAAGTTCTGAGTTTGCTTTTGCTACGAATCACAAAGCGTATAATCCCAAAAGATGCTGTCAGAACAAGAGTTCACAGGTGTGCGGTGATGATATTTTTGATGCCACTGCCTTAAAAGGGATAGTTCACTCTGTAATTAAAATTCTATCATCATTTATTCCCCTTAACGGCGATTCAAACATGTAAGACTTTCTTTCTTCTGTGGAACATCAACATAAAATTTGGAATAATAGTGGGTGAAGCTTTAAGGCTTCAAAAAGGACACGCACTACCATTCAAAAGTTTCTTATGCTCACCAATGCTGCATGTAACTGATTAAAATAACTCTTTTCTATTTTAGCATATTTTACAATGTAAATTATACCTGTAATGGGAAAGCTGAATTTTCAGCATCAATACTCCAGTCTTCACGGTCATCATTTAGAAATCACTTTGATAGGCTGGTGGTGCTCAAGAAAACGTTCTTATTATTGTCAATGTTGAAAACAGTTGTGCTGCCTAATATTTTTGTGGAAACCGTGATATTTTTGTTTCAGAATTTTTTTTTTTTTTTTTTTTTTTTTTTTGTGAACAGAAAGTTCAAAAGAACACCATTTATTTGAAATGGAAATCTTATCTATTTTATTACAATGTTTTCACTGTCACCTTTGATCAATTTAATGCATCCTTGCTGAAAAAAAGCATTAATTACTTTAAAGCTTTTGAATGGTACTGTAAAAGAAACATTACAAGCTCTTCTTGGCATGTTCATAAGAGTTCACGAATGAAGTAGTTATCTTTTGAGTCATATCTTTTGAATGAATCAGTTTGTTAATGAATGGGACTGATTGGGTTTTAGTTATCCTTTTGAATCCTTGCGAATCATCCTTTAATTACATGTAAAAGCATGACCAGAACATTCTATTCAATTTCCTTTTTATTTCTTGGAAACAGAAGATTCGGAATGACACGAGGGTGAGTAAATGATGACATAATTTTGATTTTGGGGTGAACTAAAGAAGTATCCGTCTCTAACAAACATCAGCCTATATTCGCGTTTCCTGTCTCCTCTGTCCGCACCCCCCATCTCTCAGCAGGGGCCATTCAGCTTTGTTAAAGTGAGAGCATTCAGCTGCTATTCATCTTTCATCTTATCACACCATCATATATTACCAGGCTCTCTGAAATCAAATGATGAGAAAATACCACGGAGCGATCAATACTTTTTCATTGACAGTAAAGGTTAAGCACATTAAGAATGACACCGCATTTGTCTTATGAAATCATATTTCATGTTGGTGGCCTAAAATTGGCTGAGATTGATACTATGTCCCCTGGACTGAAAGTCACCCTTTTTTATCACTAATCACAGAAATCGCCTCTTTGTGGCCGGCGTTTCTTTGTCCTTCTGCAAAAGTCAAGTGCCAGTTGATAATATCAGCGACCCAAAATGTTAAGGGCAACGATTTTAGCTCCTCAATGCCTCACCATGTGGCTATTGTGAGCGGTAAAAGCTCTCAAAGACTTCAGGACATTTCAGCCTTTCATCTTTAGCATTTGTCAAGAGATTTGCAAATGATTCTTCTATGCAGAGGCAACAGACGTTACTTAAAAACAAATACGCTCAGCCTTTTTATCGTTGTGCATTAGTATAATTTCAAACTGCTTGTGATTGTCTTGCAGAGTATCCCAGTGACACAGTGAGTGCTTATGCTGTTAAACAGAAAAGGAGAATAGCTTTGTGATTGCAGGAAAGGTGCCTGTGTAGAGAGCATCTTATCTTGGGCTAACATCTTCAGATAATAAAAACATGTATTTCTGAGAGGGGCGAGATGCAGAGAGAAAGCGCACGAGAGAGAGAGATGGACAAGGATGGCAATATCAAGCAGGGATTGAAATCATAGATAATCCTCTCACCCTATCTGAGGGCAAACACTCTCTCTTTCTCTCGCCTTCCCTTTCACTTTGACGGAGAAGATGAAACACGTTCTCCTGGAATGATAAGAAGTCCAATGAATTACATAAGCTGATACATATAGGATCATCTTTAGTGATCCACTGACATCTGAATCTGCTTTAGTTCATTTCCTAGCTTAACTTGAAAGGAAAGTCAAACATTGTTTCAGAGGAAGTATCTTAAAGATGAAGTGCACACCCTGTCCCAAATATGGTCTCATGCTCACAAGCACCAAATTGAGGTCTATTTTTTTATTACTATAAAAAAAAAATGGGTAGATGCTGATATTGGATATTTCTAATTGTGCATGTTCGTTTTTTTTTTTTTTTTACATTTTGATTACCTTTGTCATCATCTAAAACTCACTTGTAAACAATAATTGAATAACAGTCAAATGCAACCTTTAGCAAATCTCTTTCATACTGTACTTTATAATGCTGTGAATTTATCACTTCTCTTAAAATGCATGGTTTTAGTTGTAAGTTTAAAAAAAAAACCATTTATTTAGACAAAATAGCATACATTTTAAAGTTGGTCTATCAGTTATCGGGGTTACACTTTATTTTACAGTATGTGTACTTACAGTGTACTTACCCAAGACAGTACTGGTAATATACGGTATACATGGGTTAAGGTTAGGTTTAGGGGTAGGGTTACTACCTAGTTATAACCCAGTTATTGTAATTGCTATAACAAGTACATATTAGCAAACAAGCTACCGTTATCGGTCATAGCATATATTGGTATGAGACAGAATTTTAATATCGAAGCATCGTTATAATTTTAATTTTGAGGATATGTATCAATGATCTTAAGGTTATTTATTTAAGAAACTAAGCAGGTCAAGTAAATACAAAAACTGCATTAAATACTATGTGCCAAAGAGCCTAGACTGTCATTTTTATATTTTGGCATATATGGAGAAGTGTCCAGTTATTGTTTACCATTTCGATCAATAGTATTTAAGCCCATTATAAAACACTCAGCAGCACAGCGGGGCAGATAAACACTTTGTTACTTGTGGGGCAGCAGGAAGCAGACATGGAGAATGTGCGGATTGCAGGGGATTGCAGTGTTTGTCATCTAAACAGGTGATTTTCCGGCAGGCTGCCTCCACTTGGAGCCATGTGGGGAGGTAGGAAACTGCGTTACCGCTCCACTATTTGTGTTGATTGTATCTTTTGTGTGTGGGTCTAAACAGCTGGCATCCTTTTTATAGAAAAACAGCAGGTAAACCTCTGAGTAAATGTGACAAAACGCCTGCTTTCACACTTTCACTTTTTCTCCTCTTGGAGAGGTCCAGGTTAAAGTTGAAGGGGTTTGAGGAGAGGACTCTTGTTACTACTTGTTATAAGCGATCTTGAGGACAATTAAAATCACAATTTTAAGTCACATTTAAATAAATATCCCCATTAAAAAAATAATAAATAAAAGCTGTACATATATGAAAAGTAAGCAGAAGCTTGTTACTGGAAAAGCTACAATGTATTGAAACCGACTTTCTATAGAAAGAAAGAAAGAAAGAAAGAAAGAAAGAAAGACCCCTCTCAGAGGTTTTGCGCCTCATGGCAAAGTGGGTGAGTAAATTTTAAACTCTATTAAGTTCTGCGAGGCCTGCAATGGCCGTTTGACCAGCGGGGTCATATGGAGCAACAACCCATGTAATCTCCTGAACAAGGGGAAAAAACAGCTTGCTGTTACCATGGCAAGGGACTTCTGGACATCAAAGTGAAGCAAGAGTTTATTTTCCGCCCGTTCCGTTCAGACTGCAAATTTAGACTTAATCGCTTTCTCTGCTAATACAATAGGAAGAGGCAGGCCTCAAGGGACAGACTCCTGCTAACACTACAAGTACAAACAGAGCTTAAACACCATCTCTAAAGATTAAAAAAAAAAAGCTTCAAAAAGGATGTTGGTAGGATGTTTTCACAGAATGTAACTTTAACAAATGTTTTTTTAAACCTCACTAAATTGTATTAGATTTACTGAGTGCTTAAAAGAAAAAAAATGATATAAAAATCAAATATCACATATTTTTAAAATATGTTTTTACTTGAAAACAAAAACATTGATAAAGATTTTTCTGTGCAGATTTACTTTGTCATTTAAATGGGACGAGAGACAATGGCTCCAGCGTCTGGGACAGATCTGACAAGGACTGTTATTAAACATCTGAAAAGCCGAAAGAAAATTGTTTTTGCATCATAGCAATTCCTAAGACGATCACACCTCTGTTTCACCCTTTTTTCTTCTCTCCCTTGCTCTCTCTGTCTCTCTGTTTTCCCATTATAGAGAGTGGACATAATCAGAAGTGACACATCTGAGCATGCTCACAGTCTCCCAAGCGTCACATCCAGACCTTATGCTACCTCCTTCCAAAAAAACCCTCTCTCTTTCTCCCACGTTCCCCAGCCTGGAGCCTCCCCTCTGCCCGGGTACATCAAAACACCATTAGACTGTCCCAAACACCTCAGTTCCCCTGTTGGACCCCTGGAGCACATCACCTGCCGTCTCCTCTGGACTCTCCTCACACTACCAACGCTACTTACAGAGCCCCATTTCACCTGACCATTGACAAATAAATAAATAGCTGAGAGAAAAACAGAAATATACCGACTCGAGGGAAGAATAGGTGAGAGAGTAAAAAGAAAAACAGGAATGAAGAGACATGCAATGCTGAAAAGTTGAAGAAGCTAAGCTGGTGTTCTTGGGTCAGTCCTCCCATGATGCACTGCGCTGGCGGCATAAAAGGCCTCATCTTCTGATGCACACAAGGGGCTGTTTAAAATGCTGCACTTCATCAGATAAAAAGCACAAATGTTGGGAAAAGAGGGGGCAAAAGGGGTCACGTTTAACGGGCCGGAATGCAAATGACAGAGGAACAAGGAAGGAAATTAATGACAAATGTACCTATAAAGGTGTGATGGACTGCCCAGTGCTGGCCGTCAATCATGGGACTCATTAACTCAAGCATAATTAACTGCTTTTGGTGTCATTATATAAAATCCTGCTTCCACAACTGTGGCCCTCAAAATCCATAGAGTAATTTTAAGCCATTAGTCATTCTTGCTCTATTTTCGCTGCAAAGAGGCAGGCCTGGGTAACCTCCAGTACAGTTTAAACAAATGTACATTTTATTTATACATTTACTTACAAATTCCAAATTTGATCATTTTTCCTATTGAAAAATTACCAGAATGTTTTGTCCACATTTCCATGTGATTTATTAAAGATAATGTTTGCTGCAATACTAAAGATCCAAGCAGAACTGCTGACTGCAGTGTTACACATATAGCACTGTTATTTCCATAAAGAAGAAGAAGAAGATCCGAACAGTGCAGCAGGACCATCAGTTTTGTGAAAAGTTCATATTACATTTCCGTTGGCCACCAGAGACAAGGTCTCTATCAGATTTCCTATGATGAAAAAATGATAAAAAAAAAATATTAAACCATCAAATGCAAAATGATCAATGGTTGTTTGTCTTAAAATGACTGAGAGCAAAATATTGCATGTCTTAATCTAAGTGGAAAATATGGAACAGCATGTCTCTTTCCGAGGTAACTTCAACTATTTTAATTCATCATGTCAAATTCTCCTCTCCGGCATTTGAACAGAATGCCATCTCTTTTCACTTGCTGTTGTTTGACATACAGATCCGCATTTGAATGACTTTAATATTGGCTTAATCAATGGCTGGTGATCTTTTGATGGCCTCTATTCAATAAAGGCCAGCGTCAGCTGTGTGCGAGTTTCATAACTAGAATAATGGTAAATGATTACTCCTCCACATGGCGTCTCAGAGTGAGCCGAGCTAATGAAGAGAAATGGTTGGGTTTGGAGCTGGGGCTGCCAGCTGCCATTTGAGAACTCGGAGCACCGAGATTAATGGTGACTGAGCAGGGTTCTGTGGCTATGATGTGGTCAGAGGTCTGATCGATAATACACACACACACAAACCTGACCCACTCATCCATTTATACGCACACACACATGCAAATAGACTCAACCAAACCTTAACACAAACACTGATCCCTAAGTGGAATGATGAATTGACAACATTTGGACACAACATTGATCAGAAACTTCCCTGTGTTTCTCTGGGCAGTTTAAAAAGGTCAGAAGAAACTTAAGTGCTGAATGATATTAAAAAAGTGTTTTCTCCAGCCACACCATTATCCTGTGTTAACATGCCACATTAATACATTTTTTGATATTTGTAAATGGAGAGGGTGATGCAAGGATAAATATTGTAGCGAGTTAGAAGAGGAGTTGTAGAAGAAAGAAACATATCAGAATGGGGCCCAGGACAGAACCTTGAGGATTACCCCAGACATTTAAAAGGGGAAAAGAGGTACTGAGACTATTTTCAGACTGCCAGCTAAAATTTGCATATCCAGATTTTATACAGATGTGTTTTAGAAAGTCTGGACAGCAAAAAATGTTCCACCCATACCAATTATTCACAATAATATCTGCCAATACTAATGAAAAAATGTCACTTCACATTTAAGTAATAATAACCTGCAAGTGACAACTCATTGTAAAATGTCAAATTGTCATTGTACAAAAACATATTTGCAAATGTTAGATCCAAATGTCTACAGGTGGAGGTCTTATAAACTAATTCCTTGACGCCAGTGCTGCCTTTTTTTCCTGAAAATAATCCCTCATTTTGAGTAAATAAAAAGTTGCTTTGCTTTCAGCACTCAGATTTTCCTCACTGGCTGCATCACATGCTTTATAATTATTCATACCAAATGCAGTACTACTTTTGATGGGCAATAGTCTTATTTTCTGCTTCAGTCACCAGTGCACATTTGTATTTTCATACAGTGGGAGTTTCGTTATGTAAGGCAATTTTCTGCCTTCTTAAGGAGGGCTGTCTATTGGGCTGCATTAATGAGTGAGTGACAGAGTGTGAGAAGAGAGAGAGAGAGAGAGAGAGAGAGAGAGAGAGAGAGAGAGAGAGAGAGAGAGAGAGAGAGAGAGAGAGAGAGAGAGAGAGAGAGAGAGAGAGAGAGAGGAATGAAGGGGAAGGAAGAATAAAAAAAGAGAAGAGCGAGAAAAGATACCATAGAGGGCATGGATGAAGCAAGTGAGGAAAAGAAAAATGAGAACAGGACAGAGGTTAGATATTTCTTTGCCATTTAAAATGTGAACTTCCAGTTACACAGTTAACATGAATAATTAACAAAACAATGCTAGTAAATAAAATAATCATACATTAATTCTATAACCCTATAATTACACACTCTTTAAGCAGCCTGTAATGCTATGTTACAAACATTTTTAAATGTCAACTTGAAACACTAGCACACGATTTTATTCTGTAATATGCAGAGTGAAATGGGATATTCTAAAAAAAAAAAAAAAATAATAATAATAATAATTGGGCAGGACTCAACTTTATCCATTCGGAATTTATTGGATTTTGAAAAGTGCTGACAAGCTGTGATTTGTGGAGAGTCGCAACCAGTGTTGGGGAAAGTTACTTTTAAAAGTAATGTGTTACAATATTGGGTTACACTTTATTTTAAGGTGTCATTGTTACAGTGTAATTATATATTTAAGTACTGAGTAATATTAATTAACTACATGTACTTACTATAGGGTTAGGGTAGGATTAGGGTTTGGTTGAGGGTGAGTTGCATGTAATTATGCATAATTTACTGTTATTACTATGGTAAGTACATGTAACCTATGTAACAAGGACACTGTAAAATAAAGTGTTACCCAATATTGCATTACAACCTAAAAAAAGTAACTAAGGGCATTAGTTACTTTTTATGGAAAGTAATGTTACGTTAATTCTGCGTTACTTTTTCTCACCTGGACTGGGCTTGCTTGTATGTTTTTTAATAAAAAATAAATAAATAAAGTTATATTATTGGCAAATGTAAAGGCCCTTTCACACCAAAAGTGAATTGAATTAGCCTCAGACTGAAGGAATTGCAAACTCACACCTGTACAGTAGAGGGCCGGAGCTCAAACAAACCTTTCAGATGTGCAGCCATTCTGGGGCGCGTTTCCCAAAAGCATTGTTAATCAACTATGGTCGTAAGTTCTGTCGTTATCAGCATAGTTCAATGAGACTGTGTTTCAAGAAACCTTAGTTTTAACGAAGCATCACAAATTTGTGTGGTTAGAAAAACAGCTCTCTACCAGTGGTTAGAGGCACACTTTCTTGTTTGCATTACATGAGGACTTAAAACATCCTTATCTTGAGCAAAATACTTAAGGTGACAATCTTTATCTTTCATTTAAAAAATATACAAAAATTTCATTTACATCTTTTAGTTTGTCAAGCGATTTAAAGCACTGTTTTTGAAAAGTGTGCACGTGTATACGTGCTCTAGTATGTAAGGAGCCTATGATTGAATCTGGAAAAATTAGAATTGGACTAATTAGGCCATGGCCATAATGTATAACAAAAAATCTGGCATTAATTCAATCTCAAATGAATTAGTTAAAATAAATTATTACTTCACCACCTGCGTGACATGGTTGAATGACACATTTGTGACAATATAGTTTCGGGAAACAGTAGTGACGAATAAATTACATGTTAAAAAAGAACAGTTATTTTAAATTGTAATAATATTTGTTACAATGTTAATAACTGTATAATTGTTAATAATTAAATAATTGTAATCATTGTATTTTTGATCAAATAAATGCAGCTTTGTTCACAAACATATAAAAAAATGTACCAACCACAAACTTTTGAACGGTGGTCTGAATTTGATCATTTTCTGAAAATTAGGATGTTCCCTTTCAATAAAAACGAGATAATTAGTGTTTGGGGGGAAATTCAAGGCCAGGGTTCAGGATCAGCCATGGAGACGGGAAAAACTGCATAAGGTGGCACTGCGAGAAACAAAAACAGCATGTGTGAGCGTATACGTGTCTGTCCATGATCATATGAGTGTTGGAAGGGCGCCTGACCTTGGCAGGGATGGGGTTTCAGGAACGAGCTATAATGATGGCTGATTGCTGGGGAATGGTGGAGAATGGACAAAGATAGAGGGAGGTAGATGAGAGGAAAGGAGAAGAGGCCGGCGTAATTGCAGCACTCGTGGGTCTGAGCCTCCCGTGGCACACATCAGTACATCAGGAGGGGTGTGTCTTACAGCGACGGGCGAGTGGGAGAGAAAGTGGGGGTAAAGGATGGACAAGTAAGGGCGCAGTACAGAATAGAGAGGTTGAGGGAAGGTATGAATGGGGGAGAGAGTGAGATAGAAAAGGGGATAGGTGAGAGGGAAATGGAAGAGCGATGAAAGTTAGGAACGGTAGAGCAAGACAGAGAGAGCAAGAGGAGACAAGGGGAGTCTGCCATACTCTGAGGCAATAAATTGGCGTTGGCTGAATACCGGGCAGTAGCCTGTAATTACTGCCGTAAGACTTTGGGTCGGTGGGTCCTGGCAGACCCGTAAAGCCACTCTGTCTGAGAGAAGGGAGAAAGAGACAGCGAAGACCAAGGTGGTCTATAATACCTGGAGAAAATAGTCCGTTAAAGCTGTCTCAGTGGCAGTTCTTCAGGTGGTGCAGAACCCCCTAGATGTACACAATCTGAATTTTGGCATCTTTGCTCATGGGCAAAGGCTCAAATACATTTTTCACTTGAGCTGTAGCCTAAATGTTATTTGACTAATCACTTCTGGAGCCACAGTCATGTCATCATCTGTCATTATTTACTCACGCGCATGCCGTTTCAAACCTGTGAGACTTTCCTCTGTGGAACACAAATGAATATATTTTGAAGAATGTTGGTAAGCTAATAGTTTGGGTGACTGAACTCCATTGTACTGTATTGGGAAGTATTTCTCAGAATACATTCTGTGATGTTCCACAGAAGAAAAAAAGTCATACCGGTTCGGAACAAGTAAATGGTTACAAAATTTTCTTTTTTGGGTGAACTATCCCTTTAAAAGTCCTTCAAAAATAAAACTTATTCATTTTATATAAAAATTTGATTGCATCAGAATATAGCCAGCAATGAACAAATGTTTTTGGCCAGAGTCTTTCTGTCTCTCTGTCTGGAACCATGGAGGCAGACACAGTGGCAAGGTCAAAGACTGAACATACAGCGCACAGTAGTATGACATGCTAGGAGAGACGGAACATAAGAGAGAAAGAGAGAGACACCAGAAAACGTTCATATTACAAAATAAATTCTGATCTTTTGAACGTTCTATTCATCAAAGAATCATAAAAACATCAAATAAATAAAAAAATCAATTCTCAGAGTTTCCACAAAAATATTAAGCACACAATTGTTTTCAAATCTGATAATAAGAAGAAATGTTTCTTTAGGATTTCTGGTTTCATTTATGAAGGATTATATGAAACTGAAGACTGGGTGGCTGCTGAAAATTCAGCTTATATCACAGGAATATTAAAGGGTTAGTTCACCCAAAAATGCATCACACACATGACCAGCGTCGGCCAATAGTGAGCCTACGTGTGACGTACAACACAGATGCGCTACGCAGTTATACTACGTGAAAAAACTCGAGGCCCAGAGAGAAGGAAATGAATAGTGGAATAAAGTCGTTATTTTTGTTTTTTTTGCGCACAAAAAGTATTCTCGTCGCTTTATAAACTTAAGATTGAGCCACTGTAGTCACTTGGACTATATTAACGATCTCTTTAATAACTTTTCTGGGCCAGCAAGTTATAATGCCTTAGAAGCCTATGGAGGAGTGATCCAACTCTCAGATTTAATCAAAAATATCTTAATTTGTGTTCCGAAGATGAACGAAGGTCTTACGGGGTTGGAACAACATGAAGGTAATTACTGACAGAATTTTTATTTTTGGGTGAACTATCCCTTTAATAAAATATTTTGTTCCCTAACCCTAAACCTACCCATCACAGAAAACTTTTGCATTTTTTTTATGTTTTTAAGCCATTTGGTTTATGAGGACACAGGAAATTGCCTCGTAAACCATGTTTATGTTGTAATAGCCATGCTATTATACGCATTTGTGTCTTCATAAACCATATATACAAGAGCACACACACAAATCATCACAACACGAGTGTGTCTACTGTATATGTGCCTACATCAGTGTGTGTGTATGGTCTGCTCTGCTTCCCTCTCTCTCCTTCTCCCTGTGCCACAGATCAGTGTGTGCGTGTGGCTCAGGGCTGATGTAAGCCAGTGGAGTGGCAAATTACAGCAGACCTACAGCTGTAGGCTGACATTATGATTAATTTGATCAGTAATTTCTCCTGTTTTTCATTTTAATCGCTGTGACCATTCTGCTGTGGCAGGTCTCTCAGATCTAATTAAGATCAATTCTGGTGTAACCAGCTTGCCCACCGAGCCGCCCCCTCCTCCTCAAATCCCCGAGTCCCCTCAGCGTGGAGAAACCCCGTCGCTCCAATCAATCAGCACCTGCAAATCCAGCCACCCTGCTAATCAGCCAATTAACACACTTAGGCAAATTTCATAATCTCCACCGCCTGGTTGTCGTCACAAAAGCCAGTCTCTACCTCCCCTACTTTTTTTCCTTTCTAATGCTGGCTCTCCAAAGGAGAGTTTACTGGGAGGTAAAAGAATAACATATTTTCAAAAACCGATGGAGAGAAGGATGGGAGAGGTTTTAAACTTCCTGTTTACATGATTGTGATGGTAATATTTTGGTAACAGTGTTGTGGAATAGCTAAGTCAATGGAGACCAAAACAATATTGTATGGAAAAAAAAAACATTCTGAGACATTTTCAAAATATTCTTTTGTGTTCCGTAAACGAAAGAAAGTCACATATGTTCAGAACGACATGAGGATGAGTAAATGATGACAGAATTTATATTTTTTAGGAAATCTATCCATTTAAGTCTTTGAAATTGTGTAAATAGTGTACTTTTTTGAAAGTGCATGACAAAACATTGCTACATTGTTGTTTTTTTTGTTATTTTATGACTTTTTTGTTTATGCTATAAAGTTTTTTTTTTATAAGCTTTAAAAAAAAAAAAAGACTTTAAATGGGCCATCATCCAATATTAAAAATGCAAATTGAAAATGTAGTTAAAGGAATAATTCACTTAAAAATGAAAATTCTGTCATCATTTACTCACCCTCAAGTTGTTTCAAACCTTTGAGGGTGAGTAAATTATGACAGAATTTTCATTTTTAACTGAACTATTCCTTTTCTGCTATCTATTTTTAATTCATAGATTTTTTAAAAATTTATTATTTGTATTTACAGTACATTAATAAGTTCCAAATCCAAATATTGGATCTCAATGATCTGTTAATAATGCTCTCATTAATAATGTGTATTTTGCCGTTTCTTTATTTTAGTTCAACCAAATGACATGTACGAATCTGCACTAAACACGATGCATAAACATCACAGCCTACAGAAAAAGTCTTACTGGAAAATCATAAATTTGAACTGTCTAAAGGATCTCAGTGTCAGAGACTTACAAAACACCCTGTCTGAAATTTTGACCAAATAAAGAAAAGACGAGACAAGAAAAATGAGAGAAAGAAAGAGCGAGAGAGAGTGCAGACAGTGAGCACTTAGATTCGTACACTGGACACACTGACTGTTGTATTATCAGAGTGGGATGCTAACACGCTGTCATGTTGTCAGTTCAGCAACAGAAGGCCTCTATCTGTGTCTTTAGGTGTCTTCAGATAATAGGAGACCTGTCTGCCCTCCCTTACCAAAAGTATTACACCCAAAGAGAGGAATGGGAGGCAAGAGAAAGCAAGAGGGCGGGGTGGTACCTGTGTGACCAGAAGGGATAATTATGACAAACCCTGGAAATACACATTCCCAAAATTCTCTAGGTGTTCGCAATGTCTAACTGTGGCTGTCCCTAAAGGCTGGTATCAGCACTCAGGTGAAGTATGCTGTAACTTTCTCAAGCAGACGCACACATAAGCCCAATTACGGACTCCAGCCCCTCAGGAGAGGCAGCCTGCAAACCCTGCCACACACACAATCACATTGGTTAAGTGGTAATGTGGACCCCGATGAAGCGGGAACTTTAAACCCCTTCTGACTCCTGACACACACACACACACACATGCACACTTATCGCTCTATTTTTCTCACTCTCACACAGTGGAGGGCTGGGTAATGACGCTGTCTTCTCTGGTGCCACTCTCTCTTTGGATTAACAAGAGGGTCACACATGACTCTTAGCAGTAAAATCTAATCATGGACCCCTAGGATAAAGAAACCAGAGAGTACAGATCAAAAACCTGTAGAGAAGCTTTCTTAACACACCAGGCGAAGGGTGTTCCTCAAGGCTTTGTTCTGGGTCCTCATGCAGTGTTCTCTTGGTTAAAACCCTGGTAAGTACAAATATTTAGCCTGCTCACACAACTCATATTTAATTGTAATTGGATTAATTGGATTGGGCAATATTTTATATTTCATAAGTAATACCTGATATAAAAGTGGCTACAACTCTAAATCTTGTAATTTTAAAATATTAAATATTAAAAAGGGTGCTTCAGTATTATCAAAGACACTTTCTCTGACTTTGCAAATGATTGTGTAGCTGTTCATCAATATTTATTTATTTAAAGCTGCATTCCGTAACTTTTCTGGGTTAAAAATTATCCAAAATATTTTTTTGAGCAAGTACATAACCAGCCAGTGTTAGAAACTATCTGCTTGCCTTTAGCTTGTATTTAATTCCAGTGGTATTGGTGGATTTCCGCGGGAAATTCAAGCTTTTCAGTGACAACTGGAGATTCACCCGTTGTAAAATGCAAAAGACTTTGGACTTCAGAAAATAAGAGACTGCAACCGGGCCCATGCGAAAACAAGGATAATATCGGAAGGGCTTTTGAAAGGTGGCATGAACTGAACTCCATTAGCACAGTAACAGTAGCACACTTGTTCGCTTAATTCATACAGTTACAGAGTACTGAACTACAGGTAGCCCTAACACACAATAAATGTAGTCACGCAATGCTGTTGTTTTTAACATTAACAATTTGAGAACAAAGTATAATTTGGAAGGTTTGACGTGATATGATACGCAATCGTTAGATTTAATCAGCGTGATTTACTGCAATGCTTTTTTTCCCTCTTAGTTGGTCAGAACAAAAGTGGATGTTACTTGTTCAGACGACATTTTCCGGTGAAAATTCTTATGTTGGTCATACTTCCAAAAAGTATAATCTGTGATTCTAAATGACAGTATCCAATCTGGCACGGCGACTGACAGCCGCACATTCTCCTCAAAACATTGGATTCACCCGCGCTGTGCCGTGCCGAGGCACAACCCACGTAAAGTTGATAATTCCTCAAATAACTGCAATTGCAGATTTCGAACAGGGATGGCGACAAAGAGGAAAAACCACGGACTACAGCTTTAAGAAGACGTAAAATCAGGAGTGTTATTTTAGTATCATTGAGATACTATAACAGTTTGTATTCATATTTTGAATAACTTTTTTATGTTTTCCATTATTTTTATTTTAGTTCAAGTTTTAGTAATTTTTATTAGTTTTAGTTTTTTTAATGTCTACATATTTTTTCTTACTTTTAATTTTGGTTTATAAGTTTTAGTTAAGTACACTAAGTTGACTAAATTAAGTTGACTAAATGGAAGTGAGAAAAATAGTTGACATTTCAGTTAACATTTATTGTATTTTAAGTAACGGAAAAGTTTTTTATGGTTTTAGTTTTAGTTAACTTTAGTAACCCTGAACCAGGATAATGTAGGCAATCAGTAATTATCGCAAAATAACTTTACTGACCACCATGTCGGGGTTCATTTTTGCAATATAGACTAGCTTGTACATCATCCCTTAAAACAGATCAAATTACAACACACCTTATACAACCACAAATATGAAGTAAAACCTGTGCACAGATGCTCAGATAAATAATTCCATTTAAGACAATTCACAAACATCTAGACCTGAGGATGCATATACTGATGCTGGCAACATCATGCATCCAAGCCAAATTTTTGGAGACCCCATTGTCACTCCCCACCCCCATTTAATCTATTCCACCTCTGAAACATCTGAATCACGTATCAGAAGGGCTTGATGATAACTTGACAGATCGAATTAGGTGTGCTTCAACTATAAATGAAGAAATATATGGCTGGCCTTTCCTAAGGAATCCCTTGGAAACCACTAGTTCTGAGCTCTGGAGACCATTAAGTGTGGGGCTCCATAGGGTCCAGCTGGTGATACAAGCCGGGCAGAGGGACAGAAGGTGAAATAAATGACTAAACTGATGGCAGCCATAAAAAGGGGGAAGGGGAAGAGGGGTTGTGGTACAGCACAGAGCAATAAGGGCTGTGACGCTGATGAATGCGGGGAAGGATGGAGAGGCGACCCTGGCCTCTCTCAAACCAAAATGAAACCACTGGGACATGTAGGGAGGAGGACATGTTATTAGTGACGGACTCAGACAGCCAGATGAGAAGAGGAAGAGGAGGAACTGATGGACAGACAGAAGATATAAAAAGATCACTTATGTTTGCCATTTAAAACAAAAGCTGTGTAAAAAATTAAAGGGGTCAGATCATACATGATAATATTAGTGCAATTTTTATGTCATATTTAGTTTTACACAAAGTTGCAGTTGTTTTTGCAGATTAGTTCCAATAAATGCTCATTTTGAGGGAGCTTTGAGTTCGAAAAAGCTTTTTTATTAATGAAAATGTCAGATCAAGGCAAATTTGATATGACAAGACCCCTTTAAAAGACATGAGCTACAGTAACTGAAGCAACAAAGATTCATGTGTGCCATCTGTGGAGTTTGTTTCAATTTTATAAGCCTGCATGACAATAACAGATAACAAAATAAAATATCAACAAACTCATCTTAGCCAGTCATCACTGACATATGGTGCTTTGGACTTCCCAATGCAAGATCTTATTTGCAAAATATAAAATATGTTGAAAACTAATCTGGTTCAATCGGGTGCATATACTATACATTTTCACAACATGTCAATAAGTGATTATCATAAAATTGTTTCAAACCTAGTTACACCAAAAACATCATTACTCGTAATTCAATATTCCGCAGCTCTTCATTTCCAATAATAGTCTATTGCTGTCGCTAGCAAGATGGCTGGGATAAACTCTTAACAATAAACTTTCAATTTTCATTCTTTTTCAGGGACAGGCTTGGCAAACAGGCACCTCCTCCAGAAACAATATTTGTAATATCCAAGATTTCCCCAGACAGATTCAATCATTCAATTGAATTACTGCCCCATTCTCTAACATTCATCCTAGACCTCGTCTCACTCCAAAGCTCCATTCTTCCAGACATGTTGTGAATAATGTAGAAGAATGAGTTCTTTAAGTGAGGCGACATCATATTTAGGGGTCATTACATTGAGTCGATCGGTCTCTGCTGCCCCCGTGCCATGCAGCACTCTGGAGCTGCTCCCCATCACAAGTCAACTTATATTATAGCTTTAAATAACTTCACTTTTAGTGTGTAAACAAGAGTTGATCTGGGTGAGGAGCAATACAAGGAAGGCTGCTGGCTACGGCTGTCTGGAAATGTGAGGCATTTATTTTGATATCACATTGTTTTTTTCTTTTTTTTTCCAGATCAAAACCACCTAAAATTCCGGACTGCTGTCATATGAATGCAGAAAAAAATGCAGTTATTATTTTAAATGGAAAGCGTTAAGTGATTTTGACCTATTACTTTAATAATATAAAATAACATTAAAAAAATATGAAGAATGCAGAATGCAAAAATGAAAAATGCTGTTTTTATTTTAAAGGGGAAGTGTTCAGTGAATTCTGAACATTAATTTATAGGAGTCATGAACTGAGAAATCAAAATTCCCTTGATCTTTTGACATATAAGAGATCATTACTATAAAAACATCCTGTAAGTTTCAGAGCTCAAAACTTTCTTGTCTAAAAACAGCTTATATTGAAGCCAGTCTGCCAGAACGACAGGTTGTGGAATGTGCCACTTTATGGCTGTCTATGTAGTAGGAAAATAACGAGAGAGGCAAATGCAGGTCTATGCAGAAACTAAACGATAAAGATGGCTCCGAAGACAAGACACTGTGCAGTGCCAAGTTGTGAAAAAACACAGTCTTTGCATTGCCTTCCTTCTGATCCCAACATTAGGAAAGAGGGGATGAACTTTATTTTGAATAAAGTTCCAGACCACATCAGTAAGAACTCGGTCCTTTGTTCACTTCATTCACTCTCGCCAAAACTCCCCTTATAATCAACGAATCTCTTATTCACATCGTGTTTGCACTATTAGCTATGATGAAAGGATTCATTCATTCAGAATTTGAGTTGGAATGACGAGATCGTTGCATTCATGCACTCAACCTGTCTGTGATCGGCTGCAATGCTCATCCACTGCAACTTTTCAAGCCACAATCTAAATATGATGCATTAGATCTAAATATAACGCTATAATCAACACTTTTCACGATTAGTCAACCTTGAGAGCTGTAATAGTAAAAAAGGGGTAAAAAGTTTTCGAAAGAGTTTCACATGTAATTCTAGCTATTTCATATGCAAAGATGTTAGCCAATCACAGCAGTGGGCGTTTACACTAAAGTCTCACAGCAGACACGCCCCTTCAAACAGAGCATTCAAATGAGAGGTTAAAATCAGGCTAGGAAAAAGGCCTTTTATTTCTAAATTATGACAATTATTAATGTAAAAATCATACTAACATAATAAGTGCACACCAGGAAATATTATGGAACAATAAAACAATGCAGTCATGACCCCTTTAATGGTACAAAATAAAATAAAATAAAAAATGAATGCAAAATACAAAATAATATGAATGGAGAACACTGTAGTTATTGTTTTAAATGGGAAGTGTTATGCAAATTCGTCCCTTTACTTTAATTGTATAAAATAACGTACATTGAAAAAGAAGAAATGCAGAATGCAAAATAATATGAATGCAGAAAAATGCAGTTATTATTTTAAAGGAGAAGTGTTTAGTGAATTCGACTCATTACTTTATAAATGGTATAAAATAAAATAAAATACAATGAAATAAAAAAAATTATTTTCTTTTCCAATCCTACCTGTAGTGGTAGAGGAGGCGTAACAGGTGATGGCAAGCTGCGAGCTGGTGATTGGTTTTGCCTGTGAGGGGGCGGAGACTGGGGAGGCTGAGCTGAGCTATGATTAGAGGTGGTACAGGTGGAGGCGGAGCCTGGAGAAGGTCCAGACACTTGTGATTGGATAGGGGGAGTGAGCTGATGATGGCTGGGTGGCTGGAGATGCGTTGGGCCGCAGAGATGTTGGTGCTGCTCCCGTTCTCGTTGTTGTTGTTCTCTTTCACGGTGTTCTCGTTCTCGTTCTCGCTGTTGTTGTTGTTGTTGTTGCTGCTGCTGTTGATGATGATGATGCTGTTGCTGGTGATGCTGTAGCTGTTGGAGCTGTTGGAGATGCTGGAGCTGAGAGTTTAGGGATGAGGTAGCTGTGATGAGAGAAAGAGGAAGGAAGATGTTGATTTTTCATGATCTAAGTATATGATTATAAAATATATATATATAAAAAAAGCCAATTCAAGTTGAATTTAACTACAAGGGGTTTTGGATGTACAGCAGATCTAGAAGATCTAGAAGAAAATAGTGTCATAGGCCAGCTTAAGTAAGTTCAGTGATGGTTCATTTCTGTTGTAAAAAAGTTATTAATTTAGTTAATTTATGCTGGCTGTCCCTGGAGTAGGGTTAGGACCAGGACAGCATCCAGTCAATGTGCATGGAGACAGCACTTGGCCAAAAGAAAGAACTCGATATTAATATGCTTCGAATTTAATTTGTGACACTATTAGCTTGACGTACTAATTTGCATATCTGACTCAGAGTATTTCATTTGTTATATCGGTTGTGATGTTAAATAAAGCATTAAAAACCGAAGAAGACTATTGCAACATGTCAGCGGGAAACTTACGGCTGGTATATTATCCTCTCATGCAGTTACAGATGCAGCATTTTGACTGTACCACTTCTTCTAGTCAAGAAAGAGTCAGAGTTAGCGATATATTTCCTCCTCCCTTACTGCAAAACAATAGCTCTGTCTGGATGCGCTTAAATTAACAGTAAGGACGTGTTCCTGTCACATATCACACATGCGCACTTCAATAAGCCGACAGAAATCAAGTTAATGCGTTTACATGCCGGCGAAATTGGCATAAGGGGCAAAAATCTAGCTGTGACGATCGGTTTATGCTTAAGCCATTTATGACTTTACTCCGATAAAGGAAAACGGGTTAATGCGTTTACATGATTGTGGCGAGCAGGACGAGGCCTAAGGGCCGTGAGAGAGCGGCACGAGGCCGGTGGTGTGATTACTATGAGCGACGCACCGGTCTCCTATCTCTCACGGAGGAGCGGAAGCATAAAGGAGGAGCGACGACAGTGAAGAGCGAGAGAGGACAGGCCTGAATTTGTGTTGTGTTTTGTTTTATTTTATTGTGACAGCAGTTGTCCGTGAGGGGCTGCTGTCTTTTACTTTCGTTTTGTATTTGTTTTATTTTTGATATTAAAGCTTTGTGAATGTTCGCCGGTTCCCGCCTCCTTCTTCCCATAACATCTGAACTGCATTACAATGATCATGTGCATTGTAGGCTTATTAAGCGTAATCGGGTAAAGAACATGCATGTAAACGTACTCAGTGTTCAGTGCCCACTGGGAGATATTGGGTAGAAGTTGCCACAATGCCACAAAGTCTGACAGAGAGATAACTTTTTTTTTATAGAATTGTTTTTTTCGGTGCCCTGAAGCAGCAAACTGGCAGGGAACAGCCAAACCAACCGAAAGGAGGATTCGCTTGGAATGGCCCGTTGGATGGCTTTGCCTCCCGAATCACCGGTGGTGGCGGGGTAAGTAGAAACACCTCCTGAGAGCCCTGAGGGAAAACGGGCACACAATGACGAAGAGCGCATCCACCAACTTCCCTCAGGATTTTTTCTTTGCTGCACTTGCGTACATCAGCTCTCGCTGATCTGATCTCTCCTTAGTCAGCTTGGGCTGAGTGTGTCTCCTGGCCCCTATATCTTTGTATGACAGGGGGTAGGACTCAAGAAGCCACACTCTCCTTCTGCTCCTCTCTATGGGAGCTGGCCCCCAGCAAGGAGCTCCTTGAATGCCACAACAGTGCTAACTGCGTCGTCGAACAGGCCAGAAGGTAAAATCAGGGAATCAAGGAGGAAGGCCTTATCTCTTTCTATGATGCCTGTCAGGTTGATCCACAGGTGTCTCTCTGTGGCAACCATGGCAGCCATAGCGCGGCGATATCACAGCACATCTGCTTGGTTGCATGAAGGGTTAAATCTGTGGCTCGACTGAGTTCTTCTAACGCCTGAGGCCCTAATCCCTCACCATGATCCAAATCTCTTCATTGTCCCATACCCCTGGTCACGCATCCTGACCAATGTGGTGTATATGGCTGTGGCTTGGTTATATACTCAAGTGGAATATGGGTTCCTCTACGATCTCAACACCTCAGCGAGGAGATCAGCAAAGAACAGGAGATGGCGGCGGGGAGGCTGTTCATGTGCGGATGTCTACATCCAACCCCTCAGAATCAGCTGCAGATAGCATGAGTTCCTCGTTCTGGTCTGAAGAATTCGCAGAGCGAGCTTCAAGATCCAGAACGGGGACCTCTGTGTCAGCAGAGAGCACGAGAGATAGGACATTTTCATCCGTCTCAAACGCCGCCTCCGCTGACTCAACCTGCGAACCCCATTACCAAAGTCGCAACACTGCCTCGACAGCAATGGGACCCGAGCCATCGGTCCTTTTCCCTCAAGAAGAGGGACAAACGGTATCGTAGCTTGCGGATGTTGAAGTGATTGCAATGCTCACAGTCAGCCCCCTCAAGGACTGAACTTGTATGTTCCTCACCTAAACACATAACTCACATGGGGTGTGAATCGTCCACCGTAATAAAGCGGAGGAACAGAGTCACACATTTTCTGTTTCTCAACCCTGCCACGTCAACAGACTGCTCTCCTGACTAATATTTCCACACACACATTTGACAATTGAGAAACACAGACACACACTTAAACATCCGGCTTCTGAAGACAAAGAAGCTTATGACGTGTATTTCAGGCATATATTTTATGTCCATAAAGCTTGACCAAGAGAATGGCTCGTTTTCACACGTGCTTCAGACACTGGCTCACGCGGAAGTGTTCCTATAGCGTCAATGGCATGACGCAGCATCAAAGGTCATTTCGCAAGGGAACATTTCTATTTTCAGTGAAAAGAAAATACATTTTCAGAACTATGAAAATGGTACAAAAATAACTAAAGAAGGAATGTTTCTTGGCTATATTTTTCCTCTGAATAAATGGAACATAATTCATGTGTACTGGAAACTCTGAATGTCAAAGCTTTTATTTTTGTGATACATGAGGAGAAGCATTTCACTATAATTCTTATGAATTCATTAGACTTCTTTGTAAGAAAGCAATAGAGCCTAATCTCAGCAGAGTGACTCACCAGACACTCTGCTGCAGGATCAGATAAATAACTTTACTCCTATACACTGTACAAAAGACCTATACACTGAACTGGATTTAGTCCATGACAGAACAAGATAGCCTAGGTTAGACTCTTAAAGCCTCTTCCATTCACATGTTCATGCCAAAATCAACCTTATTCCTGCACACAATGAAGCACGACTCGCATACCAGAAAGTGTCAACTCAAATTATCCATATACCTTTTGAAAGAAAACATTGAAAAACAGATGGGCAACACATTAGAATGAATAAATGACCTTCTGTCTTCTCTGCAGGAACCAGAGCAATGCTCTGCAGACAGATGCTTGCCCTCTGCTCAACGTTCTGATAATGAACTCTTCACTGCAAAGTCATCAAACAGAGATGTTTCTTCTACACTGCACTTAAACCCAAGATGTCACAAACATTTTATGGGCACCATTATTCTGAAGTTATAACAGAAATGAAACCACCAAGATGTCCTCCTTTGGTGGCACCGAGATGATATCGCACAGCAATATCTCAATATTTGAATCAATTTAGGTGTTGCATCCACACAGTGTTTGAGACTGACAACCATATAACTAACAGGTGTGACTGAGTCTCAAATGATTCTGTTCATGCACACTGCAAATGTCTTTGTTGTTTTACAGCAAAATTGTGTATGTCATGTCTTTTGTTCAGAGAATATATTTGAACATCTTTAAAAATATATATATAAATAAATTATTAAAAAAACTATATATATATTTAATATATATATATATATATACCCCCCCCCCCTCATTTTAAGCATAAAGTTATTAATTTAGTGCATTCTCTGAAAACATCTTGAGCATTTATTAATCTTAGTAATATTAATTTCAACATTTACTAATACATTATTAAAATCAAAGGTTGTATTTGTTAACATTAGTTAATGTACTGTGAACTAACATGAACAAACAATCAACAGCTGGATTTTTATTAACTAACATCAACAAAGATTAATATATACTGTAACAAATGTATTGCTCATTGTTAGGTCATGTTAGTTAATATATTAATTAATTACAATAAGGTTCATTAGTTAACATTAGTTAATAAATTAGGACAAGCAGTTTGAAGGATGGATAGATGTCCTAATTATTTAATTAAAGATGTTGGTAATTAGGACATCTATCCATCCTTCAAACTGCTTGTCCTAATTGACCAGTTATTATTTAATAAATGTTATAATACATATATATAGACATTCAAACAAACAAATAAATCATCCATAGACAAATATCATCTAGTTTTCTAACATCAGGAATAATTTGCATACATTTTTTAAATCAAAGCCCAGTGTAAACCATCCCAAAAATAAATCACCAAATAATTGAACAATGGATCGATGTTCAGCTACAAAGCGAGACTTGTATCGGCAAGCATATGTTTGTGCACAGCGTACTTGACAAGAAGTGTTCATAATTAATTGATGCAGATGAATAATTAAAACCAGGAGATTTTTAGCTGAAGACAACTAAGAAAATACATTGGTGCTGAAGTTTCTTTGATTAGTGTGGCTACTCGTGCATCACAACCGGACAGGCAGGCGAGGTTTTGACGCACCGCAAGCTTTCTCTCCCCTACTCTGAGAAAAAAAGAAAAACAAAAAAAAGTGTCTCTCAACCAGTAAACAGCCCACTTTTACATTTCTTCAATCGCCTGACACATTGACACCGCTCTCACACCCCAGCATGAATTATATATATCATCTGCGCTCGGGAAAATTCCAAGAGTCCAATTCGCGCTTGAAATGTTGGGGCAAGTTGTCTCGCAGGCCCTGACAGGGCGTACATATGTGGCGCTCCATCGCACAACTATAGAGGAAGCCGAGCGAGCTGCTACAAGTAGAAAATAAGTGAACAAGAATAGGAGGAGGACAGGAAAAAAAAAGGACAAAGAAAAGAGAAAGCCTGAATCCTGTCAAAAATATTATCGAAACCAAGGGGAAGATCAAAGGTGATGGGAGGGTCTCCTCCCGCAGCAGTCGTGAGACCGGAGAAAGAGACAGAACAACAAAAGAATATAAAGAAAAGGAAAACAAATAGAGAGACTGAGAGAGAGCCACAGGACGGTAGAGAAACCCCATGTGGCCCTATTATATGGGCAGCACTGCAGGTAAAACTCCAGTTGAGAGCGAGTGCTTTATAAACTCTGTCATCTCGTTACGAAACATTGCTAACCTTCCGTTCTCCTTTAAACATACTCGGCCTCGCTGCGTACGAAAGAGGATGTAGACTTTGAGGATTCTGTGATGCAGACCTTGAGCCAAAGAGTCGGGTGCAATGACCGAGCTGCAAAGGTCTGAATGCATTGAAAACACAATATCTACACAAATACAGAGCAGAAATACCGCGTTTACTTCGCTGGAGTGTTTACATGAAAAGAAGACAAGGACATGGAGAGCAGATGAAAATAAATAATGCTTTCTTTCTTGGGTGATGACAAAAAATACACAAAACACATTGCTCTATTCAGTTCCACTGAAAATTAACCAGAAAATGATGTATGGCGGCATTCCCATTGGAGATACAGAAAGCAGTAAATTACTTCACTCATCTATAGAATGACAAAAATTCAAGGATGCAGGGCAACAATAGTAATGTCTGCAATCTAGCAGTTCTCATATGAACCACAGGGCATGTTAAAGACTTTAAGACATTAAAACAGTTTGTTTAGACTTAAAATAAGGTAATGAACATGATTTATGACCCATGATTTATTTATTACACAACTGAAAGTATAGAAATAGAGCATAATTGAGATCTATTATTGATTTTTAGGCAACCTAAAAAAGTTAATCTAAATGAACTGATAATAACTAGTGTTTCTTGAGCACCAAATCAGCCTAATAGAATGATTTCGATCATGTGACACTGAAGACTGCAGTAATGGCTGCTGAAAATTACACTTAAAAATATATTAATAGAAAAAAGTTCCTTAATTATATATGTTCTTTAACTAAATCATTTTTTGTTACATACAAAATATATATTTTATATTATTATTATTATTAACTGAATTATTCATTTTTACATTGTTTTATCTTTTTTCATATGTTTACGAAACCACAGAATACCCCAGCACTGCTAAAGCTATGCTCATAAGTCAATATAATAAAACATAAATAATAAATGCACTGCCAGTGGACAAAGCATCTAGATTTGTAGCGCACTATATATGCTGTCCTTTTTCTCTTTTAAAGGTCATAATACATTCAAATCGCATGTCATATTAAAACATGAATTGACAGGTAGATTATCTCACTATTTAATTCATTTGTATTCCATAAGCAAAAGTAAAGAGCAGACATATAAACCTTGTCAGACCCTCAGAAGTCTATAGTTATGAAATAAAACCTGACAACTTTCTCAAAGCACACACAAATGAAGCCAGGGTCCATCCTGACAGGTTCTGTGACCCGTCTGACGTATGGATGCTCTGTTTTTGCCTCCCTGCACCTGAATCCACTCCAATTTAGTACCTTTTTTCTTTCTTCCCTCTTCTTGAGACCGACCTGAACTCAAGCAAAGCAGCAGCCAACAGAATCCTCCAGAACAGATGACAGAGACGCCTCTGTTTAACACAAACTCATTTTCCTCACCTCAACGACCCTGTGTGTGCCAAACTCCCAGTGTAAAAATCACCTGTGGTGTGTTTGATATGTGTGTGTGTGAAGCGCGGCGCAGCTGATTGTCAGAGGTCAGCGCGGAGGTCATCAAGAAGCGACAGGGTGATAGCACTATTTTTGTTTCTAGTATCAGAGAGAGTGTACAAGGCAAAGCAGAGTATCTCATTAAAACACTGTCTGTCTGTCCCATTCAACACACTTTCCTCTGGGGGCGTCCACCTGACGAACACAACAACTTATGTCTGGGTCTGATCTGTGTGTAAAATCAGTTGGAGATAGAGATTAACTGACAATTAAAATGCTAAATCTATTATATGCATGCATACATCTCATTCTCTAAGAAATATTGACTGACATTTTAATCCTGTTAAAGACCTGTCAAAGTGATTGATTGCAAAAATTGTACACTACTAAAATTTCATGATGCATCCCACTTTAGAAATAATAGTGACAGCAAAATGAAGTCACACACTCGCGCTTAGACACACACAGGCTGCGCAGTGAATTAAAGGCCAATCGCAAGGTCAGAAGTAAGTAACCCTGAGTTAATTAAATCGGTGGAAAATGACTGTGGCGGAAGAAACTAGTGAGAGGAGCAGAACAAGAGAGGCCTGATGGTGTGCTTATGTACGGTGACCGGGAGGGGACATGTTCGGTTCATTTAGTTTTGTAGTGGCCACAACATATAAACTCGTGGGAACGTGATATTAAATCGTGGGAACGCCATAATATCTCGTGGGTACGAGATCGTAAGTTGAGGGAACGGCATTCGTTTCTCGTGGCCATGACTTAATATGTTGAGGGAACGACATCCGTTTCTCGTGGCTACGAGTTTTATAACGTGGGAACCGAATCTTCACACGCAACACGGGCTGCTCCTTTTACCCCGGTCATAATTAACTTAGTTATTTGTTAATTTAAGTTTCTCATAATTTGTTTTTGTTAATTGCCTTAAACGGGACTTTATTCGTGACAGGAGTATTTCATTCAAGCCAGCAAATTTTCGACAAAAAAGTGCTTCAGGTGTCTTTCTTAATGCCAGAGACCGCACTATGGGCCCTATTTTAACGATCTGAAACGCAAGTGTCAAAGCGCAAAGCGCAAGTAACTTTGTGGGCGGGTCTTGGCGCTGTTGCTATTTTCCCGGCGGGATAAATGACTCTTGCGCCAGGCGCAAATCTAAAATGGGTTGGTCTGAAGTAGCTTCATTATTCATAGGTGTGGTTTGGGCGTAACGTGAAATAAACCAATCAGAGCGTCATCTCACATTCCCTTTAAGAGCAGGCGTGCTTGTTCTATAGCGGATTCCTATTATAACGGCGGATTTGCCAGGCGCGCGCCAGGAGCGGTTCACAGCCGAGGAGAGCAACACTCTCGTCAGGGACGTTGGGGATGGAGAAACCCACCCAAATTAACTTAGGTTAAAAAGGCGTATGATAATTTGGGTAAATGTGTAAGCTAGATGTATGCTTTTATAATAAATTGTCTATCTATCTATCTATCTATCTATCTATCTATCGTAATAATGTATAATGTGTAATAATCGTAATAATGTGCTGCTTCTGTGTAGATGAGAGAATCAAAGTGTAAGCGCGTTGTGCACACGCTACATTGATTATGGCCTAGCATGCGCCCTTAAAATAGCATATGAATAACATGCGCAACGCGCCACTGACTTTAAACTATTTTTTCCTGGTTAGTGGCGCAACTGTTTTCTAAACCTGCAAAATAGCATGAAGGAACGTTTGCGCTGGAACACGCCTCCTTTTTTGCGCTGAACCGCCCAGGGAGCGCAAGTTCATTCCCTAGTTTAGCGACGTGCTTCTGTGGAGGGAAAAGCGCGCTTTGCGCGGGTGCAAAATAGGAATGATACATGCGTCGGTGTACAAAGTCAATTGCGCTGGGTGCAAGATAGGGCCCTATATCTTTATATGACATTCCTAATTCAAAGTAAAATGTTATTTCATCAGTCATCTCCATCTCCGACTGCTGTATATGCTTACAGTATTGACCGGTGTGGTACCCTCAACATGACTCGTGGTCACGAGAAATAGATGTCGTTCTCTCAAAATATAAAGTCGTGGCCACGGGAAAATATATCGTTCCCTAAACATTTGATCTCGAGGCCACAACATAATTATGTCGTTACCTCAACAAAATGATCGAGTGGCCACGATTATTATCACATTCCCACGACTTAAAGGAGAACTCCGGTCAATTTTAACATTGAGCTCATTTTTTTGTAAATTTGGAGTGCTGTCAATACAGAGAACAACGACAAAAATCGGTGTTGCCTACACCGTGTTATCCTCTTTTTAAAATTTGCACTCTGTTGACTTCAATGGGGCAAGTTTTAAACCTGCTTTTAGCCTCTTAACATCCTTGATGTGTCATTACAAGTGCCCAGCCATGTGAGTGATTCCTTCAGAGTGAACACGGTGAATCTGACTGCAGTAGATGTGAAAGATATTAATAAAAGTGATGTTATTTCAGCCAGCGCTCATACCTGTATTTACTTCCTGTTTTCGGTCGAAGTCCACAGTAGTCGATTGTCGAGTTCACGCGCGTGATCATAGGTAACTAAACCTATGCGCGTGAACTTGACAATCGACTACTGTGGACTCTACTGCAGTCAGATTCACTGTGTTCACTCTGAAGGAATCACTCACATGGCTGGGCACTTGTAATGACACATCAAGGATGTTAAGAGGCTAAAAGCAGGTTTAAAACTTGCCCCATTGAAGTCAACAGGGTGCAAATTTTAAAAAGAGGATAACACGGTGTAGGCAACACTGATTTTTGTCGTTGTTCTCTGTATTGACAGCACTCCAAATTTACAAAAAAATTAGCACAATGTTAAAATTGGCCGGAGTTCTCCATTAATATGATGTTCCCACGAATTAATATCTCATGGCAACAACATATTATCACGTTCCCACGAGTTTATATGTTGTGGCCACGACAAAACTAAGTGAACCGAACATGTCCCCTCCCGGTCACCGTACTTATGTATGCTCTTACAAGTTCTTCAGTCAAAAGCGTTAATTCATTTTCTCTTTTTCTTGCTATTTGACTTGTTATTTAACATTCATGACGCACACTGCATACTCACCAAATAGGCATTTTGGAAAAAAAAAGTCCTTTCAAGTACTATAAAGCTCAAAAGGGAACTCTAATCAGTTCTGTTGTGAGTTGTGTTCACAGACAGCGCACCAGTACTGACTTTAGCTCTCTTTTGTATCTTATAGTGCTTGAATGGTTTAAAAGCACTTTTAAAGACTGAATGATAGCGTGATCAAATACTTTAACTCTAGTCAAATGATTCCAGGAAAAAAAAAAAAATCTGTCTGGAATGCATTTGCACTATAAAACACAAATAAAAGCTTACTTACTAGCAGAAAAAAGGTCAGTGTTGGACTAAATGAGTAAACATAAAATATCAGTACCGCCTTTAGCAGATGGCACCTCCATTGCTTACAGTGGGGCTCAGACATTATTAAATGATTCCCTAGCAGTGATTTGGATTGGGATCAGACAATTCTTAAAGGCAGAGAGGTTAGACTGCAAGTGAGAGGGCCTTGAGTGTTTATAGCACTGAAGTGGACAGCGTGTTAGGATCAGACCACAAAGCCCCTCGTCTGACATGCATGTCTGATCAAAGTGTGTTACTGCTATGGGCTCTGCTGGGGATTTAAAGGAATTCTGGGCTGTCTTCCAGAGAGAACAAGGTGTAAAAGTGGTTTTATGATTAAAAAAAAAAAAAAACCTTTTGACTGAGCCACAGAATGTTCTTTGAATGTATTTTGGGTGGAAATATTGTAATTAAAACTTTTTGTTTTGTATTCTTTCTTCCATAAGAAACCTATTTGCAAACTTTTTACTTATACTTAATTTCTGAGTAAAACTGGGTGTTCAGTGATAATATTCCTACATCACCTTGTGAAAAAGAATTGTGCTTAATTGAATTGAATGTGCACTTGTAGTGTAATATAAATCTTTAAAGTATATTTAAAAATAAAACTGGTTAGAACTTTATTTTACTGTCTTTGTTACATATATTACATGTACTTACTGTAGTAAAAACAGTAAATTATGCATAATTACATGCAGCTAACCTTAACTCAAACCCTATTCCTAACCCTAAGTACATGTTGTTAATTAATATTATTACCATAATATATTCCTAACTGTATAATTCCACTGTATCAAGTACACCTAACAAAGTAACCAAAAACTGTTTTTGCAGATAATATAATATTAATAAAATGAAAGGCCACTTAAGTGTACTTAAAAATACACGTTCATGACTGTTTCATAAGTGCACTTTTAAAGTTCACTTTGTAATAATGTCAAATTAAAAGTTATTCTTTAAAGTACACTTTAAATCATTTTGTTTTAATCTTTTGACATTCTTTAAAGAAGTACACTTATTTTGATGTGTTGACTAACATACTAAAATTCATGCTTGATTATAATTGTAACTGTAGCATGTTATTCAATATTACACAAAGCTAATATATTTTAAAAGTAGTACATTGCAACCGAATCATTGTGAATGCGTAATTACAAACACATTTAAATAGATGACATACAATTTCAGTAGAAATGACATTAAAGTATATTTTAATTTACCATAAATGCTTGTCAGAACATTCTGCAGCACACTTTAACCATATTTCAAAGACAATAGAAGTAATTATGAAATTACACTTAAAGATGTACTTAAGTCCTACTTAATTGTGTTGAAAAAGTACTGTAAAAGTATATTATTCAATATAAATTAAATGTATAATACATTTTCATTTAATTGCAATTAACATGCAATTAAGTGTCCAAAAACATTACATTCAGTTCACACTAAAGTATATTCTTTTAAACTATATTATTTCCACAAGTACACTTCTTTTTTTTTTTTTTTTTTATAAGGGCCAGCTCATCACCACCTACTTTAACTCGCTAACATTACCTGTGCTCACCATCTCTGTCTGTCTCTTTGGCCTGTTTGGCTTGGCTGTCCCATGCGCCCAGTTCCCGAGGTCCTGTCCCCCCCGCCCGCTTTCCCCTTAGTGTCTAATGCAAAATTTATGCTCACGAGGTGGTTTCAGTGGGTGGAAAAATCAATACCGCCGGGCCCTGATGCGCCAGCGAGAAAGAGTGCTCTTTGACTGACAGTAAAAGCATGAGGAGGGGATCGAGGGGGCACTTTTAAAGCGAGGATAGGTGGACGACAGCACAGAATTGGCCTATCCACATCATATTACAGCCTCATTTAAAGTCGGATTCCGATAGCAATTCCTTCCATATTCAAAACGAAGACATGTTTTCAAAAAAGACCTATTTGAGGATTACACTCCCGTTCTACCTGCTATTAAAAAAGCATTTTTTTATATACATCATTGTTGTTCTGCCCTCAGCTGTATTCCTGATGTTGATAAGCGCAAGGCTGCGCAGGCAGCGGTGTCGAAATGAAGTGATTTAAAGACAATGTGCGTACATCATAAGGTCTTTGTTGTTGGCTGCCTGCATCGTGCTTTGCTTTAGCCTTTGAAAACACAAGACGGAATGTGTACGCATGCATCTGAAAAACCAATTCGGGGTGTGAACCAGGGCTCTGAGAAAGTGTGTAAAGGAAAAAGAAGTTTCAATGGAACGAAACGGCTTTAAACAATAGGATTTGCCCTAAATCCTTCTCCCAATATCATTCACCTCTTTAATTATTCCTTTTGCTCGTCTCGCGGAGCATGTAAGCGCTATTGCGTTCAACCGAACGAAGGGGAGAGGAGCGCTGCGCCCGCGGGCAGCCGGTCTGTTGAAACGTAGAGCTCTAAGTGACATGACACCGCTTGTGATTCCTAATGCACTTTAATAAATTCCAATACGGCTAGAAAAACGCAAGTAGAAAAGTCACCCACTGATTCGAAACGCGAATTATCCCGGAATATCAAATACGTACAAATTTGTGTGCGTTGTCCTTTTATTTTGGTTGCGACGAGCGTCCCTGACATACACTGAACCCTTTTATGAGCTCGCAAACAGTTTTGCAACAACATTTTAAACAGCAGACTTCCTTGCACAGTTCTTTGGGGGAAAAAAACAAGCATATGGCATTTAATACGACCTCAGCTTTTTGAGACAAGCACCGTGATCCTTTCTGCCGGTTTAGTGGTTTCTCTCCTGCATGGCCTATGAGGTATTTGAGCGGTCTGAGCGATACATGATGAATGAAGTGGCGTGCTACTTATGCGCTTATCGTGCTCAGTGACTAGCAACAGGTTCAGCAGAGGCCAGCCACAGTAAATGAAACTCCTCAGCAGGACAATACATCATCAGAGCAAATGTATGCGGCCCAGACGTACACGCGCGCATCTCCCGCTCGTGCAGGACACCGACAACAGGCGTGATGGGAAGGAGGAGGAGGAGGAGGAAGAAGAAGAGGGTGGAAAACGTAGTAGAAAAAAAAGATGGAGGGAAAGGGTAACAAGGAGAGAAGGAGAAGAAAGAAATATGGTCTGGGATGTGTGGTAGCAGAGCGGATTTCCTATTAGCCGATGGACATTTTTTTTTGTTTTTAACATTAACTGCCCAGGCTGGGAAAGCAAATAGAACTTGCCATGGCTAATATCACACATAGGGTTCATAGAGAGGAGATTTATCATGATGAAATACTGTAATGCACAAAGGCTGTGAACACATTACGTTGATGCAGCTCTGTTGGACTTTTTGTCAGTGAAGGTCATCATTTTCTCTGAGAAGATGATTTTTAAAAAAGTACATTATTATCATAATATTAAATATCTCAAATGAAAATTTTACATATGAAATAAATACCTTAGTCATATTTCATTAAATGAAAGATCTGGTTAAAACTGTCACAAAAGTTTTATAATAAAATAAAAAAAAGTAATTATGGAAACAATGTTTAGGGATCTTTTTTAAGAGAGAAAATAATATGATAAAGCATGATGAAGATGAAAAATAGTATGGTATTCTTTGCCATTTACCTTACACCCTTACAAATAAAGTACTACCATGCGCTAATATGGTGCTGTCACGATCATGTTTGGTTTCACTGGGTCTCATTCACTAAGTGTACGGATTTGTACGTGAAATCTGCGTTTTCATGAACAAATCATGCTACATCAATAACTTTCGTTCTAAATTTTACTCTACATTTATGAAAAACTGTAGGAACTGAAACCACACTTAAATCAATGACTCTGGGTGGCCAGAGTAAAAAATACATATTTCATCTATATATCAATATAGTTAAAATATCATATATAATCATATTTCATATATCAAATATATTTCATCATTATACACTGCATGGCCAATTTTTATTTTTTTTAAATAAGTCGCTGTTTGGATTTAAATAGGCAAATGTTTAAGAGTCTATGACTGGATCATTATTGCTGTGATTATTGTTGCTGTAATTTTAAGTATTATTAAATTTCATGACATTTCCAAGCCTGGAAATTCTAAAACACTATGTCTGTAGGATAATAAAATTCTGTAATAATAAAATTAAATACACACTATTATGATTTTAACTGCTGTGGAGCATACAGAGAATAAACAGATAAAGCAGAATTAAATGAAAAATGACAATGTCACTGAACAACAGAGAAAAAAGGAAAGCAACGGGCACTGAGTGGATGAAAAGTTCCATATTTTAAGGGCAAAATGACACATTCAGTGTGTCTCTTTGCCCTCGTCCCCCTCCTCTCCTCTTCCAGCGGTGTCCGACACTCAGCCCTGTTTGTGAAAGATGTAGGAGTTTAATGTGACGATATCTCCTCTTCTCTCGCGTCTGTGGTCTACTTACCAGCCACATGATCCAACTCTGTGTTTTCAGCAAGGAGCCCTGAGGGACCATTACACTCCACCCTGCCTTCCTCTGGGGCCTTTTAGGGCCCCTTAACACTTACAGAAGACCCTTGAATCTGAAGCCCTTCCCCAGAAAGCACATCTATTAATTAAGGTAATTAGGCCCTGAGATGGCAATTAGAAACCGCAGATAGCTTTTAGCCTGTCTGCCGCTTCCAAAAAGGCTTGGTTTCAGCACCATCTGCCGCGTCAGAAATCACCACAGCATCTTGTGTTTCCGAGAGAGGAGGGCGAGCCACGTTATCTGAGATACAGACCTTCACCCGACCGAAGGGTCAAATTCTAGACCCTCTCGTATTTAGGCTTTTCATCTGATATGAAATGACAAATGAAACACTTATCATGTGTCACTCACTATCGGCTTGAACGGTGATCCTTATTAAAATGCGTTCGCCGGGGTTTATATGGATTGAATTGTTAATATACCTGAAGCAGCTTAAGCGAAAGAGGAAAAGAAAGTTATAGCACTTGTATTAAAACGCTGCGTGATGTGTATTGATAGGCTGATTCTTTAGATATTGATTGAACGGCACAGGCGTAATGACGAAGCTAGATTTGTGTAGGTTTTTATTGATTCCGTTGTAAGTTGGCAATGATAAGCTGCGAGGTTGCTATTGATCGTTTTGGACATTCAATACACTTGTTTTCATTTGGAGATTTCACTGTACTTTATCGACGAAACGTTTCTTCTTTTAAGCCGTAAGTGGCCAGAGCAAAATTCATTTGAACACCTACGCATTTTTTTGGGCTTTCTTTAAAACTTCCCGGGGTGCTGTAACACTGCCAAACTTGACTTTTCGCAGAGGGTAAATTCAGCTTTAAAGTGTGGGTTTTTTTCAGTTAAAATGAAATAAAAGCAATGCGTTGCCACTCAAATGCCCCAAACATTCTTTGTTTTCATCCATTAAGAAGACTAATTATCATATTTTTGCATAAAATACCATTTACTCACACGAGAAGGTGTATAGGTCGCAACAAACTATTTCAAACTCATTCAAACGCATTTTGTTCTCGCTCTAGTCTAATTGTTTCTGCCAAAACCTTGAGTTCTTACAGTAAATTGCAGGGGAGTTTCAGCCATAAGTCATATTATACACACATGCACTTCACACACACACACACACACTCACAAAAGAATGAAATATGGTTTACGAGGTCCTGTGACAGAGCACAATCGCACATTGTCAGTGGAGTGTGATAACCCTATTTTCATTCCGTTTCACTCCCATGAAATTACCATTAGCATTACGAGTCATGCAGAACCCAGATAAATGTAAAAACGCTACCCGGTTCTCCCAGACAGGAATAACAGTCCCCACAGATTACCATCTCTCTTTGCCTTCTGCTTGCTCTGACTCTAATATTTCATTTACAATGTTTCGTCAGTTCGTGCTCCCCTCACTGACCATGTAAATCACTAATCAATTTCCATTTCCAGAGCTTGACAACAGAAAGCCTGTGAAAGGTGTCTCAGAAGTCTATGTAAAGATTTTAATAAGATAGGGGACAAGGTACTGAAAATTACAACAGGAATATAGTACCGCTGTGCTGAATGACTACGCTTTAAGCAGTTAAACGTTGGCTTCAGAACCAGTCCTAACCGGTTTATCAAACCCTAAGTATTAGACTTCAGTGCATAAATCGTTTAAGAGAGATGTGCTGTTAACCACTTGTTTAACACAAAGGTCCCTCTTGTCCAACACTAATCGAAGCCCCCTGATACAGGTGCACAATATTTCGAATTATGGCAAAGCTGCCTGTCTTCAAACATTTTTTTTTATTAAAAGAAACTGGGACGTATATCAATAACCACAAGTTTTAGGAACTGTACTGTATGTCATTCAATAAAAACAATAGTTGAGGAAAAACAATGTAATGAAATATATATATATATGTAACTAAATATATATTTCATTACATATTTTAGCAGTTTAATTCAGTTAATTTTTTATACATACAAATTTAATTGTATAATAAATAAATAAATGTAATGTAATTTGTCTAACAATGTACTGTGTCCAACAGTGCATACACATACAGTCCAGTAGAATTCTGTCCATTTTTTTCTGAAAGTCATTAAAATTTCCACCACAGTGTCATTCCCACCAAATCACATATGTATTGTATTGCTTTTCTTTGGTGGAAATGACATTGGGAAAAAATCCATTTATACATTTCGGAATAAAATGGCAAACTCCTTTACACAAAATTAAATAATATTTAGCAAATTTTGCCAAATGTGACAAAATTACAGCTTGATTGGAAATGACGCACAATACAAATATTCTGTTGAATTATATCATATTCGGGGGGAAAAAAACATTTTAAAAGTTTAGAAAAAACTTTAGTTGAAGCAAAATTGACAGTGGAAATATATATACACATGGATGGATGGATGGATGTTTCCAAATTATTCCATTATTCCAAATTTGCGAGTAAGTTTAATTCACAACTTTGGACGGAAACATAGCTTTTGATGATAACAGACAAAGAACTGAGCCGAGGCTTAAAGGGATAGCTCACCCAAAAATGAACACAAAAGATATTTTGAAGAATGTCGGAAACCAGACGATTGATGGTTACCGATTGACAATGGCTTCCATAGTATTATTTTTTTCATACTATACCATAGGTCAATGAGGCCCATTAACTGTTTGGTTACCAACATTCTTCAAAATATCTTCTTTTATGTTCAGCAGAAGAAAGAAAATCAAACCAGTTTGGAACAACTTGAGGGTGAGTAAATGAAAATGACGAGTAAATGGGTGAACTATTTCAAGGATAAAACGGAACAGAAGTGGGAACCGATTAACAACCAGAGAAACTAACTAGACTAACTAACTCGGCAAAACAGAAACAGAACACAATGAAACAAACATACATGTTACATGAGACATACAATTTGAAGGAACACAATCAACCATCCTGACAACCATTCACACATTAGCATCACGGCAGCAACTTTTGACCAGGCAAACATATAAATCTAGTTTAGACTTCCTCTTTGGATAAGACACTCAACAATAATCTTCCCATTCCAATATTTCCTTCTCCATCATTACTTTAATAGCTTTTTTATCCCATGTCTAGTGTGTCCTGAGCAGTTTGTAGTATGTATGTATGTATATCCCTTACTCCAACATCCTCCTACTCTTTCATTACATATCTGAGTGAGCATGGGCTCAGAGCTGGACTCCGCCAGCACAAACATGTGGCTTTGCTTCAGATGTTCTTCCTCCGAGGATCTGTAGTCTCCGCGGTTTGGGAGGGGGTTAGGAGGAGGCGCGGTGAACGCGCACTAAACGATAGGTTTAATTTAATGCCAGTTTGAGAGGCTTAAGTTATTTCAGGCCTCCCTGCACCAGTTCTTCATCGGGAGAGAAAACTGCCAGTTCACTCCTTTAAAAAACATTACTGGCACTTCCCAATTATTTGTAGACTGATGCAATTACCATAAAATATGTATCGAACATGGATGAGTGGAGGAAAGCTAAATCCCAGCAGAATCACAGAGGCATACTGTATATGTGGGTCCCGGCTCTCGGCTTATATGGAGTATATGTGTGTGTCTCTTTCAGTTTTACCACAGGAGGGCCAAAGCAATGTGGCCTCCTCGATCGAAACGGACAAAGCCATATCCGATTACCATTATTATTGTCTTTTCCAATCTTCCTTCACATCCCCCCTCCATTTCTCTTGCCCTTCTCTCTCTGAGGAGGGGGAATTTTTCCTCTTTTCACAGTTTAAACAGAGTGACAATGCCACCAGTCATGCAGGACAGAACAGTATGTGGCAGGACAGGCAGCTGGTGAAGCCATTTCAAGATGACAAACGCCACCAATATGTCAAACATTAACAGCTCGATTTGATATGACACCCGAAGGACACTCCGTGCCCTTAATGTTTCACACGCACAATTGATGTAGCTAAGTCTTATTTTGTAACATTCAATGTGATCAAAAGCAGCGGATTAAAACCAACAAGGTAAGGAAATCAAAATGAAATCATCAGTTTTGACGACAAAATCTGAACAGACATGGCGTGCCACCTCTTAACTGAACCTAAAAGATAAAAGAACAGTTTGGAAAAATTGGTGTAATGTAAATGGTTTGAGCAAATGGATCTAAATATTTAAAATATATATATTTTTAGGATAAATCTCTAAACACTCAAATTGGTAAAAAAAAAAAAATCATGTTTTTGAAAGAAGACTCTTCATTAAGGCTTCATTTATTTGATCAAAAACAGTCATATTGCATATTGTGAAATATTATTACCATTTGAAATAACTGTTTTATTATTATTAACTGTTCTATTTGAATATATCCTGTGATGGGCAGCCGTAACTGTAGAGATTAGAATCACATGGTCTTCCAGAAATCATTCTAATTTGGTGACATTTGGAAACATTTCTTATTATTATTACTATTAATGCTGAAAACAGTTGTGCTGGAAACCATGATGAGTAGAAAGTTCAAATGAACAGCATTTATTTAAGATAGAAATCTTTTGTAACATTGACAGTAAATTTGTACAGCCACTTTTGATCAATTCATTGCATCCTTGCTGAATATATTAAATGAATACTAAATTATTACTGAATGTATTAAATTATTTAAAAAAAAAATACTGACCCCAAACTTTTGAACGATAACACTTTATATATAGATACAGATCAAAAATAAAATATATATTTAAATTCCAAATCAAAAAAGTAACTTTAAAAGGTCAGGACAGGTAGAAATCTGAAAGAATGACGCCGTTTTATGTAAATTCATTTTGAGGCCTTGCTTAGCTAATGTTTTACCCTTTGTTACCTGTCCTGCTAAATGACATGATGTCTTTAAAGTCATTCTGCCAAGAAAGCACACGCAAAAGCAAAAAAACATTTCTTGTGAGTGTGCAGATACTTCATTTGAGTGTGATGTGGTAAAATGTGTTTATTCTTGTACAATGATGTTTATTGTTTGTGACGTGAGGTGCTTTCTGTTTGAATGCCTGAATATGTGTGGGCCAACCTCACTGTGTGTGTATGTGTACAATACGATTTGTGTTATTTTTGTAGCTATGCCACTGTCATATGCAGTCACACGGCATCACACTCAGTGGGAAAGAAAAGAAAACTGAACAATACCCAATGGCACATGAGAATCTTTGACTCTTCCTGGATTGTCTAGGAGAACATGTGGTGCAACCCCCCTAAAACACACACACACACACACACACACACACCACCTCTCACTCTCAATTATTTGGCTGCTGTCACAACAAATCAATCAAATTACCACAGCAAGTCTGTGTGCAGGTGCTGCTGGTGCATTTCTAGTCACATTAGCTTTGAAATGTATGAGGGCGGCAGCAATTTTATCACTCTTATTTAATATGACTCTCTCCTTATAAGTTGTCTTACAACTGCCTCAAACTTAAAACATTAAAGGACAATGTGGAAGACATGCTGGGAATACAGTACTTTAAAGTTAAACCAAAAGATGCAGGCAGAGAGTGTGAGAGAGAGAGAGAAAAGGTACTGTTTTTTTAAATATTAAATCCATGTTTAGGGTCCAAAATAGGGTGAACTCCATGGACCGGCTATTATTTTTTTAAATTTTTTTTTTAATGTTACGTAATGCATTTATGACAACTTATTGTACTTGGCAAAAAGCAAAAATGTGCAGCTCATAATTTCTTCTGTACCAAAATGTGATTTTTGAAATTGATTTAGAAGTTGTCTAAATTGTCCTTTTACTGGCTGGATTACCATTCTAAATGGATGAACTTGCTATGTTTATAGATGGATTTGTCTATGTCTATGTAGGTTAAGTCAAATTGAATGTAAGGTCAGTAAGGACACATTAAATTGATCAAAAGTGACAGTAAATACAGTCCTAATGTTACAAAAGATTTCTATTTCAAATAAATGCTATTCTTTGGAACTTTCTACCCTAAAAGTCCTGAAAAAAATTAAGCAGCATAACTGTTTTCAATATTGATAATAATAGGAAATGTTTCTATTGCACCAAATCAGCATATTAAAAAGATTTCTGAAGGATCATGTGACACTGAAGAATGGAGTTATGTTTTTTTTGCCACATCACTGGAATACGTTACATTTTAAAATATATTCAAATAGACAACGGTCACTTTAGATTGTAATAATGTCACAATATTAAAAACATGAAAAAAAATCTCACAACCCCAAACTTATGAACAGTGTTGTATCTTCCAGGTATCTTTGCAATTTGTGCCTATACATACCAGTGGATTACTATAAACAATTTTTAGAGTTGATTATTTTCAGTGGTAATTGACAGTTTACTAGAGTTTAACTTCTATCTAACACAGAACATCCCTTTAATTAGGTTAACGTACCGTTAAGGCACTTTACTGAAGAAAATCAAATTTTAAATCACACCTAATTAATCTTTCATATTACTTAAACACAAAAGTCAAAATGTTCTTTTTGGTGGCAGAACATTAAAACACAAACACAGGTTACATTAAACCTCTTTCGCGTTGAATCTTCCATCTTTTACTCTCTACCTCTTCCTCAAAAAGAAATATCAGTGTTTTCATGTCTACACAGTACCATTAAGTAAACATGTTCAGTACCACGGACAGCTCACTCATAACAAGCATTTTAAGGAGCGAGTGTCTTCAAGGGTCATAAATAGACCATTTTTTTTGAGATTTTATAATCATTTTTTATATATATATTTTATCATTTTGTCAGAGTTGTAAACCCATGTTCTCTAGAGAGGTATAATTTGCAGTAGCAGATAACTTTCCTTTAGCAAGTATTGACTCGAAACAAAAGTCTCTTTTTTTTAAATACGCCAAGAGTAACAGTTCTTGTTATTTTACTTACAAACTTGTCGCTAACAAATGATGAGCTTTCTATTGTCTTTTTTCTGTGTTCAACTTTATCACCCTTCAGGCTTCAAGTTTCTCTTTGACTTGGCTACTAATATATGTTTTCATGTCTACACAGTACCATTGAGTAAACATGTTCAGTTCAGCACCACGGACAGCTCACTCACAACAAGTATAAGGAGCTAGTGTCTTCAAGGGTCATAAATAGACAATTTTTTTTAGATTTTATCTTTTGTTTCTTTTTTTTTTCATCGTGTCAGAGTTATAAATCCATGTTCTCTAGAGAGGTATCATTTGCAGTAGCAGATAACTTTCCTTCAGCAAGTATTGACTGGAAACGAAAGTCTCTTAAATGAACTTTCACTTGCAGTTTTTTTTTTAAATACGCCAAGAGTAACAGTTCTTGTTATTTTACTTACAAACTTGTCGCTAACAAATGATGAGCTTTCTATTGTCTTTTTCCTGTGTTCAACTTTATCACCCTTCAGGCTTCAAGTTTCTCTTTGACTTGGCTACTAATATATGTTTTCATGTCTACACAGTACCATTGAGTAAACATGTTCAGTTCAACACCACGGACAGCTCACTCACAACAAGCATAAGGAGCTAGTGTCTTTAAGGATTATAAATAGACAATTTTTTTGAGATTTTATCTTTTGTTTCTTTTTTTTCATCGTGTCAGAGTTATAAATCCATGTTCTCTAGAGAAGTATCATTTGCAGTAGCAGATAACTTTCCTTCAGCAAGTATTGACTGGAAACGAAAGTCTCTTAAATGAACTTTTACTTGCAGTATTTTTTTTTTTTAAATACGGCAAGAGTAACGGTTCTTGTTATTTTAGTTACAAACATGTCGCTAGCAAATTATGAGCTTTCTATTGTCTTGTTCCTGTGTTCAACTTTATCCCCCTTCAGGCTTCAAGTTTCTCTTTGACTTGGCTACTTTTAGCTAACCTAAGTGAGTTAGCAGCTTCAAGTTCCCCCGTCTGTGTCAGTACTCAGTCTACAGCGATGCCCCGGTCTGACAGGCGAGCGATTCCTGTGAGACTACAACTGCTCTTTCATTGAGACAGAGGAGCAGTGTTGTGATTAGAGCCAACATGGTTCCTCATTAGCCTACGAGCGTGGAGAGACTCAGGCAATTACTCCTCATCCCTGAGTGCCGTTTTATGTTTCCTGCAAAGGGAACACGCGCACTATTCCTTCCCAGAACCCCCCACACTCCCCCTACACGCTACGCTGCAGGTTCTGATGTGCACCGATCAGGCAGCTTACAATATGAATATGAAAGAGCCAGAGTATACATTTGTTCTGCATTAACTCAAAGTAGGCTGACAATGTAGCACTGATCTTTCATTTGCCTTACATCTCTTTAGGGAAAATATGCCATATTACAAGGATGTTTCCAAAAAGCTTTTTCATAGGTCATGAAAAGACTATGAATAATAAGAGTTATTTCATGATCTGAGGGTTACCCTTATGTTTTTTTTTTTTTTTGCGAGAGGCCTGTTTTGAGGCTTTCTGAGCTGATGAGCAACCACGTAGATGTTATTTTCGTTCCGCAGCTTATTGAAAGACGCTTTGATGTAAGGAGAAGCACATTCTGTCATTTGGTTTGTTATGAGACAGAATATGGAAGGAATGTACAACAGAGGGATTTGTAATTTTCAAAACAGCGAAATCATATCATTAAGTCTCACATCAAGTCAAATGAAATCAAACGATGTTATTTGTGACATGAAGAAATGTCACAGTGCCAAACAAACAGACTTTCATTTTTCCATGTTTTTTGAAACACCACCCTACCTCATATATACAGGTGCTGGTCATAAAATTAGAATATCATCAAAAAGTTGATTTATTTCAAGAATTCAACTTAACAGGTCAAACTAATATATTATATAGACTCATTACATGCAAAGTGAGATATCTCAAGCCTTTATTTGTTATAATTTTGATGATTATGGCTTACAGCTTATGAACCCCACGAAATCAAAATCCCAGAAAATTAGAATATTACATGAAATCACACAGTAATTACACAGTGATACCATGGTCATTAAACCAGGTTTTGGTTATTTTGGCAGTGTGGGCAGGTGCAAATCCTGCTGGAAAATGAAGTCAGCATCTCCATAAAGATTGTCTGCTGAAGGAAGCATGAAGTGCTCTGGAAATGTCCTGGTAGACGGCTGCGTTGAGTGGACAGCATGGACCAACACCAGCCGATGACATGGCTCCCCAAACCAACACAGACTGTGGAAACTTCACACTGGACTTCAAGCATCTTGGATTGTGTGCCTCTCCATTCTTCCTCCAGACTCTGGGACCTTGGTTTCCAAATGAGATGCAAAATTTGCTCTCATCAGAAAAGAGGACTTTGGTCCACTTTGCTTTATTAAATCCAGAGTCAACGCAGCCGTCTACCAGGACATTTCCAGAGCACTTCATGCTTCCTTCAGCAGACAATCTTTATGGAGATGCTTCCTTCATTTTCCAGCAGGATTTGCACCTACCCACACTGCCAAAAGAACCAAAACCTGGTTCAATGACCATGGTATTGCTGTGTAATTACTGTGTGATTTCATGTAATATTCTAATTTTCTGGGATTTTGATTTCGTGGGTTTCATAAGCTGTAAACCATAATCATCAAAATTATAACAAATAAAGGCTTGAAATATCTCACTTTGCATGTAATGAGTCTATAATATTAGTTTCACCTGTTAAGTTGAATTCTTGAAATAAATCAACATTTTGATGACCTGTATTGAGCACCTGTATTCACATTATAATTTCCAATCTCTTTTTTTTAAAACAATTTCTAAATATAAATGATTAATTCTATTCCTAACACCATGTTTACAGTCTGATGGACAAACAAACATGAGGCTGATTCTTATTCTATTCAAGTTACGGCTGGAATCGTACACACAGTGTTCAAGAGGGAATTCACTTTCTTTACTTGACATGTCCAGACATTAATCTTCCTGACAAAATAACAAGCTACAGCGGCGCCAGGGTTTAAAATGAGCGCGGAGTAAAGCAAGCGCAGGCTTTTATTTAGACGACCGTGCCGAACTTCATGAAGCTGCCCCATCGCTGTGACGACCATTCATCAGTGGAGAGATGCACCGCTGAGCCTTCTGCTCCGCACGCTCACGTGGACGGACAGTGAGGCGGCAATCTCCTAATTTGGAAAAGGTGAGCGGTATGGTGTCATAAGTGGCTCTACCAGCTATACAAGTCCTTTTCCCTTAAAAGTAATGTTTTTTACACGTTACATGTTAAATGGTTAGTTCACCCAAAAGTGAAAATCTTAATTTAGTCCCCCTTGTGTCCTTACAAACCAAACAAAAATTATGACTTCTATTGTATGTACAAAAACAGACATTTCTGAAAATATCTTATTTTATGACATGAGGATTTTAATATTTGGATGAAGAAACCTTTAAAATCTCTTATCCCATCTTAATATGTACAACTAGAAGTTTGACAACTAGAAGTACACAATTTAATATGACAATTATAAGTAAACTATTCATAAGTTAAAGGTAGAGTAGGCAATTTGTTTCATAAATACTTTTTTGTTATACTGGTGGCAACTCTCTTTGCATCCTGATAGCAATCAATAATGGAAGTGGTCTAAATTTTAAAACATGAACATGTATCTTCTGTGGAAGTCTCAGGACCAAACAATGTTCGTCCAATCATAGCATTAGGTCCGAATGCAATGATATGTCATCTGCCTGTCAACACATGTATTTCTAAACCTCTGCGCACCCTGCTCACTCATGGCAAACAGTGACCTTCTACCCGGAGCTGTTCACATCCTCAGACTTGTATTTATGCATTTTTATGTCAACACTATCAATGCTGAAATGAATCTGCAGCAGTCCGGTTGTACAAGTAAGAGCTCTGTTGTTTACGTTCATTATTATTGTAATGTTATGTGCTTTGAGACATGAGGTTCTCGTCTTTGTAAACTCTGTTTCATGTCTTCTAGGGAAGGCGTGGCTTTGGAGAGCGCTCTGAAGGGAGGGTGGGATATTATGCTTTCAAAGCTAACTTGCTAATGCTAGCCTCTCTGAAATTGCCTACCTTACCTTTAAATAAAACGTGGGTGGGGCCATATGTTTGCCAGACCAATGGCAGACAAGAAGAGTGTTCAAGAAGCCAATGTTTACAATGACGATCTTATTCAGAGTTCCAGTTTTTAAAATAATACTGTAACGAATGCAAATAATGAGTCAGTTCTATTTAATGAATCAAAAACACTAATTCTAAAGTAGTCATTTATAAAATCAATACAAATGTTTAGTATTGTTATTTAATATATAGATAAGGTCAATTATTACTACCTCTAAAAAGTGTGAAAAGTCTGTGTACACACCTTTTGCAGAAACAGTTTGAATATATTTTGCATTACACAATTTTAATAATTTTGTAGTTTCAAGGTTATTTTTCATTTTTAGGGTGACTCTATAACATTCTGTCCAGAGACTACAGATGAAAATGGCTAATTCTGGTGCATTGACCCTGATAAATAGCCAAATAAGTAAATTAATAAATACATAAAACTTATGTCTCCCAAATATATATTTCCTAATTACACAATTGTTAATAGAGGAATTAGAACTGGAATCATTGAATCATTTATGCAACACTTTCCAATGAGGCTCAATTAGTTAACATACACTCACCTAAAGGATTATTAGGAATACCTGTTCAATTTCTCATTAATGCAATTATCTAATCAACCAATCACATGGCAGTTGCTTCAATGCATTTAGGGGTGTGGTCCTGGTCAAGACAATCTCCTGAACTCCAAACTGAATGTCAGAATGGGAAAGAAAGGTGATTTAAGCAATTTTGAGCGTGGCATGGTTGTTGGTGCCAGACGGGCCGGTCTGAGTATTTCACAATCTGCTCAGTTACTGGGATTTTCAAGCACAACCATTTCTAGGGTTTACAAAGAATGGTGTGAAAAAAAACATCCAGTATGAGGCAGTCCTGTGGGTGAAAATGCCTTGTTGATGCTAGAGGTCAGAGGAGAATGGGCCGACTGATTCAAGCTGATAGAAGAGCAACTTTGACTGAAATAACCACTCGTTACAACCGAGGTATGCAGCAAAGCATTTGTGAAGCCACAACACTCACAACCTTGAGGCGGATGGGCTACAACACCAGAAGACCCCACCGGGTACCACTCATCTCCACTACAAATAGGAAAAAGAGGTTACAATTTGCACGAGCTCACCAAAATTGGACAGTTGAAGACTGGAAAAATGTTGCCTGGTCTGATGAGTCTCGATTTCTGTTGAGACATTCAGATGGTAGAGTCAGAATTTGGCATAAACAGAATGAGAACATGGATACATCATGCCTTGTTACCACTGTGCAGGCTAGTGGTGGTGGTGTAATGGTGTGGGGGATGTTTTCTTGGCACACTTTAGGCCCCTTAGTGCCAATTGGGCATCGTTTAAATGCCACGGCATTGCTTCTGCATTGTTTCTGACCATGTCCATCCCTTTATGACCACCATGTACCCATCCTCTGATGGCTACTTCCAGCAGGATAATGCACCATGTCACAAAGCTTGAATCATTTCAAATTGGTTTCTTGAACATGACAATGAGTTCACTGTACTAAAATAGCCCCCACAGTCACCAGATCTCAACCCAATAGAGCATCTTTGGGATGTGGTGGAACGGGAGCTTCGTACCCTGGATGTGCATCCCACAAATCTCCATCAACTGCAAGATGCTATCCTATCAATATGGGCCAACATTTCTATTTTCAGTTTTGAAGGCGAAAGGGGGTCAAACACAGTATTAGTATGGTGTTCCTAATAATCCTTTAGGTGAGTGTAGTAACTAACAACTTACAGTATTTATTAACCTTTTGTTAAATGTTAGTTAATAAAAAACTCAACTGTTCATTGTTAGTTCACCTTAGCCCAGGTCCATTAAATAAAATGAACAGAAAAACATTTCATTTTAATAAATGCTGTAGATGCATTTTTCATTGTTAGTTCATGTTAAATACTGTAGTTAACTAATGTTAAAAAGGAACCTTGTTGTAAAGTGTTACCATTTTTTACAACTCCCATCCCTATTTAGGAATGTGTAACTGTACTGATGATGATGTCATCAGGACTGTATTATCTTCGTTCCATTTATGCAATAATGCGTAAATAATTGGTATCTTGCTCTGATAGACATAATGCATCCATCATAAATGACTTTTTACTCTTTTTTAACCTCACACATTTTAATTGAATTCTCACCCTGACATGATCTATTAGATCTTATTTGCTCCTCATTAGTGTGACTTATTAAAACATATGAAAGTGGCCTGTCTGCTTAATCTTCCTTTAACAGAGACGAGTGTTTGATCCAGAGTTAATAAGAACATGCTACACAAGTACACTGATCTATGTGTCTTTTTTGGTGCTTGAGGTCTAGATCTCTGCAGGTTGTGATTAATCAGGCCTGGCGGGCTGAGCTCACCGCTCAACTAAGACTGTCTGGCAGAAGCGCTGTGCCAGCAGCTCTCCATCAATGGGGGGTAGGGGGGATGATGCGATAGGATTGGGGGATTGTGGGACAGTGTGACTGGCTGTAGGGAGAGCAGACACAGTCAAATCATTTAATGTCACACGGCACCCGTGACACTACGCCCTTAGAGAATCCCCCAGGTTCTGATTCTAAAACTGAGAGGCCTAGTCAGAATAAGTCACACTAGTTTATCACTGGGCATTTTTTTAGGATGAGGACTTTTCTGTTTGCATTTGCACCACAGATAAACACAATGTCACTGTTCACAATTTGAGTGCACGTACTTCAAGGGAAAGTTCACTCAAAAATGAAATCACCAATCCTGTATGACTTTATTTCTTTGGCCTAACATAAAAGAAGATAATTTGAAGAATGTAGGGACCGAAACAACGCTGGACCCTGCTGACTTGCATTTTTCAAAATGTTTCACAGAAGAAAGTCATAAAAAACTTTCTATATATAAATATATATAAATATTAAAATAAATATAACTAATATATTTATATATAAATATATACTGCAAAATATAGGTTTCAAAATATAATTTAAACTTGGTGTTAATAAAGTTTTAGTATTTTAGACAATTTTATATATATATATATATATATATATTTTTTTTTTTTTTTTTTTTTTTTTTTTTATTGTCTAAAATACTAAAACTTTATTAACACCAAGTTTAAATGATATTTTGAAACCTATATTTTGCAGTATATATTTATATATATATATTTTAGTTTTAGACTCCACTGTTCATGACGATTTGAAAAAAAGAAAGAATCTCAGATGAAAAAGGACTCACTCACACTCACTTGCTGAACAAGCATAAAAAGTAAATGTCCAGTTAAGACAGACAATTAATGGACCATTAAAATTCACTCCAACATAGAACGTCTTTCTAGGGTCCATTTTAGAAAGTCCTTGAAATGTGAGGCAGGCCCCACAGGCACATTATCGTGAACTGAGGGAATTCTGGGAAATTTTAGATATTTATTTAGCCCATGTGAGCGTTTATTAAAAGCCTAGATGCGCTCTGATGCGTGTTGTTATTTATGCATGTTTGTGTCCATTAGAGACTTCTTCTCCATCCCTCTATTTTAGCCATCCCGTCCATCCATCTCTTCGGGACAACCTGTTTCCTGCCGTGCATTATTTTAATCTTCGGCCTCCTCCTCCGAAGAAAAAGGAAAACGTGCTATTTTACATGCACTCAAATTTATAACCTATCATTTTTTAGTCAGGCATTAGAGAAGGCACCTCATCTAAGATTTATGACTGACGGTTTCCCCCTTCCACCCCTCAATCTAATGGTATAAAAGAGACAATGTTTTAAACATTAAAATGAAAACCATTTACAACTATGATCAAAAGAGAACATTCGTGCATTAAAGTTTAAAAGCCGAGGAGAAGTATGGACGTGCGGACGGAAGGAAAGAGGAGGGGGAGAGATAGAGGTAAAGAGGAGAAGACACAAGCATAGTGAATACTCCTACTGAAAGAAGAAAGAGCCTTAAAGTGCTTTTGCGCTTCGTTGCAAAACGCTGACCTGTAATGAATGTGAACTACTTTCCCCGCCTATATCGCTCTGATCCTCCTGTCCTCTGCCTTTCCGAGCACTTTCCTCAGGTATATCTTAAACGTGTACTGTTTGGACGGGGTGATGGTACTTTGAGATGGCACAACTTCTATGAAAAAACAACAAACTGTCGAAGACCGAATGCTGTATACCACAGAACGTTTTTATGGCTATCCCCATTGAATTTGACTTCACAGGTTCTGATGGTACTATTTAACCCTTGTTTTAATATGGGTATTCATTTAAAGGGATAGTTCACCCAAAAATGAAAATTGGCCTAAGTGTATGTGACATTCTTCTTTCAAACGAATACAATCTGAGTATGTCCTGGCACTTCCAAAATGTATAATGGCAGTGAATGGCTGTTTCTGTTTTGAAGTCCATAAAAGTTCATCCATCCATCATAAAAGTGCTCCACATGGCTCCGGGGGGTTAATAAAGGCCTTCTGAAGTGAAGCGATGCGTTTGTGTAAGAAAAATATAAATATTTAAAACTTTACAAACTGCATTCTCTAACTTCCGCTTACTGTCGTACGCGCGTTCATGAGAGACTGACGTTCCAGCGTATGACGTAGATCGCTTCAGAAGGCCTTTATTAACCCACGGAGCCGTGTGGATTACTTTTATCATGGATGGATGCACTTTTATGGACTTCAAAACAGAAACAGCCATTCAATGCCATTATAAATCTTGGAAGAGCCTGGACATTTTTTAATATAACTCCTAGTGTGACTTGAGGGTGAGTAAACCATTTTTGGGTGAACTATCCCTTTAAGTGCGTATTCTTTCGGTTTATAGATTAAATAGATAAATAAATTAAGCTAAATCAATTAATAATAATAATAATAATAATAATAATAATGTGTATGTATATGTATATGTATTTGACCCGAGACTCAAACTTAACACAGCATCTGCATTTGATGACCAGAATTTAAAGAATTAAAGTAGAATAAATAAATAAATAAATAAATAAATAAATAAACAATCAAACTAATTTAATCAATAAGTATTCATACCTTGCAGATTCTGTAGAGGGAGTGTCATGATGCCACCAGCAGCAGCAGCGGCCACCAGGCCCTGTATGTTGGCAGCAGTGGGCAGAGAGAGTACCAGGCCTTGCTGTCCACCCAGATGCCCACCAGCGTTAAAGGGAATCAGAATGGGCTGGTTCAGACCCGGAGCTCCACCGGACATCACTCCGCTAACTGCCGACGCCAGCTGCTGAGCAACCAGTAGAGACTGAAAGAGAAGAAGTTTAAAAGGAACTTTTCAATGTATGATGTATACATACCAAAATCAAGCTCATTTTGGAGATTCTGTCATTTGGCCAAAATCTCTTTTATAAAATATGAAGTGAAGGCTATTTAAGACAGTATTGGCTATGACCTGAAGACAAATGCTAGACTAAGACATACTCCTCCGCTCCTTAAATAGATAAAACATTAGCCTATATATATATATATATATATATATATATATATATACAGTACAGGCCAAAAGTTTGGACACATTACTATTTTTAATGTTTTTGAAAGAAGTTTCTTCTGCTCATCAAGCCTGCATTTATTTGATCAAAAATACAGAAAAAAATGTAATATTGTGATATATTATTACAATTTAAAATAATTGGTTTTCAATTTATTATACTTTAAATTATCATTTATTTCGGTGATGCAAAGCTGAATTTTCAGCATCATTACTCCAGTCTTCAATGTCACATGTGACATCTAGTCTATCACATGATCCTTTAGAAATCATTCTAATGTTCTGATTTATTATGAGTGTTGGAAACAGTTCTGCTGCCTAATATATTTGATGAATAAAAGGTTAAAAAGAACTGCATTTATTCAAAATAATTTTTTTTTTTTTTTTATATAAATCTTCTTTATTATCACTTTTTATCAATTTAACACATCCTTGCTGAATAAAATTATTGATTTATTTAAAAAAAAAATAAAGAAAAAAATTACTGACCCCAAATTACTGACCAGTAGTGTATATTGTTGTTATAAAAGATTTCTATCTTGAAAACATTTGCTTCTTTTTTTTTCTTTCCTTTTTTTTTTTTTCTTTTTTTTATTCATCAAAGTATCCTAAAAAAGTATCACAGGTTATGAAAAAATATTAAGCAGCAGAACTGTTTCCAACTTTGATAATGAATCATCATATTAGAATGATTTCTAAAGGATCATTTGATAGACTGGAGTAATGATCCTGAAAATTCAGCTTTGCATCACCGAAATAAATGATAATTTAAAGTATAATAATTTGAAATCCAATTATTTTAAACTGTAATAATATATCACACTATATAATTTTTTTTTCTGTATTTTTGATCAAATAAATGTAGGCTTGATGAGCAGAAGAAACTTCTTTCAAAAACATTAAAAATAGTAATGTGTCCAAACTTTTGGCCTGTACTGTATATAATATAGAGGGCCAGATTTACTAAACAGGGCAAATTAGCATGAGAGAGCAATCCCATAAAAGCGCAGATGGGAGTGGAAAGTTCTGCGGGTGATTTACTAACAATAAACACATTAAAGAACAGACACAGCCAGATAATTTCCATAATGACCAACGCAATCTACCAAGAGCAGTGCAAATTAGCGTCTGTTTTTTTGGGGCATTAAATAATGGTGCAAATACCAGTAAATTGACTAGTAAATCGCATTGCGTGAATCATTTAAATACTCTGCTCTCATAAATTTTGCGACAGAAAGGGAAACTCCTACAAATGCATATGCAATAAGGTCAGCCGCAAAAAAATAACTGTCCATGCCTTTTCAGCACTAATTATTCACTGCATGTCTTCAGTAAATCCTAACAGTAGTTTTTTAACGCCAAAAGAGGGTTTGCGCTGATGCAAGCTGTTAGTAAATCCGGCCCATAGTGTTTCTTGAGTAAACGCTATACTTATTCAAACAGACTGTTCTTTATTTACTTTTGCACTACAAATTGACAGAGATGATCCAAAATGTGTGCACCACTTAATTCAAGTTTGAGGCGGGGTTGAGTTATGAGGTTTTACTGACAGTTTGAGGAACCAATGGAGTTACAATGAATACAATGAATACTTTTCATTGGTTAAATATTTGCAAAACCCACAAACAGACATAAAGGGTGACCAATGGTAATGATTTATGGACATAAAAAAAAAAATTATGAAGTATGGAGATATGAGGTGTTACTCATCCTTCCTACATATCAGCAATTTCTCTCTCTCTCTCTCTCACACACATTGGTTACATTATCATCGCACCCATTAGTATTCATTGCTGCTTCTTTGGCTTGATATTGTACAGTCAACCTGTGTTACTGCAGACTTTTCCATTTAAGTCAGATTATTCAAGCATTGTTTCCTCAGTGATGAGTTTGTGTACTGACAGCAGTGTAATTTCTCAAACTCTTTAGAGCTCCACAGATGAATGAAAACTATACAGGTTTGGATCAACATGAATTTTAATTTGGGAACTTTAAAGTCAAGTAGAAGGCCAAAAACATTCCTGGTTGAAGCAGTTTTATAATTTCTGGCATGATGCAGTTTTCCTCATTTTTGAACACAAAGAAAAAAAGAATGTAATGACATGGAATAGAATGACTTTAAAAGATATGTGGTGGCATTATTCAAACATGAAAAACGAACATTTTAGGGATGGGAGGTTCTAGAGAAACCTTTCAAACTGAAAGCGGTTCACTGATGCATTTGACTTCTGTGCGATAAGACAAGGCTTTACTCGTGGCTTTAACATTTCATTTACAACAAACATCTCAAATCCAATGGGCTAATCAGCATAAAACAACACTATTAAATATTCGTTCTCCATCTAAATGGAAAAAATAAAGAGACAAAAAGAATTTGTCAAAAAGACAAAAAAAAAATGTCTTTCATGTGGATTATACTGAGAGATGTCATTTGTCATTTCATTCACTTTAAACATAAAAAGTGCAAAAAAATCAATTAACCAGTCAGTGGATGACAACAAAGACTCTTCTGACATAGCTGGGTGACATACGCTTAATCTTGCTGTTTTAAGTGTGTGTGATGTCGGTTATTTGAGGCACAAAATCAAAGATTGTCTGCCAGCATCTCATCTCTATCTCAAAGCGAATGCCATTGCCTGGTTTGCCTCTGTGCTCATATGCTTGAAATCTTTGCTTTTTGAATAAGTCAGTTTAAAAATCCATATGTTGACACATTCTTGAGCTAAGAATATACACTATACAGTGCAAAAGTTTGGGGTCTGAATAATTTTTTATGCTTTTGAAAGAAGTCTCTTATCCTTACCATGGCTGCATTTATTTGATCAAAAATACACAAAGTAAAAGAGACATATTATTAAAATTAAAATAATAAAAATGATTGTTTTCTGTTTTAATGTTTAATTTGGTAACACTTTAGTTTAGGGTCCAATCCTCACTATTAACTACAGTAGTTGCTTAGCATGCATATTCATGATATTGGCTGATTTTTATCACTTATAAAGCACATAAAATGAATCCTAAATTCCAATTCCTAAACTTAACTATCCAACTATTAATAAACAGTAATTAGGAGTTTATTGAGATGAAAGTCGTAGTTATTAGTTAGAATTGGACCCTAAACTAAAGTGTGGTAAAGTGCAAACTTTTTAACAGCAGTGTGTATACTGAGATCAGGCTTTGCCATACATTTAAACCAAGACATCAATGTTTAAGAAAAAGGACCATAAAATATTTATCACACTGGTAGATTATTCTTCAATCTATCAATAAAGGGTTAAATTAAGAACCTCCATGACCCACATTTTCCATGTTGTTTATTTCAGGACTGTAAAGGGCGAAATTTGTCTTTATCACTGAGCTTGGCATTTTGTACAAATCAACTAACTCTAAATGGCTCATTCTGAACCCCACTCATAGTACAGAGGAAATTATTAAAGGGCACTTGACCTAAACAACAGAGCTCAACAGCCTCCGTCAGCCTGAAGATGACTAAAACCAGATGGATAGCTTAGCGCTTAAGACAAACTTTATAGAACACAGAGTCTATTTGGTATAATGCTGATTAACCAGAGTATTAAAAGTTATTTGTATAATATAAAAATATGTTCATTTATAGGGATTTTTTTTCTGCATAATTACCACACATTTTTGAGACTTGGAACAAAACATTTGCAATCTGAAATTAATCAGAGATATCTGGAATGTTCCTATGACAAATAAATACTTTAATTTTATGTACTCTTTATTTAATGGAAATGAAGATGCTAAATTATCAATCACTTGATGTAAAATTACTTGTCCTCATAACTTTACATTATTTACAACAAACATTATTAATACTAAGAAATAAATAAATATATATATATATATATATATATATATATATATATATATATATATATCTTTTATAAGGTTTTACAACAGTGCCCCTACTTTTGTCAAAATTGTCAGTTATTTATGAAAGAAATGAAAAATCAGCTAAATCCATGTTTTTATATTCATCATAAATCATATTTCATATGCTATTAGGTCACACAGTATCTGGTAATTTCCATAGTGTTTTTTTTTTTATTAAATGTTTCAGTAATCAGTAATAAACGTAATTGCATTTATATTTTGTGCCAGAAAATGTAAAATAAATTGTTTGGGAATTTTATATAATTTCCCTCATTTTAAGCAGGTATATTAATGTGAATATAAAAACACATATTTAATGAGAAAAAAATCAAGAGATCAAGAGAGAAAAATCAAGAGATTGCACCCAAGTTTGTTGAAAATGAAGATTAATCTCCTTGATACAAAAAATTGCATTCATTCATGCATTCATTCATTTTATTTAAGTTATTTTTAAGTTATTTTTATTTAAGATACTTTTTTTTTTTTTTTTTTTTTAAGGGAGACTTTCTGGTCATCAAACATTAGTGGAACATGTTCATAGATAATGTGATGAACTACACCTTTGGTTACTTTATAGGACACCTGTGTGAACATGATGACAACTGACTTCATGCATCTTCTGTGATAAAATACAACTTTAGTTGTTGGAATTTTCATGGGCTTTTGCCAAGGAATACAAACTATTGTGTTGTGTCCAGCAGAACGCCTGTGTCAGGAATCATGGGAGGGCCGTATACTCCTTGACTCAGCATGAAAACCAGATCTTCTCTCTTTCTTTTTTTTGTGTTAGATTCACTAATGGCTCACACCGTTTTCCCATCAGCCCTCTCTCTAAGCGACAAGGCAGCTGACAAACTGATCTGAACCCCAGCGTGTCTGTGAAATGGGATCCCCCAGGATCAAAACACACTTTAAAATGGCTGAACAACTCCTCACTCAAAATACCCTTGGGATGTTTACGTCACACTACCACATCACTGCTCCTAAATGTTCATTTACATACACTACAGTAAATACACTTTTCAAACATTCTGTGGCATATTTGTGATAATTACACTAATATTTGTAAAGATTCTTTTTGAAGATCTTGTTTTTCATTGTACATGTGCATTTTGTATTGTATAAAAGCTCAGAATTTGTTTTTTGCATTGTAATTTGTTTTCTTTTGCTACTGTGTAATTGTGTCTAATTATTTACATAACATATATACAGTATAAAATGCCATGGTATAATATAATATATATAATACCATGTGCCATGGTACTTTCATACATAACATGGTACTGAATGATTAAAATACAATAGCATATATGGTACTTCAAGGTACTGTAAACATTACCATAGAATAGCCATGATAAACTTTTTGTCAGGGATTCACACACTTTTTTTGTCAGCAAAAACTCTTTGACGAAAAATATTAACTTTATGTACCCCTTTACATCTTTATGTATGTGAGATTGGTACCAAACTTCGACAGTAGTACAAATAGGTTCTGTACTCATAAAACAAGGCATTGGAAAGTTACGTAACGACGCCCAGTTCCAGGAATGCACTAATATTTTGTTGGTACTGTAGGACCAGTTTGCAACAATTATTAGTTAACACTAAGTTGTCAACACTTCGGAAAAAAAATATTTCTATGGAGTGTTAAATTCACTAGCTTTTCCCTTACATGTGTGAGTTTTGCAAAGGACTTTTACGGGCTTTTCCCAAATCATGGAAGTGACCTCGACGTCCGGGTTAACGGTAGCATAAGCCACCAGGCAAGTGTTTTTTAAATAAACTCCTGATGTACTTACAAACTTTCCAATGCCTCGTTTTATGAGTACAGAACCTATTTGTACTACTGCAGAAGTTTTGTACCATTCCTTGGCATTATTAGTGGGGTAATTTACGAGATACATCCTCGGATCCATTAGCGCCTGCACTAAGCCATTCGGCTGATATCTCTAAATAAGCTCTAACTTTAATAATGTTCGACCAAGGGAAAAATGCTTCTGGGGGGTGTTTGGCTCGAGGTCATGGTACAAAGGACCCTAGGTTGATTTTACTCAGAACCATCCCTTTAAATGTTTACAGTTCTCTGATGCTGGTTGTCAAATCCTTTTAAGTAAGTGTTTCGTTTTGATTGTTTTTATTTTACATTACTCATATTAATTATGGTTTAGTTTCTTAACTTTTCTTCAATTCACAAACCCCCTGCAGTTCTTTCATGAACCCCAGTTTGGCAAACCCTGGGTTATGTCAAAACAACATGGCATTACTATGGTAAAATGTATTAATAAAAAACATGAAAATACCATGGTAGCTTTTGGTATTTCTTTTTTTTTTTTTTTTTGCTATTATTCTTCAATATAGAGTTGACATTGTATTTTTAAGTTAAACTGGATATTCACTCAGAGAATGTAGGGCAGAACTTGATCTTATCCATCAGGTTTGAACCGAATCGTGAAAAGTGGGTGTTGGAGGGCTTGGTGACATCAGTCAGTAAGAAAAGTCGTTTTAGCAAGTCACTTTGAATAATTTTGCACAATACGACAAGGCACATGAATAAAAAATAATAATAGATATATGTTAATTAACTTATGTTAATGTTAAAGTAGTCAATCATTTTATCCCTTAAAACTCATCTTTGATCACCAAAATGACATATTTAAAAGTTTTTTAAAAGTGTCATGCCTTAAAATAGCTTGAAATGTAACTCTACACCCTTGCCTCATTTAGTATATGCTGTTCTATGAATATGCAAATTAGCCCCGCCTCCACTCACTCGCACCAGCTCAGAGATCCACTCGTTGACGATCACACATTGACCTGATTGGTTACAAGGATTGTCTTTGGTTCACTGCAGTTTTAAAGAGAAAATACTCAGCAATGGCGTTGGACTTATGATTTTGCAAATGGTTTGTCTTAAAGCATATTAAAAACTCCACATAGACATATAACAACATTAAAAGCTTGATTTTCACCACAGGGGGAATGTTAATTTTGACATGAAACATCCAAGGCATGATAAAACATGAGAAATCATTAAAAAAGACCAATTTAATAGAATCAGTACTGAATGTATGAGGCTCCAAGAACCTCTAAACCATAAGCAACACGCCATACCTTCTTGATCTGGCTTTTGGGATTAAATTACCCTTTTCTTTTCCCAAACCCCCCCCCATCCCATTCCTCTTTCTAATAAGAACTGAGGGAGCGGCTCAGCGGAGGAAACGCTGAAAGATTACTCGTAATCAGACTGATAGCACCGTGTACGAATGAAGCCAGAGGCACAGGAAAGAGTTGGACCCATGTAGGGCTAACTGCCCTCTTACTGATCCAGTTCCGTAATGGCAGTGCACACAATATCCGTCTCTAGAGTGAGAATCCATCAAAACATATTGATCCAGAAACAAGGGAATTGGCCATGGCGCAGAGAGAGAGCAGTGTGGCTGAAAAGTGTTTGTTTCTGTGGGACTGTCCTGACAGGGTTCATCTATTAAGGCAGAGCTCAGGGGAACGAGAAGACAAGGGCTTGGACATCGCTGTGGCGTGTTGAGCTGGATATGGCAACACAAAATGATCATTCTCCATCTTTTTAAAGAGCTTGTTTGTTCTACTCATCCTATAAAACACCACAGTTGATTTTCTGTGAGTATGTGGGTGTCTATTTGTTTTATTGGGACATTGGTTAGGTGTTGGGTTGGATGGTATGCTCCTTGTTATCATAAAGTCATCAAAATGTTATTTTTTCCCTATTATTTCCTTAAAAGGATAGTTGACTGAAATCATGTTAACATGTTATTAACATGCCATGTTATTCCAAAAATGTATAACTTTTTTCTGCAGAAGAAGAAAAGTGAAGAGTTGTCTGTGCTTCTCCATATACAGTTTTAATGAATGAGAATGAGGTTTTTAAAGTATCAAAAAAGTAGTCTATATGACTTGTGCATCATATATTTCAAGTTTTCAGAAGCCATTTGAGATGTGTGAGAAACAGACTAAAAGTTAAGGAGTTATACATTGTATTGTTCATATTTTTCTCATGAACATCTCAAAGTGTGTAACACTATTGCTAGTCAATTGGTTTGATTCTGACTCATAAAACCAGTCTGAATTAGTTGAATTGAGTTCTCAAATTCTACTCACTGGCTCAATTGAGAGACAGATTATCAGTGAATAACAACGTACATTTCTATGCATCAGTCATATGGACTTTTAAAAAAAGTATAATACTTTTAGGGTGCTATTATTTTTTGGTCCTTTTTTTAAAAAGTTGAAAACGTTTATGGTAATTGCAAGGAATATAAATACATACACTATTTAAAATGTCTCCTTTTGTGTTCCACAGAAAGAAAAAAAAAAAAAAGAAAAGTTACAGTATACAGACTTGAGGTTGGGTAAATGATGACAGATTTTCATTTTTGAGTGAATATCCCTTTAAGGCCAAAAAAGTTAATCTAAATATTGCTGGCTACAAATGCATACTTCAGATGAACAGCTGGATTCGCTAAAATTTGTGAGATTAAGGGATTAAATGTTTATTAGACATTCAAAGACTTGTTTAAATTATATAAATGTGCATTTGCTGAATACCAACGGTATTTCAAAATAAAAGTTACAGCACTGTCAAAATAAAGATCCCGCTTTCAACACTTACTGGTCAAATTATCGGCCAGTGCCAATATCAGCCGATATTTCAGCCTTAGTGATAGATATCGGTCGACAAATAAGTAGTGACAAATAATTGTCACTACTTATGCTATTTCTTGTAAAAAGTAGCTTGTAACTACACTAGCTCCATTATTTTAAAAGCAGCTGAGCTACTTCTACACTACTGAAAAACATTAAGTTAGTAGCAATGCTATTTTTAGTTAGTCCGTCAGGCCAGTGTTGAGGAGTAACTTTTGAAAAATGCTAGCCAAATTTTGCAAACTCGCATTAAGTCTGGCTCCATTCTAGTATGTAACCCACTTTTCATGATCCAATCACTTGGTGATGGATAAAATCAAACCCTGTACTCATTTTATCACTCAGAAATGTCACATTTCAGATGTAAAATGGGATGCGAATGCCATTTCATGTTAATGTTAATGAAATGGTGTGAGGGGAAAAAGTGTGTGTTCTCACCTGTGGTCCTATGGGGTACGTGGGGTGAGATTGACCCATATGACCATGTTCTGTGGGACTGCTGCTGGCATCAGACTGAACTGAACCAACTCGAACACCTGAGAGAGACGGAGAGAGAGAAAAGATATACCGACTTATTTCTCCATTCTTAAAGCTGTAGTCCGTAGTTTTTCCTCTTTGTCGCCATCTCTGTTTCAAAATCTGCAATTGCAGTTATTCGCGGAATTATCAACTTTACGTGGGTTGTGCCTCGGCACGGCACAGCGTGGATGAATCCAATGTTTTTCGCGCGCCGGAGTGGATACTGTCATTCGGAATCACAGATTCTACTTTTCGGAAGTATGAACAATATAAGAATTTAACCAGAAAATGTAATCTGAACAAGTAAGTAACATCCACTTTTGTTAGACCAACTAAGGAAAAAAAAGCATTGCAGTAAATCACACTGATTAAATCTAACGATCGCTTATCATATCACGTCAAACCGAGTAAATTATACTTTGTTCTCAAATTGTTAATGATAACAACAACTGTATTGCCTGACTACATTTAATGGGTATTAGGACTACCTGTAGTTCAGTTTCCATTTCTGTGCAGTCTAATTTCTTATTGTCATACCAACAAATTAATGTTCCTTAGAACTGGTTCTCTTTGAAATACAAACACATGTATCTGTAATCAGATGCATATTTAAAACTCAAATATAATCTAATTTTTACCTTTCAAAAGCCCTTCCGATATTATCCTTGTTTTTTTAAGCATGGGCCCGGTTGCATTCACTTATTTTCTGCAGCCACTCCAAAGTCCAAAGTCTTTTTTATTTTACAACAGGTGAATCTCCAGTTGTCACTGGTGATTGTCGTTTGACTTTCTGGATCCGCCATCAAATTGATAAGTTTAATAATATCAAGTGCTGTGAGAAAAGGCTATAAATCTCCACCTCCAACATCCTCACTCAATATAGCCCACTAGCCGAGACACCTTCTTTTTATGTGTACAGATGTGACGTAATGACGCAAAGACAATCTTGAATTTTTTCCCACGGAAATCCACCAGTACCACTGGAATTAAAATATTATTTTTGGGCAAGCAAAATTCAAGTACATACACTGGCTGGTTATGTACTTGCTCAAGGACTGCAGCTTTAAAGAATAAAATCCTTTTCAATAAATTCCTCAATTTTCCCCTCCCATAACCACATATACAAACACTCAGAGACAGTATCATGCTGTGACGGCAGTGAGCCCTCAGTAGGGTGCTCTGTAACTGCTGCTGTAAAGCGTTTTACCAATAAAAGAGCCTGCACACCATGTGTTCTCTGCTAAACACCCATCAGCACTGTTACATACACTTCGCAGTGAATCCTTAATTTAGCGACCCAAACCACACATCAATTTGCATGCTTGTGTTCTGTGCTGATCTGAGATACTACACACCTGCAGTGTTATTGTAATATAATTGAGATACTATTTACTAGTTTTTATCAATATTTTGGATTAGTTAAAAAAATCTTTATTTTAAATTGTAATAATATTTCACAATATTACAGTTTTTACTGTATTGTTGAACAAATAAATGCAGCCTTGGTCAGCATAAAGGTCCTTTCACACGAAGAACGATAACTATAAAGATAACTATAACAGCGTTCACACCAGCAGATGATATTGTTCTGATTATTCTAAGCGCGTGCTTGTCTGTGTTGTTGAATGCTCGAACATGTTTCAGCAAGATGGATTCTGATTGGCTGTCAATGTTTTTATCATTCATCTGCTGGATAAAATCATTCTGAAAGTGATTCCAACGATATTGTTTCTCTCTGCCGTTATCGTTACAGCTGTGGTGTGAACTCTGCTATTATTTAATATTGAAAAAGATTTTTTAAACTATATCTTTATCGGTGTCTTTTAAGTTATCGTCTTTGGTGCGAACGGGCCTTTAAAGACTTTTATTTTTAAAAAAATTGTTGCAAATCATTCAGACCCCTAACTTTTGAACGGCAGTGTATTTTCTGTGGTAAACTGACAGAATGTTACAGATGTTGTCGATAGAGCTTAACTTGAACCTGGAACATTGGGACTCATTATGTGCAATACAGAACACTATTTCTACTGTTGAGTGCTTGAATCTGATTGGTTGACGAACGTTCTAAGGTGCGCAGTTATTTTCAGGGAAATGCACAGCTAAAGTAGTTCCAGGCAGGTCTCAATCGCATTACAGTTCCATAACACTTTGCCAATTGATTTCAGTTAATTCAAAGTCCTTATAGCCAACAACAGCAAAACAACCAAAACCCACAACGACACTGACCAAGCAAATACATATAGTAAACAATAGGATAAAAATGACAAATCATTGCATGTTTAATTCCATGTTTTTTGCCCCAAAAATATGTTTTAATATGTACGGAAAGCATATACTCTCTTTCTCCCGCTCTCTCTCCCAGTCAAATGCACACACACATATAGTACACTCACACACTCGAACAGAAGCATGTTGTCAGAGCTGCTCTGACAATTTAATCGGTAAAATAGTTTAACAACTTAAAATGAATTTCTCACTAGCAAGGTAATAACGGCGCTGTTCTTGGAGCAGATAAACATACAGTTTCGCTATTAGAGACGCTGCTGCTGAACACAGTTGAGAGACGCACAGACAGGTAATTCACACGCACTTAAAGCGTAACTCTCGCCAAAATGCAATCTAGGGTCTTTTTGTTAATCTCCCCGAGGCAAACTTTCATTTAAAAGCATAATTAGAATGAAAACGCCACTTTTAAAGGGATACTCCACTTTTTTGGAAATAGGCTCATTTTACAACTCCCCCAGAGTTAAACAGTTGGGTTTTACCGTTTTCAAATCCATTCAGCCGAACTCCGGGTCTGGCGGTACCACTTTTAGCATAGCTTAGCATAGATCATTGAATCGGAAAAGACCATTAGCATTTCTCTCAAAAAAATGACCAAAGAGTTTCGATATTTATCCTATTTAAAACTTGACTCTTCTGTAGTTACATCGTGTACTAAGACCGACGGAAAATGAAAAGTTGCGATTTTCTAGGCTGATATGGCTAGGAACTATACTCTCATTCCTGCGTAATAATCAAGAAACTTTGCTGCCGTACCATGAGTGCAGCAGGCGTAATGATATGACGCAGCGCCTGAAAATAGTCGACCCTATAGTCTACCGAGCTGGGGACTATTTTCAGGGGACTATTTTCAGAAAAATATCGAAACATCATTTTTTTGAGAGAGATGCTAATGGTCTTGTCCGATTCAATGATTTATGCTAAGCTATGCTAAAAGTGGTACCGCCAGACCCGGAGACCGGCTGAATGGATTCGAAAATGGTAAAACTCAACTGTTTAACTCTGGGGGAGTTGTAAAATGAGCCTATTTCCAAAAAAAGTGGAGTATCCCTTTAAGTTTGACCATATCGTTTTCGGTCAAATTGCCTTTTGAATGGGAGTGCTTGGGGCACGACTATGATAGCATCAAAATCACTATTTTTAAAACACTAAGCGGAATAACTGTTGAATTATTAGAAATAATAATTATTAGAAATAATAACACGGCTTTGCAGTGTGACCGCATTACCACCTTGGGTGTGCATTATTTATCTAAAATTCAATTGCCTGAGGTCAATTATTCCTTACCTATATTTATTTAGCACACCATACCTCTTATTTACATTCCCTTGCATTTGTATATAACATGATATCTGTGCATACATATATGGTCTATTGTCTATTTTTTATATTTTATATATATTGTACTTTATTATTCACTTTATTCTATTTTATTCTATTGTTACAGAGAAATGTCCAGAATTATAAATGAAACTGGTATATACACGTAAATAGAAATAGACATAATTATGTAGAATAAAAAAAATAAATATATATATATATGTGTGTGTATATATATGTGTGTGTGTGTGTGTGTGTGTGTGTGTGTGTGTGTGTGTGTGTGTGTGTATGACCCAAACTATGTAGGGTGGTCAAACTTTTTTATTATCTGTCTTGTCACTGTCATTCAGTCTGTACAGTAGAAGCTTCTGTCACTAAGACACATTCCTTGTATGTGTAATCATGCTAAAAACATAAATAAAGCTCTTTCTGATTCTGATTCCAACCTTTTTTGGAAGACAATATTTAATCTTTTTTATTATTATTATTTATCTACATCCATTTGGTAGATCCTCTTTCAGCAATGTTAAATAGTCGACATGAGGCTAGTTCATCACACTGACTTGAATAAAGCATCATTCAAATATGTTATCATGTATAATTAACACATAGAGATCATGCCATGCCATGCCAAGTCTATTTAACCAGTCAGGAAAGGATCAGGCATGGTCTTGGGTGGTATAGCTAGCTAATAATAGATATATGGCTATAGCTAGTCATCTATTTTTGTGGTACACTGCCTTTGGCTCATGGTCAGGGCTGGAGTCTACTCAAATCCAACATATTGCTTTTTCTACTTATATGTAGTATGCTTTTTCCCTTTCTTTCCTTCTCTCAAAAGCTGTACCATGAAACACAGAGTAGATTAAAACTAATACTGACTAAGCTAGCTTGCTGTAACTTGTGTCATTACTACATTTTTGTCTGTTCCTACACTTCCATGCGGTTCTTGTACATTTAATAACTAGGAGCAGGCAGGCAGTGATGGCCAAAGAAAAACAAAGCAACTGATTTTAAATGGTTCTTCACTTATAGAGGCTTTTCTGAGAATCACCATGGTAACATACCCTCATTATTCCAGAGATCACTGGAGGGTAAAAACCTGTCTCCCAGGCCCTAATCTTACACACACACACACACACACACTGGTCAAACCTAATAAAAGAGTTTGTAATCAAGCGACCCAGCACACTTATGAAGAACATCTGCTGATGACCGCTCACCTGAGGAACGCTTAACCCCACTATTGTTTGGTTAGCGGTCAGCCGTTCTGATGTGTGCTTTTATCTACACCACAAGATTATGATTAGTTAGTTCTGGTTTCCTCAGAATTCCTGCCAAAACATAAATCTTGCCTGCGAGGAAAATTGAGCCAGAGAAGTAAAGTCAATAATAAATGTGTCATAACTCAAAAATGAAATCATATAGTTTGGACTGTTTCTGAGACAGTAACAGTGTTCTTGTGTTGAATTGTGTTTCTTGTGTTAGGCTTGATCATTGAGTACTATCATACAATTACCAAACATCCATCCATCCACCAATCAATCAATCAATCAAACACAACAGACTGAGAGATAAGATGCCTAAATATTTTTTTAAATAATTATATATAATAAATAAACTAGTATTATATATAAAATGATATACTTTTTATATAAATATTTTATAAAATATTAATTACATTCTTTTTTTTAAATCAATAGAAATCAAATGTATTTAACTGAATAAATTGTTTATCAAAAAATCACTCATATCAATATAGTTCAGTCATTTCTGTGATGTTTTATAATGACTCTATTGTTCATATTTATTTCATGCTATGTTTTCACACTAATTTATACGTACACTGCACTTAAAAAAGTTCAAGGGACTGTAAGATTTTGTTTGTTCGTTTTTTTAAAGAAGTCTCCTATGCTCACCAATGCTGTATTTATTTGATCAAAAACACTATAAAATACAGTAGAAAGAAAAAAACAGTAATACTGTGAAATAATATAATAATTTCAAATTTGAATATATGTCATTTATTCCTGTGATCACAAAGCTGAATTTTCAGCATCTTTACTCCAGTCTTCAGTGTCACACAATCCTTCAGAAAAATATTAAAAGATTAATAAAGCAAAAAGATGACACAAACAAAGTTTTGCATTATTACCATTGTTTTTGTAATTGTGGGATGATCACATATTATCACAGCGCTCTTTTGTCCCGTATTTGATGTTCCAGATGAGCGACAGAACTAATGATGCAGCGACGACGTGTTTGTCTCAAAGTTTGGCAAATGACAAACATCAGAGGAAAATCTCCGGTGTCAGACTCCATTATCATATGTTCACGAGTTCAATATCAAAAATGAAAAACAAAGCAGATTCCGCTTCTAATCAAAGGAATCGCTCTGCTGCATAATTGATGAGGAGCATCGCATTGACAGAGCACATGACAATATCATATATAAATAATGCTTCCGTTACGCATTGATGCTTTTGGTGTAACTTGGCGAGTTGTGAATAATATATCGCGTCTATAAGTAAAGCAGCAAAGCGTGGCCTATTGAACCGGTGTCTTTCATTGGTTGAGTGGGGAATGCTTGATCCCTTTGCAAATAATAGTAAAGTTAACACATTTTAGTTGAAGAGGGGGGGATCAATAATGAATAAATGTACAGGCCCCTCATCTCAGGGGGGTTTCGGTGTGTTTTTTTCTCCTCCCCCATGCAACAAAATTAAAAAGCCGAAGGAGGAGTGATGGGGTGTCTGGGGATTATCAACAGCGATTCACTCCCATTACCCAATCCCATTGTTCTTATGACCTGTTTATTAAAACAGCCTTCGCCTTAAGTGGATTACTCATTGAGCGCTGAGGATATCTTTTGTCTAAAGAACTGATACACACTCTAGCTGAGGAGAATTTTTCCTGGGAATTTCACTTCCCTCAACCAAACTAAATGCCATGTACTAGCAGCCAAACTGCTAGTACTAGTTATTGTTTTAGTTTAAAAGCCTGAGGGTGTTTCGATAAACTCGCAGACAAAGAAGAATACGCATGCATGCTTCTCAAGGTTGACAGACTTACAGCACCACAGAAACCACTTATCAAACCACTGAGGACCATTATGGATACTCAGCCTCGCTCACTAATTTATAAAGTTATTGATAATTGAGCGTATTTTGAAACATTCGCCCATCCTCTCACAGAGCGGGCGATGGGCACCAACAAGCCAGGTTTCTCTGAGCTGGTCAGACAGTGTCTCATTTGTAATCTCCTCTGTGTAGCCCTATCTATAGGTTAAACACAACAGAGACCCAGAGCAACAGCAAGAGGGGGAAAACCTCACCTAGTGAGTCTAGATGTGCCCGTTCTGATAAAGTGGCTAAGACACCAAGAGGTCAGAGTTCAACTGTTTTTTCTTCTTTATAAAACCTTCCTCAAAACAGGGGTGAGACAATGATCTCTGAATAGTTTTATGAAGTTATATAGACTGCATATATATATATATATTGTTTCAATGGCTGCCATATTTTATAAGCAGGGTGATAAGGAGTGCCTTAACTCTTAATTATTTAACTCAAAATGTAACAACCTTATGTTTATGCTTTACAAGCTCTGATAATGGCAATACTATCAATAATTTGTGCAGATGTAATGGATATAATTTAATATTAAAAATTAAAAATAAGAAATAAGATGTGAGATATTGCATAAAATGGCAATTATGAGAAAAAATGGGGTGCGTTTCCCATACAACGATTTAACTCCTACCAGTCAAGTCACCTTTATTTATATAGCTCTTTTTACAGTACAGATTGTTTCAAAGCAGCTTTACAGTGATAACAGGAAAATAATGCAACAAAGTTTGTTTCTGCTGTACAGCAGATCTAGAGAAACTAACCAACTAGTCACGACTGTTTCCCAAAAATAGTAAGGACATGGTTGCACCTCTATCGTTGGAACCACATTGGTTCAATAATATAGGACTGTTGTTAATGACGTCACGCGCAGGTGGAAGAGTAATACTTCTGCTAATGCATCTTTTCGAGATCTCAGAGATGCTGTTGTAATGAACATGGCGCCTAATGACTGCTTCACTCGTTTTGTTCCATGGCATTTTGCTTTATATGATGTTTTATTTATCGAGGTTTCCCTCATACTTCATACTTCACAGTTCCCTTGTGCATTTTACACACAAAAATTGAAATACAGAATGTTCTGAATGTTAGCTTGCTTATTGTTGCCAAGAGCATTATCTATTTAAATCTACGTCATTTAACTACGCTTCTAACCACAGCTCAAGAGCTCGCAAGTTTGCGATGCTGTTTGCAAACTTTCATTGGAATTATGGTTTTTGGAAACACCAAATCGTTGAGCTATGTTGGTAACGACAGAACTTGCGACTATAGTTGGATAACAATGGTTTCGGGAAACGCATCCCAGCTTGTTAAAGCTGGCATCACACATCAGCGTTTCCAGGTCCAAACTCTCAAAAGCAAAAACCAACAGTGCTAATATACTTGTGGTATGCTGTAGTACTACTGAAATCTTCTTTTCTCCATATCGAAATCTCAGGTTGGCCAGACAGTGATTGGACTTTTATGAATCATTCAAATACTTGTGTCCAGGACACAGAGAGACCTGAAACTGTAGTGTACACCATGCATTTTTAAAAAACGTAACTTAAAGATGTGCTGTTCATGAAAAGTGCTCATAAATGGCTGTTGAGATAGTATTCTCAGTAGAGACTTGGACCCAGAAACAGTATTCGATACGTCACGACTTGATATAAGATTGTTTCAAAAGTACAAAAGAACAGAATTTATTTGAAAAGGACTTTTTTCTGTAACATTATAAATGTCTTTACTGTCAATTGAATGCATCCTCGCTGAATAAAAGCATATTCATTCATTTAATAATTAATCAAATGAATTAAACGCCTTCAATTCCACTGATCTTTTGAGTGGTAAATATCCATTGAGGTTGAACGGGCACAGGTCAATGCCAGGAACCAAAATGGCATTAATTGATCTCATCTATGTTACATTTCAGTGCCGAGTGAACACCCCCCACCACCCCGCCAAGGACAGCGCATGCAAAATTACAAAAGCCAATGTGTTTGTTGTCATCTCGTTTAGTGCCAAATAGCTTGCAGATAGCAACACTAAATCGACGCGGCTGAATTAAACAGTCATTGTCGAGGGCTCGGTTAGAGGTTGGCATTTGCCCCCGCAGACATTTATGAATCAATTTTTCCTTCCATAAAAGAGGGGCTTAAACTCTTTCAAAGGAAATACATTATGTCATAACGTCAGTGATGGCGAGAGATGCTCTTTCAGGCTATTCAGAATCGACAGCCCTCCAAACCCGATCTTAAACAACCCACACTTTGTGATCTTTCGTCTATTTATCATCTCATTCACTATCACGCGGTTAAACCAATTTGAATTACAAAGCGCACTGTAAGCGTCCCACTTGCTTTTGTGCCATCTAAAAGGCATGATGAACTGAAACAGGCCATAAATGTGTTGCGTTATCACAAAACAGAGTGCATGATATTATCTGAATTATCTATTGATCCAACCAATCCAACTGAAAGATGTTTAGTGATGTATTGATCTTCCCCATTGGGATCTAAAATATGACTGAGATTGAAGCCACTGTAAATACAAATCATTAAGTCTGATGCAGTGACCTCTTTGAAACACATTAAACTGTATTGGCACAAAGCTTATGATTTGATTCATAATTTTGCTTAGGGCACATAACACACTTTAATTTTTAAGCACCGCTGATGTATTGTTGACCACAGGATCAATCAAAGTTAAAACCCATGGAAGACAATAGATTGCATTTGTGCTACAGAGAGTTTAAAGTTTAAAGCCCTGGCCACATGACTGACAGGTCACATTTAACACAATTGTAAATCCTGTCAATAATCAACCAATTGTGTTCAAATTGTTGGGTTATTGATTTTGTTAATGTGGCATTTGAAACCAGGAAAATAGACACAGGCAATGTTTGGAATAGAGTACTTGTCTACTGCATATGGCACTGAACACACAGAATGGAATACTGCACATATTATTATTTTTTTTTAGTATTATGTAATGATAAAAATGTCAAACAGAAGTGATAAACTGTAGTGGTTTACTTGAGGGTAATCCATGTATATTTATAAAATGTGGGATGGAATTTTGAATATAGTTGTATCAGCCAAAATTGGAAATATTAAATTGTGCACGCTTATATCTGTTATTTTTACATTAAAATTACTTTTACAGTAATCTTCACTTAAAATTAAATTTTATAAACAACTATTTTTTTTTATAAATTTGATAATTAAAATATGTAACATTGCTAAATGTAATCTTTAGCAAATCTCACAGATTTTTTTTATTTTTCATACTATACATTATAATGTTGTGACGCATACATTCACGTAGCATTTTAGTGTTTTATTTTTAATGTATTTAGATTTATTTATTAAAATTATATAGAATTTCAATATAAGCCATTTATCGTTTATCGATATATTTATCAGCCACTTCACTGAAATAAATATCAGCCAGAATTTGAATAATAAAAAAAACACACATATGGAAGTTCGACTCAAGTGCACTACATTGTGGGATACATTATTTCATTGTTCTATGTTATGTATACTGCATATTTTGACAGACGTAGCCTATCCAGGGAATCCATGTATACTGAGGATTTGTACACTATAGCCATTATACATACTTTATGCTGCAAAAACAATATCAGTATAGTTTTCTGAACATGGCAGTGTGACGAAATGATATAGAGAAGTCAGGGATGAATAAAATTCAAAGTAGACATTGACAGATATAATGTGATAAATATACTGTATAAGCATGTCCTCTTAATGGACATGCAGCGAAATCCTAACCTATTTCTACAATATATAAATGTATCTGGTGTCAATAAATAGCACTAATTTGGTTCATCTAAAGCCCCATAAATCTGAATGACACAGCTTCACCGCTTCTTAATCTAAACCTCCTTGTGGACAGAAGAACAAACAAAAAAAACGCACTAAACTCTCAATGAAACAGGAAGGCGTTCTTTCAACAAAAGCTCAATAAGAGGAAGCTTTCAATGCCCAACAGCAGAACAATTTGTTCAGAACTGCATTAGTTATAGAAAATATAAAAACATGAGGATGAATCAATGTATCCGAGAACCATAGAGGGGGAGAAACCGAGGTGAAGACAAAAATAGAGAAAAGGGAGAAAAGAAGAAAACCGAATTAAAGCAAGGGGCAGAAGAAAGGGCATTTATTTTATTAAAAGAGTGATAGAAACTCAAAGAATCCATCTGTAAGAAAGGACGGATAAAAAAAGGCAAAGAAAAAAAAAAAAGGACAGGGTGTTGATTTTGCGTGATCTGAAGATTAACACACAAACGGCCACATCTGTTGAAGAAGCCTTTCCTCTCTCTCATCCTCAGGCAATGTCAACTCGATTACCGCAGGGTTGAAAGAGACAAAGATCCATCCACATGACTCCTCATCCTTTTAGGCCCATCTGCAAAGCCAGGATGTGAGGCCAACCCTGCCTGAAGAAAATCAAACCCTTTTAGAGCGAAGACAGAAAAATGCCAGGGTCGCCATGCTTTTCACTGACGCCGAGCTCTTCCTAAATTACCTTAAGCATATTTGTGGCAAATAGGATTCCGCCTTCTGACCTCCAACATTGTCCGTCTTCGGCGTAAGGTCTCTCCTTATTTCGTCGTTTTTGTGAGGCATCTCTCTAAGTGCATCCTGTTCTCTTTATCTACACGTGTTCTGTTCGGCTCTCATGTGGCGGTTTAACACTCTCGCTCTGACTTTTTGTGAATAAGAATATTAATAGCTATTAGCTCACAATCGGGGGAAAGAAAATGAGGGACATATTTTTCATTATTTTTTAACTCGTCAGAGTAGAATCCTGTAAACGTCTTTGTACTTGGAAGTAAAAGCTCATTCATCTTGTATTCTCGGGCGTAGTCTGTATACTTGCAGCACGTTTGCTTGTCTTTGTCGTGTAAAAGTCACAGCTTGCAGACTAGGAACAAAACCTTAAATAATGGTAATAATAAAAATGACATAATTTGTTTGGTATTCTCCTTCTTATTACAGTCCAATTCTATGTTTTCCACATTGTTCCTTTTAAAAATGGGCAATTTTCTGCTTGCAACCTTAAAATGTCTGTATCCCCATACTACTTATTTCGGTAAAAATATTAGTTTCCACGTTTGTCATTTCTTGCAAGCGTGTCATTTCTGTCATTGTTTATAGCGTTTACATAGAAATGCAAGTGGGGGTTTATAGGAGCCTGTGGGGGTGACAACAAGAACTCTGTGGATGGTGTTAGCAAGACGCCAGATGCAGACATGTCAAGGCCAGCACATCGCCCACTGACCCTACGGCTGTATAGCCACACTAGTGTCCATTCCTCCCTCTAACACAGACATCTTTCAAAGGCGTCTACATACAAATACGAGTCAAATAAAATCTACCTTTTAGTACAGTATGTACACTACCATTCAAAAGATTTTTTTCTTTTATTTATTTAGCAAGGATGCATTCAATTGATCAAAAGTGACAGTAAGGACACAATTATATATTACAAAAAAATTATATTTCAAATAAATGCTGTTCTTTTGAACTTTATATTCATTAAAGAATCCTGAAAAAACGTATCACGGTTTTCACAAAAAAAAAAATATTAAGCAGCACAACTGTTTTCAATATTTAAAGGATCATGTGACACAGTAATGATGCTAAAAATTCAGCTTTGCCATCACAGAAATAAAATATATTTTTGAATATAATCAAATAGAAAACTTTCATTTGAAATCAATAATATTTCACAACATAACTTTTTTTACTGTATTTATGTAGCCACTGTGGCTAGTGGCTACTATTTGACATCGATACCATAGGGAAAATCTGCCATATAGATATTTTGGTAACACTAAGGTTCATTAGTTGACATAACTAACAATGAGCAATACATTTGTTACTGTATTTATTAATACTTTGTTAATGTTAGTTATTAAAAATACAGCTGTTCATTATTTGTTCATGTTAGTTCACAGTGCATTAACTAATGTTAACAAATACAATCTTTGATTTTAATAACGTATTAGTAAATGTTGAAATTAATATTAACTAAGATTAATAAATGCTGAAGAAGTATTGTTCATTCTTAGTTCATGTTAACTAAGGTAGTTAAAAGTCAGCAGGAACGAGTAAATTATGCGTTACATTAAAGTTACATGCCACTGTTCTGTTTACCCTAAGGGGGTTATCGCTGCGTTCCTTCCACTTATCCATGCTAAGCTGCATGTATGGGTGGGAGTTCTTGCCCAAAACAGAACTATTCTGCCAATCCAAAATGTATGCTAATTGACATTGTCGATCATCTTTGACAATAGTGGTCCTGACAGAAATATCTTAATTTGTGTTCAATGGAAGAAAGAAAGTCATACAGGTTTAGAATGACATGAGGGTGATGACCGAAGTTTAATTTTTGGGTTACTATACCTTGAAAATCTTGCTCACCATTTACTTTCATAGTATGGAAAAGAGCAGCGTGAACATCCTACTAAGCACCTCCTTTTGTGTTCTACAGAAAGTAAGTCATAGAGGTTTTGAAAGACATTAGGGTTAATAATTTTCATTTCTGGGTGAACTACTCCTTCCACTAAAATACACAAGAAGGTAAGGCAGTGTGGGGTTTTGAATGGAACATCTAAATAAATGTATTGATGTTCAGCAAGATCCTGAAAAAAACAATACTGTAAACCTCAATTGCCTGTTAGTCTCACACTTCCTCCTCTCGTATTCATTTCCGCATCTACCCAATGAGTCTCTCATCTCATTCCTCATCTCATCCTAAGCAGTCATCTCGTTCTCTCCCAGGTCACTCGGCAGCATCAATAGACATCATCATAAACACAAGCAATCGGAGCGCGAGTGTGGCGAATCTCTCCAACTCCCCCTACGCAAGGTCACCCTCCAACCTGTCTTAGCACAAAATGAAGGTTGCAGGGAAAGTCTGGAGCTTTGAAGCTCTAGAACTCCATCATGTTAGAAGAGCGGCACCCTCAGTTTCTGTTCCACATATTTAAATATGACAGGAAGGATGCCTTGAAAAAAAAAATCACATTATAACTTCTGTGGATTACCGGACGGAAACACTAGCATTCCTCTACCCCCTCATATATACGCAGTCACTCCTGGCTCTCATCTCCTCAATCTTTGGTTTCAAAGGGATGGTATAAGGCAGAAGGACAGGGGGTTATGCATTAGTACTGGTCAGTGCTCAAAGAGACTCCATCATAAATAATAAAGGGTCTGTGAAGGACATCCAGACTCTAGTTACCGGCTACGCACTGCGCTTCGCATTGTACCAGACAAACACAAGATTGTCATTTTTCATCCAACGATGACCACCCTCTCTACCCGTATGATTAGCTTACGGCTTCAATTATCCCACGCGATGGAAGCAACATACATTTCGGGAATGTTTGTGAGGGAACATTCGTCCAGACTCGCTGTACTGTTTGTGTCATTCTTTTTACATTCAGAATAATAAAGCATAGCATATGGAATAAGCATATCATTCTTTTTCTTTGAATCATTTCTAGACTGATTGTTTTTTTTAGTCAGAAGGGAAAAACTGTATATCACCCAGATGAAAGATGAATTAGGACTATTTCCCAGTCTGAGGTCAGTAACATTTTAACAAAATAATAATACTTTAATTCAGCAATGATGCATTCAATTAATCAAAAGTGACGTAATGTTACAAAAGATTTCTATTTGAAAGAATACCTTAAATAATCCTTAAAAAAAATCTGGTTTCCACTATTTAGCAGCACAACTGTTTTCAAGATTGATAATAATAGGAAATTTTTCTTGAGCAAATCAGCATATTATAATGATTTCTGAATGATCATGTGACACTGAAGACTGGAGTAATGATGCTGAAAATTTAGCATTGCCATCACAAGAATAATTTACATTTTGAAATATTGTAACAGAAAAAACTTCTTTAAATAGTTTTTACTGTATTTTTATCAAATAAATGTTGCATTGGTGAGCATACTTTCTTGAAAAAAAAAAAATCTTCATACATATATATATATCTTAACAACTCCAAACTTTTGAACAGTAGCATACATGCTGGTTTGAGCTAGGTTCAGTACTGGTTCCAATGCCATTGAACCGGCATATCCAATATCAACCTTGTCAACCAACATGTTCTTTCATGGTCTCTGATCAAGGATCAATAACAAGAAGCTTGTTGCAAATGTTCTTTTTCTAAAGAAAAAAACTTTTTTTGTAATATTGAAAAAAATGTGAAGGAAGAAATTGCTAGGAAAATGTTCAATTTAATTACAAAAATTCATCATTCTTAACTGTGTAACAAAAAAAAAAAAAGTGAAATCTTAAAAAGTTAAGAAGCCTATAGTACTGACACCAGCATACCATAATCTCACACTGGGAGCCAGCATCCAAAACACATCTCTGATGTGAAAGAAAATAAGGGAAAGGGAATAATTCCAGCTCATAATACTTTATGTGACCATGTTTTGCGTTATAGACTATGAAATATAAACAACGCCCAAAAATTAAATTTAACTAGACACAGAAGCTCCACAAGATGCTGAGAGGCAGTTTGGAGATTAACTTTGAGCACGACACAAGAAACATTCACTTCAATCAGCAAATACTTGTGGAACAACCCAAAATATCTTCAATAACAGCCCTCTGTCCAATTGAGCAGAAAATCCCTTCCTCCATCCTTTACAAACTTTAGATGGAAGTGCCAATTAATTTCCACAGTCCTCGCTGACCTTACCAGCAATGTTTCTAAAACAAAAGCGGACCCAGGACCGATCCTGCCCAACCCCTGCTCTCCCCCCCCAGAATAGCATCTTATCTGTAGCCGCTGGCGGTACAGACGCATTAGCGAGTGGATTACACATGCTTGGTAGGCATGCATTAGGGAGATGGGGGCAGATCCCAGCTCAAAGCAGCCAACTAAAGGCCCAAGCCTGCCCTATAATGAGATCTAACTCCTGAGGAGAGGCACTCGGGGCTAGTGCGTTCTATTTAAAAAGGACCAGCCTCATTTAAAAGACTGTGTCTGTGTCACTTTATTACTTAACCTGAGCGAGGCACATCAAGGCCCTTTTGCATTAGCACCGAACCCCCTCCTCACTATTTTAAGCTAAGCTGATTACACAAACATAATGTGTGTGTGTTTTTTTTTATTTGGGAGGCCTTAGAGGGAGTATAAGAGGCTAATGTCTATGTGCACACACATATATGTGTACAAACGAGGCCGAAAAAAGGACTAGGACAAGCTACTAATGTGTTTTGCTTGTGGCTATCAATTAAAATACACTAATTTATGGCTCCAGGTTGACTTTTAGACACTCAGCGTTACTTTTAAATGACGATGGGTTGTCAAAAAACATCACCTCAGCTTAAAGTACAATTTCCCGACTCAAAATGTTGCGCGTTCCAGTTGAATGGTACGTTCTTCACTTAAAGAACACTGCATTGAGTCATAAACCTTCTCCCCCTTCTCTTGTCTACAACAGATACATTTTCCTCTCAAACTCCCCCTCAATTACACAAATCAATACACATTTCTTTTATCTTTTCGTGCCTTTTTTCCCCTCCCATTCTCCCCGCTGAAGGTGACCCCTGGGCTGGAACGTGTCCTCCATTTCGGCGGAATCGGTATAAGTGCTGGCCATTTGGCGTGGACGTTAAGTGTATGAAATGAGTGGCCCTGTCTCTCTCTGGTCCTCTCCTCATGACAGGCTGATGATAGAAGCGTCACATCCTGGGCCCGAATAAAATGCAAACTGACAAGAGACAAGGCTTTGGTGGCTGAATATAATGCCGGATTGTGCCTCCGAGTGCCTTATTATCTTGTCTTGGGATGCTGGAGAGGAGGCGGGTCTCTTAGAAAAGAGTAGACAGCCACTGTACACACACACACACACAACCCATCTCACAAGTAAGAGCGAAAAAACAGGAGTTTGGCCTCCTAACCACTGCTTTTGCAGCTAATGTACCTTACAATAAATAGGGACGGGGTTGTTGTGGATGTTTGCGTGTGATAGCTGGAGTGAAACCTGGAGAAATTAGCTTTTTTAAAAGCGGGGGAGGTCGAAAAACATTGGGAGTTGAAAGTGAGAGGGAGATGAAGGAGAAAGATGTTATTCTGGAGTCGACGGCCTTAAATATAGCCATAATCCCATTCCAAACGACACAAAAGGGGTTTAAAGTGGACTGTATAAACACACGGATGAGAATTAATCTGCTTCTTTTATCATAAAACACCACCTGAGCAGGCCAGATGAATCGGTCAACGATTTTAAAACGCAAAAAGAGCTGGATCATAAAACATTTTAGAACCATTTTTCTCTTTTTTTGTACTTGTTTTTGAGTGGACAATGTTTTAACAAAAAATGCCGTCATTTAAAAGTACCTGTTTTATATATACCTGTACCTGTCAAACCAAAAATTATTCAGACACCAGATATTAGGGCTGCACAATATATCGAAATTATCGAAATATCGCAAATGTATGTATCGTGATATGCATATCAAAAGACAACAAAAGACAAAGAGAAAATCACTCACTGCTCTTGGCTGAATAACTTTTGTAGCTTTAATAAGAATCAGTATATATTTAATTCATACAGTGAAAACTAAGCAGTGTTTTATTTTTACATTTGATTATTCAGTTTCTGTTGTTAAATAACCCTAATGTAGGATAACCTGAAACCCTAAACCCCGTGGTTTACACTGATGTTAAAATAACACTTCTTATGCTACAGTAAAACACTGCTGTTCACTTTCAGAAGTTGTAGGGATGTTTTCTTGTCACAAAAAGATTGTGAAACACGCATGTAGGTTAAATAATTGAAAATTTATTTTAACGATAATTTAAGTTTATTTTACACACTTTAAGCATTATCGTATCACGTATCGATATCATTTGATATCCAGATATAATTTTTGATATTTTTTTACTAGTGGGTGCAGGACACTATAGTTAATTTATGTAAGTGAGGATATCAAAATAAAGTAAACTGTGACATATTACACCCAAAAATTCTTCATACAGTGGACTACCAGTAAAATCTATAAAGATTTGGGACCAAAAATTATTCAGACACTTTGACCTGAGCATGTTTTGCTTAAGTGTTTTTTCTTTAATTGCTAATGCGACCTTTTTACACCACAGACTGAACAAAATTAAGCTTTGCTTTAATTGGTTGACCTAAATTGGTATTATCTAATTGTGTACTTAAATTTAACAGCTGACCGCTATTCAACCTAACTCATTTGTGAGACAGTCTAACAGAAGGATGGCCAAAACAAGTGAATTATCAACTGATTTGATAACTCTGAGTTATTGGCATAACCATTTTTGAAACTATAGCGAATAAACTGTGATAATGTGAAAAATGATGAAGGTAAATTTGGGTTTGACTGTATATATAAAACACATTTCTTTTATCATCACCTCTTAGTAGTGTAAAATAAAACACAATTCCATTTATTTCCATAAAAGTCAAAGCATTTGTTCAATCATCTATTTCACTCTCTCTATTGTACTCACAACAAACTCCCACCATGCTTGCATTGGGAGCTTCGGTGAAGTTAACATCTTGATAAAACCCACAGAATGTTCCCATCATATTCTCCATCTTTTCTCTCTGCGGCCCTTTATACTCCTGTAGAATGCCCCCCCCACACCCCACCCCCACCTCCACCTCTCAACATTTTAAAGAAAATGTCAAGGCCAGTCTTTTATCGGCCGTCACACGTATGTGTTTGTGTGGAAATTAGACTGCACATTTGTCCATACATGCACAAGTGAATCTTTGATGTGGCCTTTCATGCTGAATTTTTCATTGAAAAACATCTAGGCGGCATTCTTGTTATCACCTACACTCAATCGGTGTTGAAAATCAGCCAAGGAAAGGTATGAAAATAAGCTATTTAATTTCCTAATTCTTTTGGTCTGATCTTTTTAAACAGACAATGCAAAAGTTCACTCAATGCCGCTGTGCTCGGGCGTATCAATTGAGTTGTTAGACATATGTATTTCACTTCTATGACCTTTAAACAAACAGAACCTCCTCAGAGGTCAGCAGTGGATGATTTAATCTAACAATGTCTAGCAAAAGAAAATAAATCACTTCAGCATGAATTGGCATATGGAGAAAAATACAGCCTCTTGAAATGATCAATATGAAGCTTTAAAAATTGAGATCCATCCAGCATGTAGATGCAGATAATGTAGATCCACCAGCGTGTGACTTCAAATCAAGCTTAGTGTATTTTTTTATTTCATACCACACAACATGGTTAAATTATTATTATTAATATAAATATAAATATTGTATATATATATATATATATATATATATATATAATTTTTTTTTTGTATTTATTTTTTTTCATTTATTATTTTTTTTTTTTTCAGGGGTGTAACGATAAACAAACATGACGGTTTTGAAGTCACGGTTCGGTACGGGCTATTTATTTTTAGATATAATAATCAACACTCAAATAAAATAAAATAAAACATGTAAATTGCACATAGGGCAGGTTTTGCATTAACTTCTAAATCTAATTATAAAGTTAATTTCTACTCCAATTCCTTTTTTGAAATATAATCATTTACACAGTGGCTGTCATAATATGACAAATTTATTTAAACGTACATTAAATAATCAAGATGTTAGTAACAGGTTAAGTAAATATTATGAATAGGCTAATAAAGTGCATATACGAAATGCTCCTCTCTAGAGTTCATTTCTCAGTCGAACTAACATGCTGTTCAACACTAAATGCCTGAGGTAAATGTAATGCTACGTGAGGAATTATTCTCAACCTGTTTTATTGATATCTTTCTTCAGTTGAAACACTGGTTGAGAGATGTAAAAATATTAGGCCTGAGCAACGATTAATTGCATCCAAAATAAAAGTTTGTGTTGACATAATATACTGTATGTGTGTGTACTGTGTATAATTATTTAGTAAATATAAATACACACACATGCATTTATATATTTAAGAAAAATGTGTTATTTATCTATAAAATATTTATATTTATATATAAGCTAATATAAATTATATATAAATATGTACAGTATATACATGCAAATATTTCTCAAATATATACATGCATGTGTGTGCATTTATATATACTAAATAATTATATACAGTACACACAAATTTATTATGTAAACACATACTTTTATTTCGGATGCGATTAATCATTGCCCAGCACTAAAAAATATCTATCGATCTTCTTCTGCGCTTTTTACTGGTAGCAAACAGCGTTGGATTATCGTGCACGCCCCCTTCTGGATTGGAGTGTGGATCGCCTGTGATTGACTGTATTCATCGTGAACTGAACCACACTGAACCGTGACGTCCGTACCGTACAATTTGGGACGAATATATTTACCGTTTTTTTTATATTTATATATATATATATATATTTTTTTTTTTTACATTTTATTATTTTAATAATAATTAAATTTATTGGCAAAAAGTCATTTTACATATAATAACAAATAAAAAAAAAGACAATTTATTAAACAAATTAAACGTACCAAAGCACACCAAAGTTCAAATAAAAACAAATTTAAAAAAACGATATCAACTGCACTTCTTTTTCCTGTTATTTCCCATCTTTCCTTCTCAATTCTTTTTGTAACCAAACTACAATGACCTTTCAGACATTTCACTGATGGACAACTGTGCCCAAGGACAGATTCAGCCGTGCCCGTTTGCCCCGAGCATCCCCCTGGCACTGCCCACGGCCCCAGCCTGGTGTACCTCTCACGGGGCAAGAAAAGAGCAAGTGATGCTCCATTTGGTGGCCTTAAAAAGAAAGGGTCATATTTTTTAAATAATGTTAAACCTAGGCTGACCACATGCTAAAAAATTTATTAATTCAGTAAAAAAAAGGTCTGAAAAAGAATGCGCCTACATCAAATTGTTTGTGCGTGTGTGCGTGTGTGCGTATGTTTAAGCGTGCAAAAAAAAGTGAGATTTTACAAAAAGGAATAGATTGACAGATAGACAATGAGCTGTAAAGCTGGGCGTAAAGAGAAAAAGCAACAAGCAAACAAAAGCAGGTTTGATGCTTATTAAAGAAAATTGTAACACTGGCATTATGAAACAGTAACTGGGCTTTTCTTGCCTTGGGATATTCTAAAAAATTCATCAGACTGACAGCGGGAACCACAAGACTGATCAGGGCCTGACAGAGAGGTTCGGACGGGGATCAGACACAAACGCCCCCCACCCCCACTTGCCAACACCCCCCACCCCAACTCCCCAAATCAAATCAGCAAGAAGACCCGCCGTGGTGACACACCATCACCGTGGTGACAGCCTACACTTCGCCCGCCTGCAGTCCCGCTCTCAAATCCATTCTCTCCAAAAAATTCTGTCTACCGCGTTCTAAACTATGCGCCCCACGCAAACACGCACATACACTCTTGTTATGTGCGTTCGGTGCACATAAGGGGGTAGCCGATGTTTGATGTATAATTCATCTCAAAACACCAAGCAATACTCTTTATTCTGTTCTTTTAATGTCTAATGTAACACAGCTTCAGTGATAGCTCAAACCGGACTGTAATGAGGACCGAGTACCTGAGCCAGTTCATCAAAAGCAAGGTTATTATAGAACAAAAAAAACGATGTGAATTCAGCTTCATAATTCATCATTACGAAAAATAAATAATACTCATTTAAACCTGAAATAATTTTTCCCCATTAAATATATTGATTGCAATAATCAACAAATGCAACATTCTGATAAAACGTTAATTATTTTTTAAACAAATAACTTTAAAAAATTGAAAATGATATATTTCTTTAACAACCTACAGAGGATATGGTGAAAAATTAATAGTTTTGATTTTAATGTATAAAAAGTCCTCTGATTGCATTAAAAGTTTTTTTCTAATCAGGTAAGTGGCAGGGGGTCCAAATCTATTGTCATTAATGTAATTCTGTTAGTTCTAACATAGAGAGCAATAGACAAGCTCCCTACGGGCATCAGTCAGTCTAACTGTGAACACAGACAAGAGGGAGATGCAGTCACAGCTACTGAATATCAAAGCTAAAGCACAGAATCCACCTTGCTGACTTTACATCGTATCAACTAAAATAAAAATAAAAAGCTTTAGAAATATTAATGTGTATAATTGCCAGGAATTACATAGATGATTGCAAGTAACAGCAAAACACGTTCAAGGCTGAGTGCAAAACACTTCTATAGCCTGTAAGTGTTCTGAGGAGGTCACTTTACTGGCTGGATGTTCAATAAAGAAGTTATTTTTTTGCTTGTTTTTAAATTTATTTGAAATATTTTAATGCATCTTTGAGAACACGTTGACTCACTTGCATTAATGTAATTTTCTAATAAAATGCATATTGCAAATGTTCTAGTGGTGGAGTGCACATCCGCACTTGTGCTTCTTTGTTTCGTCATTAAAAGTGCATTCATCAGTAAGAATAAATTGTTTGTAATGAATTCAGAATTATTTACGCAAATTAAATATACAAGCACAACAGAAAATTTCTTTATTTCTTTAAAGTAGAAGATTATAGAGCAGAAAAGGACAGACACACGCAAGAAAAAACAAAAAGTTATGAAGTTCCTGTGTGATGCATGTTACTTTAGGAAATGAAATATAAGGGTGAATGTCTTAAAAGGAAAAATTTTAAAGGTGATGTTTGGAGTCTATAAGCTCAATAGCAGGAATTCAAACTTAGAAAATTGTAGGTTAATTCAGAATGGTTTAAGTGTTTCTGACTTCTTTTAAAATTTAAAAATTTAAATCTGTCTGAAAGAAGCCAGCAGCAAGGTTACACGAGTCTTAAAAAGTATTATTAATGTTTCAAAATTGGCAATCACATCAATGCACGCTCAATCCAAAGGGCTGGAAACCTGTCTTTTCACACACTACATCACTGCTGAGCAGTGGAAGGATCCTAAAGGCTTTTTTTTCTGAGCAAATATCCTGACTGCAAGGTACATCAAATTTTAACATAATACAGAAGAGCACACTATTTTAGGATGTTAATTTTATCCAACATGTTAAGATTTTTAAAATATATTTTATCAGCGCTCATCAAATATACCAAAATTCGATAAAGTATGCTCAGAACTCTGAAAAGATAATGCATAATTAAAAAGCCTGTTTAATGTTTAAAATAATTTTCAATTTTTTTTTTAATTAAACTTCATCTAGCATATTAACAATTTTAAACTTCTGAAATAGTATTGCACTGAAACAGATCTTTTCATATAAGTGTACATATATCCATAATAAATATTATTAGTAATAATTATATAGTAATACAATATTAGTAATAAAATAATAATATTCACTGTATCGATTTATTATTATTATCATCATTATTATTATAACAACAACGTCACTCTTGAATGTATGCAGAGTCTTTTAAAGAGATTCAGGGTATAAGTTGCTCCTCCTTAGATCTGAAGGCCGTGGAGCCACAACAACAATCACATTTCTCTCCCTCAGGCCTCTTCACTTTCTCTCATTTTATCTTCAGCCTAAGCCGAGGAGATCTCAAATGTGAAGAAATGTCACCCTGTATGACAGATGAGTGTGTGCGCGTGTACATTATACGTCTCCTGTTGCCTATTTGCCCCAGATTCTGTCACATTTTTCTGCTTTATGAACACCAACAAAAAAACTGGTCCCCACATACCGCATGGCTGCACCCCACCAGCGTCACAGGAAAAGGACACTTCCTCCACAAGCTTTCCACAGTGGAAATTTGACAGATCGGCCGGTAAAACGCATTATGAAATATCAACTATTCAAATACAGAGAAAACTTGAAGAACAACTTCATTTGGACTTTCTAAACATTTACACTCAATAGAAACAATATGTTACAAACAAACTTAAATCTAAGGAATAATGAGACGTAATTCGAGGTCATTTCAAAACGAGTAAGAGACACAATACACTTGAACCACAACTTTCACCTGCTCTGTTCCAGCGCTTTCTACCACAACATCTCGCAGACACAAACAAACAAACACACTCGTCGGTGTTAAGTTCCCCCCGCACATGACCCCAGGGTGTCAGTCACAATAACAAGGACGATGATGGCTGGGACTCACCATACATCTTCTCTTCCGAGTCTGTGTCAGCTGACAGGAGCAAGGGCTCATCGTTGAGCTCGCTGTCCGGGCTGGCCGCTTTGTCGTCATCCCGCAGCTCGCAGGCGTCCATATCGGCACGCAGGGGGAGCAGCGGTTTGCTCAGCTGCCCTGTGATCATCGGATCCTGGAGGAAGGATCAGGTCGGGAGGACAATGAGGGGGGGGGAAAGGCAAAAGAAGTGATGTTAGCTTTGGCACGCACTGGTTCACTCTCACTGGGTCTCACGCACACACATGTCCGTTCATTCCCTCGCTTTCTGTCTCTCTCTCTTTGCTTTCTGAAACTCGCCACCTCTTCTAATACTCTCAATGGTAGCGCTTGCTCTCTCTCTTTCTTTTTTTTTTTTTTTGACGGTACTCTGGCTGTTGCTGCTGGTTGTAGCGCTGAAGAGCTCTTGTGGATGGCAGAAATTTGAAAAGATTTTGGTTAAAAATGCTCCACTTGTCAAATGACTCATTTTCACGAGTATCACCCAAGAGCCATCAGCATTAAAATAGAACACTTAAGTTACATATAAATGTGGCACATTTGTTAAGCAAAAAAGTGTTTTGTTTTAATTAACAAAACTTTTTGCACTTAACAGTAAGAATGCAAATAAGAGTTAATATATATACATACATACTGTACATATATATTTGAGACTTCATTGAGAATGTAATGGCCTACTTCAGTCAACTTTGATTTACATGTTCTCTTAATATTCACAGATTGTTCTCACCCAATCCGTCTGTTGATTGGAAGAGCAATTTTGTGATGTTTTATTTTAAGTATTAACCCTAGAGTTCTTTTGAAGAACTTTTCGTTAAATACACACAATAAATAAAATAAAGATATCTGAATAACAATTAAGGTCACACTTTAGTTTAGGGTCCAGTTCTCAATATTAGCAGTTACTTTTGCCTCAATAAACTCCTAACTGATGCTTATTAATAGTTAGTAAGGTAGTTGTTAAGTTTAGATATGGGTAAGATTAAGGGATGTAGAATATGGTCATGCAGAATAAGGCATTAATATGTGCTTTATAAGTACTAATAAACAGCCAATACACTAGTAATATTAATGCTAATAAGCAACTAGTTAATAGTGAGAATTAAATTGGACCCTAAACTAAAATGTTAACATGTTAACAACATGTTCATTAAATAAATAGAATAATTCAAGTTTAAATCAATAGACAGAAGCGAGAAAAAGTTCTATGACAACATGAAACTTACCAGAAAGGTGCTTCCAGATGAAAGAGAAAAATATTAGAATGTTTTACGCTCCAATAATCTTACTTTGCTAAAATCCAAGAGCAGTTAGAGCTTGCCAGAGTGTGATGCGAGATCAGTCAGTGCATGCTTGTCACAAAGCCCAAAAACCAGTGTGGATAACGCAAATACATCAAGTACTGCTGGCGCAAGCTTGGGATTGCCTCTGGAGACTTGCTCGAGATGTCACCTCCACTCACTCTCTCTCTCTCTCTCTCTCTCTCTCTCTCTCTCGTGCGCTTCAGAAGTACCTCCCCCCACACCTTCTGATGGTGAGACGCACAAACAAATGTGTAGACATGGGGAGGGCAAAAAAAGCTGCTTTTCTCTTTTCACGCTCCCTTATTTATAGAGTCGTTTCTGTCCAAATGAGTGCGAGATGGGGGCCAGATGACCAGTTCGGATCGAGCCTTGCGGGGAACGGAGAAAATCAAGCGCCATCACGGGACTCCTGCCCCCCTTAATTCTGCCCCACCTCAGGAGGGTCGATGAATGGCAGCCCGTGGGGCTTCTGTTAATGTGCTTATCAGACGGAGTGCATGAGAGTTTGATATGACACATGATAATCTATGAAAATGTTAATCAATAGGAATAGTTTAAGCTGTCATTTGCGGTCCGGACCGCTTGGTCAATACTCATATGCTTGCAACAATGTCTCTTGTCATCGCTTCACTGGAGTTTTTTTTTTTTTTCAGTGCACTTATGCACAAGCGACTCACCAACGCATCGATGTGCCCCTCTATCTCAGAACTCTGCTGAATGAGGGAGCCTCTAATGCTGCATTCATTTAAGTCACAACATCCATCCATCCCTCCCTCCTCCCATCCCTTCTTTCCCCTTTGAGCTGCCTGATAGGTCCAGTGGAGGGCAAAATTAATACCTAATTGAATTGTGAAGTCATCAAAATAATCAATACTTTTTTATTATTTATTCTTTACAGTCTGTTGACTGAACGAGAGCTGTGAGAGCCAGAGAGAGAGAGAGAGAGAGAGAGTGAGAGGAGAGGGGGGACAGGCCTGAGAGGATGCAATACAATGTAATTTTCACCACGGGCTGCTGAAGAAGAGAGGGCACAATAAAACAGAAGGAAAATTACAAGAAAAAAAAATGAGAGAGGAGAAAATGGGAATTTTTCCACAAGTTATAACCAGATTTGGGCATTTTTTGAAGAAAGTGCTTGTTTTCACCACGGTTGGTTGCCAGGGTGCTTATGCAGTTGCTAAGGTGTGTAAGATCTAGATGCTTGGTAAGGTTCTTGGTCATTGCTAGTTGCTCATTTTATTATTTTGTAGTAATTCAATATACATTACCATTCAAAAGTAAGTTTTTTAAAGAAATTGTTATTTTTTAGTGCTGGGAAACGATTAATCATGATTAATCCAAAATAAAAGTTTGTGTTTACATAATATATGTGTGTGTGCTGTGTATAATTATTTTGTATATATAAATACACACACATGCATGTATATATTTAAGAAAAAATATATTTATATGTATATATAATATAAATTATGCATATATATTATACATGCAAATATTTCTTAAATATTTAGAAAGGACACACAACTTGTTTCTATTCATCAAAGAATACTGAAAAAAATGTATCACTGTTTTCAATGTATCACTGTTTTCACAAAAATATGACTGCTTTTAACATTGATAATAATATAACTTTTCCCTGAGCACCAAATCAACATATTAGAATAATTTCTAAAGGATCATGTGACACTGAAGACTGGAGAAACGGCTGCTAAAAATTCTCATTTTTTAATATTTTTAACAGCTATTTTTAAATTGTAATAGTATTTCACAATACTTCTGTTTTTACTGTATTTTTTCTTATCAAAAGCCTTGGTGAGCATAAAAGATTTCTTTCGAAAACATTTTAAAATTCTTACCAAACTTTTGAACAGTAGTGTAATTTTACATTTAGTCTTTTAAACATTTATTTTAAATATTTATTACTGTTTGTGTCCATTATTTGCTGGTGCCAGAACAAGTCTAACACTGCTTTGTTAGTTTTTTTTTTAATAATAAAATAATCCATGTAAAGTTATAGCATCTACCTCAAAGTCTCGCCTTCTCTTGCTCTCTCCTTTTTTCTCGCTCTCTCTCTCACAGTTAATTACACTAATGAAACAGGGGCTCCCATGGCAGTTCTTCATGCCAAAGAGCATATGTGAAGGGACCTGGGGAGTGTGTGCGCGTGTCAGTTTGTGTGTACTGTATGCGTGTGTGTTTGGGATCGCCTTACTCCCTCTCGGCCACACAGGAGGAGAAACAAGAAAAAGCACTCGAGCCCCTCTCCCTCTCTTTCTCCTTTGCCTACTCTGAGGGTCATTTCTGACCCTTTTCCTCATAAGATATCCATGCTAATTGCTAATGGCCTTAGCTGCCAGGGCCTCTGCCGTCCCCCGGGGCCACAAAAAGGGTCTTAGAATGGTCCAAGACCCCTGAATAGTCTTCTGATCACATATGCCATTTGCTTAGCAATGTTTTCCCTATAGCTTCCTTCTCTGTTTCCTCATTCACATAATTATACAAAAAGATATAATTTTTATAAAGATATAAAAACGTGCTTGTTTCATTACATAAAATACAATATATAATACTAAAATAAACAAATTCAGAACGATTGTCTGGTAACACTCCACTTAAAGCCTTTATATAATGCATTAAAAAAAGTATGCATTAATTATGCTTTGTAATGCCCCTTATGCAAATAGTTGTAACCACAGTTTTAATACAATATAATAGTTGTTACACCTTTAAAACGCATGACAAACAACCAGTTTCACATGTAACAAGGAATCAGCAAATATTATAATGAATTTTAACTTTGGTTAGAATTATTTATGAAAAGATATAATGCATTATAACATACAATATGAAAAACCATATAAGTTAAGTGTTACCAATTGTCTCATTTGTTTTAAACAATCAATATAAAGTATACATTATGGCCTGGTTTCACAGACAGGGCTTAGATTAAGCCATGATTAAGCCTTAGTTAAATTAGGACATTTAAGTAGCTTTTCTAAACGTGCCTTGGAAGAAAACATTACTTGTCTTTTACTAACTACATCTTGAGACAAAACGATGGCACTGACATATCTTAAGATATGTCAGTACAAGATGCTTTCAGTCAATACAGCTCAAACATATATTTTACTCTTGGACTAGACTAAAGCCTTGTCTGTGAAACCAGGCAAAAGTATATTATATTCCTTTCATGCTGTAATATTAAGCACTAAGGCCCAATGGGATACTCAAAGGGCAATTGTGCAGATTCTTATACATACCTATAAATTAAAGATATAAGTGAGCAATAATCACAATAAATATAATGATGCCTAACTAATCAAATGAAATTGTTTTATGAATCTTGTACAACTTGATTTTTGTTTAGGAGGATTTTAAGGAGAATCAGTGTAAGCAGCCACAAATCCTTTGAGCTCTTGTTTAAACTCAGTTTCCTTCAGAACTGGCTTTTGCTTTGTGTTAAAGGTCTGTCTCCCCCATAGGGCTGGAAACATATCACCTCTCTTTCTGTAAGCTAAAGGAATCCTTCAGAGACAGTATCAGGGACCTTAAAAGACATATTTTCTCAAATATAGCCTACATTATACATACACATTTCAGCCTGGTTTTACAGACAGGGTTTAGATTAAGCCAGGATTAGGCCTTAGTTAAATTAGGACATCACAGAAGCTTTTATAAACGTGCCTTAGAAAAACATTACTGGTGTGCATCTTGAGAGAAAACAATGGCACTGACATATTTTAAGATATACCAGTGCAAGTTGCTTTCAGTTAGAACAGCTCAAACATGCATTTTAGTCTGGGAATAGGCTTAAGTCTTGTCTGTTAAACCAGGGGTTCATTGCTTTACATTAAGAAATCAGTATTTAAAAGAACATTTAGTCTGTGCTTTTGTTTTTGCTTATTATAATTTTTAATTTTGTTTTTTGTGCACTGTATAGCATAGCCTATTATGTACATATATTAATTGACTATCAAATTGCACATTGTTTGGAGGAATACTTTATTTTAAATAATCAATTCAAAAAAAAAAAAAAGTTTACTTTACTTTACTTTAATCAAAGAAATAACCGAGAGATTAATTCGTTTTAAAAATAATCATTAGTTGCAGCCATGAATTAATATTAAATAAATAATTTATAATAAAGCTACTTTTCTGACTTTCATAATAAAAAACTCAAGATTAATAATCTTTATCATTAGTACATTATTCCATTGCTTTCATACTAGTTAAAGGATTAACTTTTTATTGATTTATTCAGGGAGAATACACATAATAATACATGCATTTTTAATTTGTATTTAACCGATTGGCTAATTTTTAGACGTAGTAGGAAGGTTGATGTTAAAAAATAAAAATAAAAACAAAACAAAAATGTCATCAAACAAATATAAAACTACCATACTAGAATCTCTAAAAATCCTCACAATTTTTTTTTTCGACAGCAACCACATTTTCAACTTAATGCTGTTTTTCTAGTAATGCAGATATGCCTATAATGACAAAGATGACGAAGTCATTGTATTCCTCCATCTATATCTTACATAACATTTAAAATCAATTAATTTACATAAGTGCACTCAATCTTGTTACATTCATACAATTGTAATATTTATGTAGAATGACCCCTAATTGATTTTTACTTCCAGGAAAATGTATGCATGGCTGAATTTATGGTGCGTTAGTCAAAGCAACAGCCGGTGTCTTTGTGATGAAACTACTTAATTGACTAGGATCAGAGAACAGTGAGAAAATGTGTCACAGCCTATCAAAGATGAGTGCTGGAGAAAGCTCTGATGCTTCAGACACTATCAGGCCCCCCTCAGATAAATATAAAGAGTCATTGATTGTTCAGAAGGGTGAGTTTTGTGTGCATGCGGGGTTTTTTTCAGTTTTTTTTTTTTTCTTTTGCTACATCGATCTCAGAGCTGACCTTATGGTGCATCAAAGCCTACAGGAGCTAATCTGCCCTCTGTATTATGACCTGAGCACAGAAAGATAGCGTTCAAGGGGGTGAAAGAGACAGAGAATACAGAGAAGCTAGCGGGAGGAAGAGGAATTCACACGTGTTAGTGAGAGAGATTAAAAAGAGAAAGTCCAAATACTTACACATAAGAAGCATCTACTCAAAGGTCTTCATCAGCATGCTTCCTTGGTCGGTCACTGGTGGTAACATTGTCTGGATTCTCATTGGCTGACGGGCAGGGCAGGTTTCAGGGCCTGTCTGTTGTCTGACACTGACAAATAGTTTTTAATACCTTGAATTTCCAGCATCTTCTGCCCAGCATGTATAGTGGACAACAGATATCAGAGTGTATGAATACTCACAGTTGCATGGACATTATCACTTAGTGGTAAGGTTTGCTGTCTTGGGAACTATGCATGACTGCAAGACACTTTTAGGGCTGGGTATTAACAGATTTCATGAATCGATTCGATATCTATTTGTTTTGGATATACAGGTATATCATATAAATATGAACCCTATTAGGTTACTGTAATATTAAAGGAGAACAAAATTCTAGTCCAAATTCCATTTCTAATGCTATTATTTTTGCGAAATAATCAACACTTAAATAAAAACTCATGTTTCGCTTGGTCCCCTCAAAGTTGCGTTGGATTTTCTCCTCAGCGTAAAGTTTTTTTTTTTAAATGCGTACACAGCTTTTTAAACATGGCGGGTGATGGTGTTTCGGGTGCGTCAGCGTATACTAATGTCATGGATAGTTCCTATAGTGCTGGTTTAGACCCTACTCTGAAATAAGGAGCTAAATTAGTTCCTCCAAAAGGAGTACCTAGAACTAAATTCCTGGTTCCTGTGGTGCGAACACGCCAAAACCCGGGTACTTCCACCAATAGTTCTAGGAACTATGAAAAGGTTCCTCCGGTGCGAAAGCCCCTTATGTTCATTTTAGCTTTAGTTTCATTTTCATGGGCTCTTATTATTATGTTCCTCTTTGTTGCTGTATGTCTATGTTCCTGTTTGCACGTCATTAATCAGTTGTCATGGTGATTCATTATGTTCCTAATTAGAGCACAACTGTTTGTATTTGAGCTTGTCACCTTGTGTATTTAAGTTCCTCTGTTCCTTTCAGTCATAGTCTGTTATTGTTTGTGCATGGCACGCTGTTTCACATCTACAGTATGTGGATTAACTGAGTTTCCTTTGTTTTAATAAACACGGTTCTACCTGAATCTTCTTCATCATCATTGGACTAAAAGGTGACAGAATAACGGACCCTCAAATTGAGTAAGAAAATGGATATTACTGCCCAGTTTATTGAACTCGCCTGAGAGAACCGCTCTATCTTGGAGTACTCCGCCAGATTCTGTCAACTGGCTGCAAGAACAAACTTAAACGATGAGACACTAAAGTCTAATTATTGGACTTAGACTCTATTTTATTATAGTCCCCTAAATCTACCAGACATGGAAGGAGGAACCTGGAGAGAGGCGATCCTCCGATGTCTGCAGTGCGCTTACCCTCAGCTGATGTCAGCTTTAATGGCCACTGCAGAGCCAGAGAATTCGCCCACGGCAGGAAAGGAGCCTGAGCCCAACGCAGAGCTGGAGACCAAGCTGATGCCCGCCACGCACCCTGAGGCACCTCCCTCCATTGATTCCACCCAGTACTGAGCCTTCATCACTGCTAGTCCTACCCACCTCAGAGACTTTTTCACCACTGGTCTTGTCCAGCTTAAACACTTCAGTGCTATGGATAATACACCTTTACTGGTGCCCTTCAGTTCCTCGGATCCTTTACTGGCTCTTACCTGCTCTGATCCGCCATGGACTTCTAGTTCGCTAGCTCAGCCAAGGTGTGTTGACCCCTCTGTTCCACCTCAGACCTCCAGGCCCGTAGCTCCACGTAGCTCCACGAAGATGACGAAGCAGAGGGGACGACGATCCAGGGTGGCGCAGAGGGAGGGAGGAGCCAAGGCGGAGTCGAGCAGTCGACTCCGCCTTGGCTCCTCCCTCCCTCTGCGCCACCCTGGATCGTCGTCCCCTCTGCTTCGTCATGCTTCCTCGTCCCGCCGTTTCCACCTTGGTTTGACTCACCCTGTCTGCGCCACGGACTTTCGAGCCTTCTGCTGCACCTCGGCTTTCCACCCATACAGCTCCGTCTGGCTCTGACTTCCCTGTGGCTTCACCAGGGTCCTCGGGCGCACCGCCTCCACCTCGATCCTCTGGCGCCCAGGTTACGCCTCGGCAGCTCGCCGCTGCGGCTCCGCGCTGCCCTCCAGGACCTCCGTTGTCAACCGGTCCCTTCAGACTCCCAGCTCCACCAGTGTCTCCAGACCTCTTGGCTACATTGTTGGTCGTCGGTTACTCTACCTTGGCTCCTCCCACCACCTTTGTACCACCTGTGCTCTGGACGTCCACCTTTACAGTCATTGTCCGTTATTGTTTGTGCATGGTACACTGTCTCACATCTATGTGGATTAACTGAGTTTACTTTGTTGTAATAAACACGCTTCTACCCGAATCTTCTTCATCATCACTGGACTAAAACGTAACAGCGTCAGTAAAAACCAGTTAAGTAATTTCCTGTATTATATACAGAGAAACATTTTAATAGATCTAACCTTACATTTTGTGTAATTTTATAATAAAATACTATTAAATGTACCATTTTAAAAAGAACAAATCATCTTATAATTTACAGTGAAAAGTCATAAACTGGAATTCCCTGTGTGGCAAATCAAATTTGATAGTTTTTCATTTTATAATGTTTCTTAGTTTTGTTATTATTACATTAGGGTTCTATGTTACATCTTATATTGTTAAATGAATGTTTAATGCGATATTATAGTCACAACACTAAGTGTCATGTGGGTTACGGTATTTTGTATTTGTGTGTATGACACCATGTGCACCTTCTATGTATGTATGTACCTAAGCTTGTGAAAAAGGGTTGCTGGATTTGCCGGTTTAAAAAGTTTTTTTTTCTTTTTTTTCTGAAGTTGTTCTGTGAATGTTTACATTTTCACTGTATTTTTATTGAATTATTCTGGCAACCACAGCTTCCAGTGTTTTGTTTTTTTGTATATCTCTATAGTTATTTCTTCTAGCTAACTAATGAGCTATAGACATTGAAGGGTTTTCAGAGGTAAAAAAGTAACATTACGTGGCTGCCATGGATTCAGCAGCACCAGGTCCTAGTTTAGAGGTCGGAAGAGGTTTATCGCCTATTGTTTCCCCCTGTACACTGCAAAAACACTGCGCGACAAACGACGCAAGACAAAGCTGAAAAAGCATGACCAGAAAAAGAGTCGCACGAGTCAGAATTCAGCTCAAAATCAGACGAAAATTGCAGTGTATGCCCAGCCTAACACTCACTCATTGTCCGGTCTTGTCAGTCTCTACATGAGAGTAACTTACCAGACTACTCACATTCCTTCATCGTCCTCTTCCAGAGACTTGTTCCTTCGAACCAGTTATCCTCATCATGGTTTTCTGCAAAACTGCAAGAAGAGAGACTATATTTGAACTGCTTATGCTCATCACTCACCTGTCTGACAATCCTCCAGATCGCTACCAACCAATAATTAATAAAGGACGTTTATGTTTACCTCCGTGTCTCCTCTACTGTTTCAAAGGAACATTGTTTACAAGCTGTTTTATTTACGTCTTTCCGCGGTTGAAACACTGTTTAAGGGATTACAAGAGACATGATACATTTAAACTTGTACCGTTTCTTTCAACATACCTTCTGCTGTTCATTCATGTTTATTTCGTGCTATAACTAGCAGTAAAGAGGAAGAGATGATCAGTTAATGTGCCAGCCGCGCTACAGATTGAACTGAGGTGGCAATCTGTCATCCCTAGGGGTGTTCGATTCCAGTTTTTTCTGAGTCGCCTCTGACTCCCAACTCACGACTTCCAACTAACACTGGACTCTAATCCAATCCTGCTCCTGGAAGGCCACTGTCCTGCAGAGTTCAGCTCCAACCCCAATTAAACACACCTGAACCAGCTAATCAAGGTCTTACTAGGCATAGAAACTTCTAGGCAGGTGTGTTGAGGCAAGTTGAAGCTAAACTTTGCAGAACAGTGGCCCTCCAGGACAGAGTTTGGAAACCCCTACACTAAATGTATAATTTTTGCAAACTCAAAGACTTAAATTCCCTTTACTAAAACAAAACACCTTTAGCATGACTGTCCAAATTAGTACAATTTAGCGATGACATTATCTTGAAATAATGAGTAACCTATCAATGTCTTTACCTAGTTGTTGCCAGTACCTAATTTTACAGAGCTAAAAAGTCATGAGAAACAATCGTGGTCAAAATTGTCAGAATTAAATAAATGAGAAAGAAGTTAATTGATGAATTCAGCTCATTGGTCGGGTGATGATGCTATACGCAAATGATCTCTTTTCTTAGGAGCATCTTTGAACATCTTCAGTCTGCAGCTACTATTAAAACTTATTTCTGGAAAAATATGTTTTATAAAATATTTAGTGTTAAGTGATTTATTTACACCAAAACAAAAAAAAAACATGTTGGGTACAACGGGGCTAAAGGAAGAAAAAACACCTTAAGAAAAATGTGCTTTTCACATACACTACTCCCATAGTGTGTGATTGCAGAAAACATATGCTTGTTTTGAACATTGATGGAGCAACATATTTTGTGTGAAAATAAATTATAAAAGTGGTTAATTTGGTTTAAAAATCTTATGAATGTATGAGGTGGCAAGGTGGGCCTTTTACCCCACATATGGGGTAAAAGGCTCATCAGCATGGGGCAAAAGGCACAAAGTATTGTTACAAATACTTTGGCTTAAATTATGTTTTTTTTTTAATAATGTCTAAGTTAATACTTGTTCAAAACAATCACTTTAAAAAAGTTTTTACTATTTTCGGTTATTTTGATAAATAAAATAATTATTTTTGTTCAATAAATATACTATCATCAAAATATGTTCATTTTAAAAATACAGCTTTTTTTTTTAAAGTAAAGATTCTGAAAGCACTGAATGAGATACCATAATAATTTAATACAGCTTTACAGTAGTAACAAATAAATATGATGTTTTATTATATGATATGATTATTATCATATTTTAAAATATGATGGTTTCATTATAAATATGGTGATTATCTCTATTACCCAACTAAGTGAATCTAACTATGTCATGGCAACAAATGGAAAAGTCCACCTGATATGTATTATCATGTTAATTATTGTGCCTTTCGCTCCAACAGCAGGGGCGCCTTTTGTCCCAAATACCATACTTTTACATATTCTTCCATGATTGAAAAATTGTTGCTTTAATTACCTCTAACAAAACTAAAAAACATTAATACGACATTTTTCTCAAAACATAGACAATCATTTTATCGATTCTCATTTGCTACTTAATTTACTATCTACTATTTTAAAAATCATTCAATATTAGATAAAATTAGCGCAAAATCAACTTTGCGTTACTGCATCATTAAAAGAAGTTGTTGAGAAAAGTGCTGAGCTGATTTTTTGTGCCATCTTGTGGATTAAAAGAGAATGAAGTCAAATGCGCCTTTTACCCCGGTGCGCCTTTACCCAATTCTTTATCTCCGAAAACATTGCTTTCATCTAACATTTCATAATGAAGTCAGACAAGCTCAGTGCTGACTCCTTTTCTGTCAGTTATTTTTCGTGAAATGGAATGTATGCAAAGGATTGTGGGTGACTGAATGCCGTGAAGGATACACTTGATGCATCCTTCAAATGAGCTGAATGAAGGTCGCGAAACGCTGTTGTGAATAAGGTCTATTGCTCATACATAAACTTTTTATTATTATTATTATTATTACATTTTTGGCAAGTAAATCATTTGTATTATTGACATGATACCTCAAATCATGTGGTATGTGTGCTACTACTTCTCTAAACAATAATCTTATCATCATTAATTAGATTTTCTTATGGTTAAATAAAACATTTTAAAAAACATATACTTACACTGAGAGTGTGAAAACCATGAAAGCCTTATCTAGGAACCAAAATATCTTGGAGAGTGGGCCCTTTTGATTTGGGTTAGTAGCAACAACTTTAGCAACCACCCGAAAAATTCTAACAACAGCATAGCAAGACACTAAAAACACTGTAGCAACCATAGCCGCCTAAGGCATCATCTCTTAGGGGGCCGTCAATTTACAAAGCCAATTTCAGTATGGATCTACAAACTCACGTTGTGCGATCCTGCCACGATGCAAACTTCACAGATGAAACCTTGTCTGGTGAGGGAGATATCAACTTGAGACACATTTTTCTCTCACAATATTTCAGCAATCGTTTTTTTGTCTTTTGTTTTGAATCAGAGCTGGTGATGATGATTGATTCGTGAATAACTGACTCTGTAGTGTTTTTCGATTTGTCTGAATCATCCAGGCAGCTCACTTGAAACAGTAACACGATACTATGGAACAAAAAGCGCTAGATTATGTGAATATTTGCCTATAAACAATTGAAACAATGTTCAAATGCATCTTATTATTTGCCGGCGATGAAAAATGTCTTTATTAACAAAGACCTTCACATGCAGCGTGTGAACGACTCTACTGCAGGTAAAGACATTTTACGACGAAAAGAGTATAAAAACACTAGCAAAACACTAAACGTGACATGTGTTACACGGTATTTTATGCTATTACTGTACACTGTGTTGGTCAACTTATTTTGTCAAAAAAGTTCATACTGTATATATTGTATTGTTTGAAGGGCTGTTGCTCATGCTGTTTGTATATTACTGTACCATGTTGGCCAATTTGTGAATGTGAATAAAAAAAAGATTTAATGTACAAAAATTTACTTTTGCATTGTTTTGGGACCATGTTCTCACATAGACTAGTGTCTGTCAATGTATATGTGAGTGTGAAAAACAAATTATTGTTCGAATAGGCTATGATTTGTGAAATAATAGCTTAATGATTTTATATGCCACTAAAAGTATTTTATAATTTCACATTTTTTTCTTAAAGTGTAGTAAACTTGTGTTCTTGAGGAACTACTACTGTCATATAAACAAGTCTTTGGTTGTAGCCTATAGCATATAACAAGTAACTTTATATGATATGCAGCACAACAGTATTAAAACGGTAAAATTTGACTGGCTCTCAAACAAAGGCACCCAGTGAATTTCTACTCACAAAGTCAACCCCCATCCAGGTTCACACACACAAGAGGTGAGAAAATGTGATTTTCCAAAAGGCCTGCTAATTCAGTATGAAAGAAGAGGCCACGATCAATAAATCATTGCTAAGTAGATTGTAAAGAGAAAAAAAATACCCTAAGCTTGGTGACAGTGCATTAGTGAATCATAGAAAAAGAAGACAGAAAAGGGTTCAATTTCAATAAATAAAAACCCCTTTAACACCTATATAAATAAACATCTCATTTGTACCATTTTAAGTTTATGTGTTTGCCTAAACATAGTGCCATCAGTTTAGATTCAAAATGAATAAGAAAGAATGGATTTGCTAATAAAAGAGAGAAGGACAGTGAGAACAAAACAAAGTGAGATTGTTCAAATTAGCCCATTTGATTTGATGTTTTTTGCTTTGTGCATTCATGAGATGCTTGGACATTAATTCAGTCGTGACACAGGTGGACACTTTGGCAAATAGCTACTCCCCGACATCTAGCAGCAAGCCACTGAGTACCGCTGACTGCTCTAAATTTACCACTTCACTGGGTTTTACATGTCATGGTCATTAACTGTGTAATAAATACTAATTGCCACTGAGGGCATCGGGCCAGCTCTGATGCAGGGGTGCATCCTAATTATAGGGAATAGCTCGGTAAGTGAAATAAGACATTGTCTTTCTCCGGTGGGAGATAATTGTGTGGTTCAAGCCCAATTCCCACATTAAATAAGAATTATGTAGCATATTAGTCCTCTTTTCGGGAAAAATTAGTAGCTATCCCTTCGGTGTTTGTGATTTATGCTTTGGTCATGAATATAAAATAGCTCACTTAATCAAGTAAGAATGCAGCTTAATGTGAGGCATCAGATAAAGGGTATTTATTACTTATGAGGCAAGCACTTTGTGAACTTGATTAAGAAATATAGTATGTCCAATTAATAGGAAAATATGAGATTGAATTAAATAGGCCTAATTATTTAAACTATCAAAATGAAATGGACTAGCAAAGAATGGCAATTTGTTTACTCTTGGTGTCCTATTCAACACTGGGTACAGAATACTAAATAATGAGGTTTTTTTTTTTTTTTTTTTTTTAAGGAAAACTCTCTTCCACAAAAGTACTCAAATCTTATTAATGGGTCCACAATAAAGGGGGAAAATGTACCAAGTTCTTAGAAATGAACTCTTTGTAATAAATTAATGTTGGTTTCACATTTTTTTTCCCAGATTTCCCAGGTTTCACATTAAATTTTCCCAGAAAACTTTCATTTTGAATGCCTTAAATATTTAATGTAAATGCCATTATCACTTCCTTACAACTTAAATATATATGAGAGGAGAGTACACATTAAAAAAAGTTAAATTTAAGTTTAGATTAAAAAGTTTCTTTCTTTTTTTCTTCTAATATCATGAATTTGTATAATTCATTCATAAATAGGCTATACATTTTTTTCATGACAACTAATTTTGTCTTTTCATAAAAAGGTCAAATTATCTGATGTTTCAGGTAACTTATTGCGATATTACGCATTTCATTTCCATTTTCATGTTTGTCTGAAAATTTCTGCTGTTGCAGACAAAAGTGTTTCAAATATTAGGTGCTATATATAATATATAGTATATAGTATATATACTATATATATATAGTTTTCATGTGTTAATCGTTTTTATTATTATTGCCCATGTGTGAACAGCTTGTAACAAAACTTAAAAAACGAGACTTTCCCCGACTTAGATTGTCAATGAAAGCCTGTAGACTGATTTTTAAGTGATGGACTCGGGACGTTTTTGCCGGGAAAATCAAAAGTGACGTTTATGCGCGCTTCAGAGAACCTCTCTTGTCTCTTCCGTTCTATGATACGTGAAACGAATGCTTGCTTTTTCAATGTTCGGGATAGTAGCGAAAGAGCTATTCTGTACAATAATGTCAATGTTTCATGCAAAGAAAAGGGCTTAATTCAATAGTAGACTACATCTCAAATGAAATGGGTCTACACACTTTATAATCAAACTATCATAACAGAGTAATTTTAATTACCTGATCTGTCGACATGATGCCGTTGAATTGCAGAGCTTGTACAAACATATCCACATTACTATTATCAGATGCTTCTTAACGGCTGTTTTCTCACCGCTGTCATTTTGATGTGTTTATTTTGTAATGATATCCAGAGAAAACCGCAAGCACATATTTTCATATTCATCTAAACGTCGCTGTCTGCAGCGTGGACGGTGTATAGATGTTCGTTAACAGTATATGGCTATATTTCCAACTTCTTTTCTAAGCAAAAATGGGAAAAGAATCGTTCAGTCTCTTGTATGTTAGGCTACTACCACCACGTGCGATCACGAGCAGTAAAGTTGCTGGCTGCAGTTCACTTAACGGCCACCGGTGTCGCTAATAACAAGGGTTTCTGAATTCCTCCCTTTAATAAACAGAGCAGTTTTGTTGAAATATTCTAATTTCTAAGAAAGAATAATATGATCACGCCAAACTACTTTAAAGGTTTTCTTTTCAAGCATTCCATTGTTTAATTCGATTTTTTTTCTTTATTATAGGCTATTACCTAACATATTTGCATTTATGTCCCCCCAAAAAACATAAAAATGAATTTGACTTAAGAAATGACAACATGCTTATCACAGAACAGGTGAATTCAAGTTATTGTATGTATGATAAAATTTTTAGGCCTATTTATTTCACTGCTGTGTAAGTGAGAACTGCAGTTAGTATCTTGATTCTCAAACAACAAAAATTATGGATTGGTCAGTTGCATTGGCTAAGATCTAAGGTAGAATTTGTTGTTTGTATCCCCAGCAGGGCTTTCTTCTCTGGCCGCGGTGGGGGAGAGCGAGGGTGATGAGGGTGAGAAGAAGGGCCAGCGCTCCCCACTCGCCCCCCTGCCCACGTCAGGCTGCACCAGCATGCCAAGATCGATCTGGGAGGAGAGGAGAGGAGATGAGGGGCAGGTTTAGAAATTGTGTAGAAAGAGAGAGAGATATTAAGAGAGAGAATTAAGGGAAGTGGTTTACAGAGGGCAAGACAAGACAGAGTGAGAAAGACAGGACTACACTTGTCCAGTTGTGATCTCTTTCTCACCTCATGTCCCCTCGCTGACCAAAGGTCTGGAGAAAGTGAATCTCACAGTCCGTGGAAGACGCGGCAGAATCAAAGCCGGAAGAAGACCTTTAGTCTTTTTGCAGAAGAATCACTTCAAGCAAAAAAACATATAATAACTTGCCCCTCATTGCCTTTAGTGCAGGTCTTGTAATCAAATTCAACAGAGATGTCAATACTTTTAGTAAAAAGACAATAGCAACATATGACTTTTCTTTGTCTGTTTTTTAATAATTGTGCTGTAAAACATTAGTAGAAACCAAAGCCACTCAAAAGACAGGTCAAAATCAGACATAAGACAACAGAGATATTAATAAATAACGCGCTGTGATGGCAATGTGTCAAAAGCAGCTTCAGGAGGCTGAAACACTCAAGCCTGGGGTGAAGGCTGAGATAGGTGTGTGTGGATTTGAGTGTGTCGAGACGCCACAATGACCTCCGCACCAAATGGAACTTAAAGGTCATTTCCTAAGAGAACGGCTCTCAGTCTCAACTTGAGGACGAGACTTTTTCCCTCAGGAGAAATGAGTGCAGTAATATAGGAGGAGATTGGCCACACATCATTTTAGACACATACAGAAGATGTGTGATGTACAGTATAGCCTGGGTAACTCCTAATCATAATTTCTTCAAAAATCTGTTTATTTTGTACATTTTTGTTCCCCCCAAAATAAAGAATAAAGATGAACTTTTATTTATTTCTGTTCAAATTTCAGTTTATTTTGTACAATTTCTGTTCACCCAAAATAATTATTTAAGAGCTTCTTTTTATTTTATTTCATTTTGTTGTTTTCTGTTCCCCAAAAATTATTATTTTGTATTTTTTTTCTCCAAACTTCTGTTTATTTTGTACAGTTTCAGTATCCAAAATTAATCATTAATGTACTCTTTTATTTTATTATTTGTTTACAGGTATGGCTATCAGATCATTTTTAAAAAAAAAACAATTAAGAATAACAATATAACTGTTTTGTTAAAGACAAACAAAAAATCTCTGCAACATAACCTGTTTATGAAAAAATATCATGCAGCCACACTCTAAGATGCGTAAAAACCATGTAGTAAAAAATAAATAAAAATAGATAGGACATTATCAGTGAATAATTTAAAAACAGCCCGAAGCATTATAAGGCTTGAGCCAATAAAGCAATAAGCAGAGGCGCAGTGGGTCATTTCTCATAAATTATTAGACAGTGAACCTACAGATGTGGCAGAGATGCAATGACCCCAGCTGTTCAAGTATTTAAAGAGCTTTTACTCACTGCAGAAGGCATTAAAGATACATTGCACAATGAAATTAGATAATATTTAACTTATGCATTTATGTGTACAATATAGGTCACAAAAATACATTGAAAGATGCAATATGTTAAATATCTGTTCCACATTTTCATTTGAGCTGATTTTAGAATTCATTATTAATGCAGTATTGGTTTTGGTCTAATTTTATATATTATGCAAACAGTAAATATGGGTATTTGATGTGTACGCTACTTTGCATAATCTTTGCCCAATGAATTATAATAATTGCTGAGTAAGCTCCAAATTTAAGTCAATTGAGCTGATATTCTAACTCATTACCTGTATAATGGTAAGAGCAAAGCTCGCCCTGCCAGCCACTATCAGCATAAACATATGAGACACATTGACAGCCTGTCTCAAATGATCCTGTCCTATGGCGGTCTATCTGTTACAAACGTAACAATGTCAAATTACATCACATCACACTTCATCCTAGCTGATTTATTAGAATAAGCAAAAGGATGAAGGTATACGACAGTGATTCTATATATAGACAAGACGTTTGGACGTGACATTCAAATACTGCTCGCATGCAGATGTTGTTGAATTACAATTTTATTTAATAAAATATGAAGGTCGGCTAAAATGAGTTTCCTACTAAAGAAAAACTGTATTAAATCGCATCTATCCAAAGGGAAAAAAAAGATCCGTTGTAAGCCAGTTCATTCCCTTGCCCTTAAACTACAAATCCCATGATGCACTAGCGACGCTTCCTGTTTTTGTCATGTGACCCAGTGTACATAATAATGAACATCGCATGACTAGCTACGCTGGTTTATATTGTGCCAAATAACTGATTTGAGTGCAAAATAAAATTTATTTACGTTGTCGACCCACCATATATTGATAGACGAAGACTAAATCTGCTTTATTATAGCACATCTTGAGGCTTTATCATGGCGGAAGTGGAAGAGCAGGTAGGTTTCTCTAGGAAGAATCTGTTGTCAAATGACAGAAGCCTGTGAATATTAGTATATTGTTTCTGTATGTTTCATTTTTAAGGCATGTGGGCTATTCGAGGTACACTGCGTGTGCTGTGTACAGGATATTTTAAAGGAAGTATTTTTAAGACTGTCAGGCTAACACGATAGTTTGACACTTGACTTGACAACATATCACTGCCTACTCCTGCTAATGTTAATATCCCTGTTGAAAAATAGCATTTAAAACTAGCTTAAACTCTTGTCCTGATTTTAGTTCCTCTCCTAGACTGGACACTTTTGGACGCTTGTGCACTGGGCAGTCTGGGGGACGTTTTTCAGCAAGTTTACTGACAAAATGAAGAATACTTTAAATATAGGACTTTAAGATAATTACTGTTTTGTATGTTTTGGTGCAGCATTTCCCTTTAATACTAAATATTTTAACAGGATTGTAGGAAATAAGGTGCCTTGTTAATATTTTCAGCAGCAATGCATTACTTTTTCTCAAATTAACACATCTTTCTGAAACATCTTTTTTTTTTTCAGGGAAGAAAACTAAGTGAAGAATCAACAGATGAATCAGAGGTAAAATCATGGACTGTGCAATTTATCTGAATAATCTATCTAGTTTTGAAATGGATTAGATAACAACACATGAAACCAAATGGTATTTCATTTAAAGAATGATTGCAAAAATGTTGTTTTTTTTGTGCAAAAAAAATATTTTTAGGGTTTGCATTCTAAAACTATAGATACAATTATTTAAATTATGATTTAAACTACTGTACATCTGTGGTTACTCTCATTTGGTTAAAATTAAAAAGTAGAAAAAAGTAAAGTTCGTTTTTTTTTTTTTAAATTAGCACGAAATTGAAGATTTTCTTCCCTATTGTAACGTATATATGAGTGAAATGGCTTCTTGAACAAGAAAAAATGTAGGCTAGGACTTTTGTCCATCAGGAATTGATTGGAACGTTGGATTGTTATTGCTGCGAACTCATGTCATGTGAATGACAGGTTGTCCCGCCCTCACGCCACTAAATATGTCATCAGAGAAGAGATGTCATTGCAAGAGGAAGGGGAAGTTATTTTGATTAAAGATTTCAAAGTTCATGAATAAAAAAAAATAATGGTGTGCATGGATAAATCATTTATAAATATAGTAAATACTGCAATATTCCATAGAAAATAAGAATCTAGCCAACTTAGCCTTTAAGTGTGTCTCAACTCAAATGCTTTTTTTGGGAGTGTGCAGTCATGTAATTGTTATTTAACATGCTTAAAGATGAATCCTTTATATGAATCCTATTATCCTTTATAAAATAACAACTTGTAGCCCGTAACATATATTCCATGTACAATGAGAGCTACTGTAAAAGGTCATATTACATTGTGGCCATTTTCTTGAGTGCAGCTTTAAGAAAATACTTTTGAAGGATAGAGTTTGCCTTTAAGTGAGATAGTGAATGAAATGTCAAGTAGACATTCTAGTCCTCAATTCAAAATGAAAACAGGAAGAAAGAAACAACAGTCTTGCCCTCTTCATAAATGAAATCTCAGTCCGTGGAGCAATCTGTCCTATCTCCTGTCCACAAACTGTCTACTGCGTGCACCTCGGAGAACATGATTGTATATTCCTTGGAATAACTTTAAAGCACAGTTTGTTTTGTTCATAATTGTAGAGCTCTGTCTCTATCTCCTGATCTATCTCTCCTCAACACTTCCTGATGTGACCATGGACGTCTTGAAGGCTTTGTGTAAATGTGATCTCATATGGACCACAGCTCACTGTAAACCCGAATAAGTTGGCAAAACTCAAAAAATTTAAGGCAATCAGTTGCCTCAATTTTTTTAAGTTAAGAAATTAAAAATTTAAGTAAGCAGAACTGGCAGGTTTTTATTTTGTACTTATACATTTTAATTGTTCTTAACTTGAAATGTTTGAGTACACTAATTCATACATTTAACTTAAAACTTTCATGTAATCTCAATGTGAACACTTTTATTAGTATAAACTTAGCTACCTTTAACAAGCTAGTTTGCCAGCATACGAAGTTGTTAACAATAGAATGTCATACAGTAGCACTTGTTGTATGAGTGCAGCAATATAAATGTTTTATTTGCTCTCAAATCAAGCTGCATGCACCACTTGTCACCATGATGGTAACTATCCTAAAACCAACATTAACAGAAATTCTTCTAAATTAGCATAACAAAACATTAATCACTACTAAATTTCCCACTTAACATTAATCTTGCACAAAAAAACCCATTATATTACACATAATTTTAGCATTTACTCTCCTTTTTGAGTGCTATCGACAAAGCATGCTGGGAAATAGACATCCCAGCCGTTTCATTTAAACTTAAGTTTGTCTAATTTAAAAGAAATAATTTCATAAAATTCAAAACAATGAAAAAGTTCAGTTTACTTAAAATATATTAGTTCTGTGAACTTGAAAGAAAAAGAAAGTGCTTAATACTCATAAAAGTTCATTTGACTGAACTAATTAGTTTAATTTAAGTTTGTCCTACTCAAACCAATTAATTATTTTGAGCGTTAGGGTTTACAGAGTTCCGAGTCTTCCAAACTCATACTGAATGACATTTCTGGAGCTTGACAGTATTCATGACACCCCACACAAAGCCCGTCCAGCCTCATGAAAGAAGAACGCACCTCTCATGGCTTAAAGAAAACACACCACAGCTTCCAAATGTGATGCCATGCAGCAAAATGAGGAAAGATTCTTGTGGGGTTTGACATTAATCTGTTGTTTTGAGGCCCGATTCTTCGGTATAGCGTTCCAACAAAGTTTGTAACTAAAGACAGAGACAGAATGAGGGATGAGCAAAAGAGGAGAGTGTGGATGGTCACACCACTCCAGAAAAGGGGCAATTAAAGACAGACTTCCCTTCATCCCCTGCTCCCAAGGGCACCAATTAGGAGCGGCAGGGAATGAGGCACAACACTCATCCACCACATCGGCGTGGCGATGGCAAACACTAACAAGAGGAAGAAATTATGGGATACGAAACAGGAGAGATATTATCCACCCCTCCCCACCGTAGAAAGTTTGTCAGGATTTCTCCCTCCTCTTTCTCCGTCTATCCGTCCCTGTCTGTAATGGCTTTGTGGACCATGACAAATGCTCAGGCATTAGAAATTTCACATCTGGACACAACAGGAAATGGACAATGGAGGTGTTTGTGATGAGGAGAAAAAAATGTTTGATAAAATGAAACTACCCAATCTGTCAATCTGCCTGTGATCGAAGTCATAGTTGTCCAAAAATAAAAAGAATATATAAAAATATATACTCTGTATGTGTAAATATATGTGTGTATATTTCGACTGTTCAAAAGTTTGGTGTCAGTAAGATTAATTATAATGTAATGTATATTATAACAAATAACTATTTCTGTTTGACTATAATTTCAAATAATTTAGTCATTTGAAGTAAATTAAATTAAATTTGATGCAAAGCTGAATTTTCAGCATCATTACTCCAGTCTTCAGTATCACATGATCCTTCAGAAATCATTCTAATATACTGATTTGGCACTGACTGAAACATTTCTTATTATTTTCAATGTTGAAAACAGTTGTGCTGCTAATATTTTTTTTGTGGAAACAGTGATCAATTTTTTCCTTGATGAATTGAAAGTTCAAAAGAACAATATTTTTTAACAATGTAAAAGTCTTTACTGTCACTTTTGATCAATTGAATGCATCCTTGCTGAATAAAACTATTATTTTAATTAATAATTCATCAAACAGAAATAAGATAACTAACTAAAGCCAAAGAAGCTAAAGTTCAGCTAAATGTTTCATAGTTTATCCCGTATTATAAAGTATTTGCAGTGTAATCACCATGAATTAATAAATACATTATTACACATGTTATTGGCCTGGCTTGAAATGTAGCACTCAATTTGAAATAGCTGGTGGGAAGCTAATAATTAATTAAATCATCAAAATGCACAAATAAAATAACTAAATAGTTTTAAAATAATAATAATCAAAATAATAAAATGTTCTAAAAACATATTTACCTCTGTCATGTTACCATTACATTTTTTTTTTTAATTTCAATATTTAGTTTGAATGTTCTTTTCAAAACTTTTAAACTTAACATAATACAAAAATGAATAAGACGGCAATTTGCTACGTTACTATTGTAATACCACTGAAATATATTCTGAATCTAAAAACTAAAATACTGTCAAGACAATGAGATGTAGCTGAATTACAATTTCATTACTAAAAGAGGACAACCTGGGAATAATGTTCTACTGTAATGTAAACATGGACCATGTAACCAACTGTATACTGCAGTGAATTATAAACAATATAGAACTTATATAGAACTATCATTCTTGTTTTGTAAAGAAACAAAAAGAAAAACTTTGTAAAAACTTACAAAACAAAACATTGTATAACGCTACCTGTTAGTGTTTTTTAGGTTGTTGTTTTATGAGGGACAAAGTGTGTTTGATGAGTGACAACCTTTGCTATTTTTATGAAGGAATTAGTTGATTTGAGACATATATGAAGGTTTGGTAGTTTTAATGCAATTTGAATGTGAAATGGACTGCTGTGCCAAGATGAAATTTGGTTTGGAGAACTGTGTGAAGCGTTTTGAATAAGTGACCTAAGTATCGAAAAATGTGTCCTATATAAATATATATATATGACTTGGTGACTTGGCGTGACTTAAGTCTCAAGCGGCCCTTTAAGGAAGTATTTTAGGTCAAAGGGGTTCGGTTGACAAAAAAATTTAGACATCCTTGTACTATGAATCAGGGTCCCATTGACATTCAGGGTCCCATTAACGTTCATGCTTAATTATTAATGGATATCTGGTAAGACTAATTAATTGCACCATAATAAATATAAGAGAATAAAATACTAAATGGATAATATTTTTGAACACATGTATGAACGTGTGAATCAATTGTATATTCTGTGGAAGATTCCAAACTAATGAAGGATTGGTGTGTTTGTGTTTGTTCAGGAGGAGGACACTGAGGAGGAGCCTAAACTGAAGTACGAGAGGCTGACCAATGGCGTGACAGAGGTCTTGCAGAAGGATGCGGCCAGCTGCATGACGGTGCATGACAAGGTCCTCAGAAACTTTTTAGCAAGACATGATGTGCATATACAGTTTGTTTTAATGTATTTCAGATAGCACAGATAAAGAATCTGAAATAAATTGAACTGATTTAAATTATAAACTTAATTGCAACTTGAATTCAGTGTTTAAAATCGAATTGTAGATTAATTGTTTTTTTATTATAAAATTCAAAAATCATTTCCTTTTTAAATTCTTAAGTGCAGAGAAATCTGGGAGCTTTTAATTATTATTAATCACTGTAAAAAAAGAAAGAGAAGGTGCTGCCTTAAATTTCTAAGGACAATCAAATTGAATGTTGAAGTCGTTTCAACTTAAATTATACTGACTTAAAAAAAAAGAGTTGAATCTTGTATAGCTTATAAAAAAAGTAGAAAATTAAAGCAATTTAATTTAAAAAATTATATAAAATATATATTGTCATAACATATTGGTCATCTAATTTTTATTACACTCTTGTATAATACTGAATATAGCATTTTTGACTCCACACCATCATTTTCTCAGAGAGGTGCTTGCGCACAAACGCTCACGGGTCACCACCCTTTCGCTAATTTTCCTGTTTATTTCCTCTGCTTTTAGATTTCTCTTTCTTTTTTTTTGCCCGTCTTCTTTCAGGTTTTTTTTCTGGGTTTGATATTTTTGTTGGTGGAGCATTCTACACGGGCTGGTTAATCGTCATGGCAGCCGGTTCACTCATGCACGGACGCTGTGGAGGAATAGTCATACCTAGTTATGTCTCCTCACCTGATGTTTTATTAACCGCTATTGATTTTAAATCCCTCCCCTCTTTTCCTGCTTTTCCCTGGGGACTTCCTCCTCCTTTTCCTCCTCTTCCATCTCTCCAAAAAAAAAGGCAAGCTTGCAAGAAGAGGAGACGTTGAAAAGCTGAATTTCAAATGAGAGTCCCCCCTTTTTTCACTCTTTCACCTTCTTTCACATCTCTATCGTTCTCTCCTTCCGTCTCTTCCCTTGTAGTCTTTTATGCGTGCGCTCCAATGTGCATTCCGGCGCCTAGACACACAAGAGCACCACCTGCCTAATGTTGCCTCATATTTTAAGTGCCAGGATCCTGAATTTCATTTCAGCAATTCCATTTTGATAAATCCCTTTAAGAGCTACTGAGGCTGGTGAGGCCACCCCTTTTATTTATTTATTTTTGTCTGATTTTATTTGGGGAGATTGCGGGGGGTTTTGTTGGACATGCTCGGCTGTGCCTGTAAATATAAGCATTTCATTATAGACTGCAGTGAAGCATGGGGCGGCTCGGTGTGCTGCGACAGGGAAAGGTCTGTGCATGTGTAAGCAGGTGTGTGTGTGTATATGTGTTTGGACACAGGGTAACCTCAGTTTCAGAGATGGACTCATTCTGTATGTGTTTTATGGATGCTTTTGTAAAGCTAGGTCCACTTTTCAGCTGGCAGAGCAATAGACCCAAATCTGCATGGATGTCAAACCAATTTTAGATTGCTGGTCGGACTGGACTGAACATCACCTTATGTGGCCTGATTTCATTTTATTCGTTTAACCTTAGTGACACTATGCAGAGCACATGCACAATACATTCTCTTCTGGAGCTAATAAAATCCTAAATCAAATTTATGCTGCTCTAATAACCAGTATTTCTGTAACAAAAGGGGGAACATTGAATTGACCAATTTCAGTCACAAGGGGCATTTAGATAGGAATTAGCATATGAAATTGGTAACTAGGAAATATAACACAATCACATAATCAAACAATAACAAGAAAACAAGAACTCACCTAATAAGGTAAATGAAAGGGAACATTAGCAAAAAGTTAGGCCTTAAAAAACTGTAACTCATTTTAATTACATCCCCAGGCCTGATTTTTAGTCAAACTTAGAGGAATCAATATTAATATGTGACATCTAATAATCAGTGAAGACTTTGAAACACAACACATACATTTAAATATTTAATATTAATACTGATTCTTGTATTTTTTACTTAAACTTGTCCTAGTGAATTTTTGCTGTTGGGCAGTTGTTTCATCCACTAATCCATATTCAGCTGAAAAAGTATTAAAGTCAGCGTGAAGTAAAAATTGACCCTATTTAATTTGTTACCGCACATTAAACAATTCATCCATTTGTCTTTATAATCTTTAATCAAAATCTGAAAATTGATAAACAAGCTGAATGGAACGATGTTTCTAGAACTAATAACCCCCCAAGTCACACCCTCTATTCTTCCTCATTCAATTTTCGGTTTCGCTCAGAAAATACGTCACAATATTGAAGTAAAGTCGGTCGCAACTACTGGTTCACCCGAACTTTAATCTGCCGAATGCCCTGTCAGCATGTATTATTAAAAGTAATGTTCTGCTGCTTGAAGAAGTGAGGAAACACAGGGTGTTTGTTTGATACTTCTGTACTAAAGAGTGACTCTCTAAAGTCAGCATGAAACAAAAATGTATCTTATTTCTTAAAACACGTTCCTGGTCTCACTTCAAATGATTCATTAATGTGTTTGTTTGTAATTTTTAATGAAGGCATGATACTCTAACTTGATCTGACTCTTAAAATGACTTTCCTTTTCTGCTGACATCACCTAGAGCTCTTTATAAGCCCCGCCCCTCAAACCACCTGTCACTATACACTATCATATTAATTGCTGATTGATACAATTAAAGTTTTTTAAATTGTTTGTAGCTTCAGTTAGAAAATTGATCAGATTGCAACTGTCTTCAGTGAATAAATGGAAATGCATGCAATATTTAGGATTTGGAGTAAGTAGCTTTCAACAAACTTGTAATAACGATTGGTGTGTGAGATTTATAATTATAACATAATTTATAATTTGCTCCTTGACTGTCCAAACCGTAAATGCTGAATTGGTTTGTGGTGATACTGGCAATTCACAAGAGAAAATAGGAAAAGTTTTCATATGTTAAACTCTGAAATGTAATTGCATTAGTCTGACAGGCAGAGTGCTGGTGTAGAGGGCAGAGATGTGTGACCTGTGGTGCATATATTATGTTGAAGCGTTTTGATATGTCGAGGGAAAAAACGCTATTTCACACTGGGCCGCTCTGATAAATAGGCTTTCCTGTCCTCCAGCAATTTCACACTTTTTGCCCCCGAAGGGTCCAGCCGAAACCACACACACAAACACACACTCTCACATGCACGCACAAACACTGAGGCCTCGCAGCCATGCCTGGTAAAGCTCATTTTTAATACCTCCTCCACAGCTTTTAACTCTGTATAAGTGCAGGATCTCCCGTGGTTTTCACTTGTGTGTCTTGTGTGTTTGTGTCCTCTGTTGCCTTCAGTTCCTGGCTCTTGGGACACACTTTGGGAAGGTTTACCTTCTGGATATCCAAGGAAATGTTACACAGAAGTTTGAAATTGTAAGTCTGAAATTATCTCGTGTGATTGATTGTTATAGATCATTTAGATGTTATAGATGCCATGTTATGTCTGATTACATGATGTGACTGTTTCTCCATCCTCTGTTCTCTTTTATCCTTATAGAGTCTAGTGAAAATAAACCAGATTAGTTTGGATGAGAGCGGTGATCATGTTGGCGTCTGCTCTGAGGATGGAAAGGTGAGAATTTCCTTCATTCACTACAGCTCCCATTGCTCTTTAACTTCCTTTATTAGTCCTTTACAACCCATCAATCATAGCCCAATCTAATCCAAACCCTAACCCTCAGTCTATTCATAAAAAAAATCAGAGGGCAGTGACTTATCAATCAGTACTTCCAGGCTTAATTCCTGAACCCTTCTCCTAAAATCAAAGGGCAATGATTGGTTGATAAGAATGTTGCTCCAGACCAGGACAAACAATTTTGATCCAGAAACAAGTTCTGCTTCTGTAAATCATATTACACATTACTTATCAGAACTAAGCTACCTAGTTAGGTTGCTTGTCAAAATAGGAAGCTAGGTCAGATTGGTCTGAAATCATAATCACGGAAAATAGGCAATGAATTGATTTAAATATTTTTGTATATGTTATATTATGGTAGCAGAAAGTTATTGATGATGGAAAAGAATAATAATGAACACACATATATCCAGACAGACCGCCACCATACCATTTTAATTTAAGTCTTTATTTTTCATGCACAATGGTAATTCAAAGTGCTTTACACAAAGATGATTAGTCATTAAAATAAAGAAAAAAATTTAATAATTATAAAACAAGTAAGAAATAAAAATGGAAGAATTGGATGAATTAATTAAAATGAAATAAAGTTATACATTAAAAGGAAAATAAATAATAGACATGCATTACATAAAAAGACTACTGAACTATTGGCATTTTAAACAGACTGTTCAGAAGTCTGTAAAAGTGATCAGCTGACTTAACTTAATAATTGTAAGGCAACGGGTTTCTTAATTTTTTTTTTTTTTTTTTTTTAAGTAAATGAACTTCCGAAATGCTTAATCGGAAAAAAAAAAAAAAGCAATGTGGATTTCAATTCAAGATTTGTCAACTGAACACTTTTTACAGTGTGGAATGAGTTTGTACACTTTCAGCAAAGTGTGCAAGATTGCAGTTGAATCATGCTAATCACATTCAGCACTAATTATTGTGTGTTTATGCCATTACATGATTTGCAGTTTTATTTAGTGAATTGGGTGCTAAATGGACAGCATGCGCAGTTCTCAGTGAATTTCCCCATGAGAATCTTGGAGCTTGTTTACTTGAGTTTTCATATCTTTCTCTGTTTGCAAGAGATGATGCAGTGCCTGTCTTCCTACTCAATACCAGCTCCGTCAACTCTGACACCTGCAGAAACAGCGTGTGTGCATTTGGTCCATCTTAAAATGTGTGGTTAAAAAAAGAACACCTTTCCTCCACAATCCTCCATCTATCTGCTCATTGATCATGAGCCGGCTGTTATCAGTCCACGGAGGCTAATCATCAGCACCTTGTGTGGCTTTCTCAGGCTGATCTGTGGCGTGATAGACCACGTCTATCCCTGTTCCTATGGCAAAGTGAGATCTTGTCGCACATACACCAATTAAAATCGATATGGAGGCCATTGTTCGCTCCTCTGCACTGTTGAGCCCAGCTTACCGACTGCTTTGCTACCATTGGTACACAAAATATGATACCTTTTTTTAAGAGGATGACTGTTTGAAGTATCTTTTTTTTTCATTATTCGTTAGATATTTTTCATTATTCGTTAGTTGATTCTTAGTAAAAAACACTTTGTTCTTTCAAAATGATATGTGCTCATTAATGTGTAATTACTTCTACCAACTAATCAAGTATTCTCGTAAACGTAGAATCTGCCATTTAGAATACACACGAGCGAGCCGCTCGAATGGCGGCAGCCATGTTGCGCCTCCATCTTGAAAATACATGTGCCAAAGAGGGACATACCTGGAAATTCAAGCTTCGCCTTTCGCGTGTTTACACTCAGTGGCACCGTGACGAATGCGAGGGGGAGATTACACGCGACTGCCAGCAGATTTGAAATAATACGGCCACCGTAGGAGTTAAAACGCCCTCGGAATGGGAGGGGCTAGAAAGTAATATTCAGTTGGTAGTCATAAACAATTTCACCGCTAGATGGGAGAAAATCCTACACAGTGTAGCTTTAAATTAAATTTATCTAATTAATTCAGTTTTCAATGGTGAATGTTTTTGTACATTAAACTGGAGGCCATTGTTCTCTTCTCTGCACTGTTAATCCAAACTGCACTTACCGACTGCTTTAGGAGCTGCAGGAAATGAACATAACCATTGTTGTGCAAAATATTACAAATTTCTTAAGAGAAAGAGTCTTTGAATAGGGTTTTTCCAAAACGTAGAAACTCCACTTTGAAATTTATGATTTTAAGATTAGCTAAGTATGTTGCCTGACCAGAAAAGGAAACATGAACAGTTCAAAGTCAGTAGTTTCGTTTCCAAACCATCATCTTAAATGTGAGAGGATACTTTACTTTTCAGTAGTGGTTTTTTTTTTGAGAGCTCACAACAATTTTTTCCCCGCTTGTTTCATACAGACAGGTGTAGGTGAAATGTTGTATTAAGGCTTGTTTGTAGCCGTCGGGGACTGCAGCACAGCTAGCGAATAAGTCGGTAGCATAAAAGCGTGCGAGGGCAGAAAGAGTTGACCTTTCCACTAATTGGGAGTCTGGCAGATGGTTAACTAGCCGGCTACATGGTTTGATGCTTTGCCCAAGTCAACTGTTAGCTCAGAACGCATCTCTGGACCACAGCGGTTTTACCTTAAAAAGACATATCTGTCTCTCTTTCTCAATTTCTCTCTCATCTTTTTCAGGTGCAAGTGTTCGGCCTGTACACCAGGGAGGGCTTCCACGAAAACTTTGACTGTCCGATCAAGGTAACTTATTGCTGTTAATGTGAGTCGTCGGTCCCCCGGCAATGTTTTTGCTGCCTGATGGGAAATAGCCCTTTGATTTCGATTTCCTGTCACAGCAAGCATTGATAATTCTCGAAAACAATGTAATTTCAGCCTGCTACCTGTCTTAATTGATTTCTCCAGGGTGTTTCATATCATGCATGAGCCGCCTGTTTGTTGAGCATGAGTGATGTCACCTATGGCACACATAAAGAGAGCCTTTGCTGTCATTTTTTTTATATCGATACTTTTGTGTATTGGACTGTGAGGATCAATCCTTTAACTTTTCCTGGGCTAAAAAGGATTTTATTGAGCATGTTTTCTGACTGGATGCAGTCTAACCCCCTCTGAGGCACTATATGGCTTTAGAAATACTGGAGTGGACATTGATATTAACTCAGGTATTGCCGTAAACTAAAATGAAATCCCTTGTTCAATTCTAGGTTATGGCGCTACATCCTCAGTTCATCAAGTCCAACAACAAACAGTTTGTGACTGGAGGAAATAAGGTGAGTCCAGTTTCAGAATCACATGTGTTTGGAGGCACAGCTTCGAATCTGGTCTATGCTATGCCTGGATTCTATTCCCCTCACTGTCCACAAGAAGTTCCTCCCTCTCTACATTTACAAAAAACACATTTATTTTCCAAATCTTTATATAAATAAACTTTTATAGGACTCCAATCACTCAGAAGCTGCTCAAACTTTCAAATGCACATGCTCCAGAACCTTGAGCCCTGGTGCTCGTGGGAAATTTTGGTTGGTATCTGGTCTGTATGGAAGCTTGTTTCCGCCACTGAATAATAAATAAATAATAATAATTGTGACTTTTTATCTCACAATTCTGACTTTTTTTCTCACAATTGCAATATATCAAGTCAGAATTGTGACTTTTTTTCTCATAATTGGGAGATATGAAGTCGCAATTGCGAGATATAAAGTCGCAATTCTGAGAAATAAAGTCACAATTCTGAGAAATAAAGTCGCAATTGCGTGTTACAAAGTCAGAATTGCATGATATAAAGTCGCAATTGCGTGTTATAAAGTCAGAATTGTTAGATATAAACTATTCTGAGGTAAAAAAAAAAAAAAAACTATTTTTTCCCCTTAGAATTGGACTTTATATCTCACAATTGTGAGTTTATATCTCACAATTCTGAGAAAAGATGTCAGAATTGCGAGATATAAACTCGCAATTATATGTTATAAAGTCAGAATTGCGTGATATAAAGTCGCAATTGCGAGAAAAAAAGTCAGAATTCTGAATTTATAACACGCAATTCTGACTTTATATCTCGCAATTCTGACTTTATAACACGCAATTGCGACTTTATTTCACGCAATTCTGACTGTATATCTCGCAATTCTGAGAAATAAAGTCAGAATTGCGAGATGTAAACTCGCAATTGTGAGAAAAAAAGTCGCAATTATCTTTTTTTTTCTTTTTTTTTCATGGTGGAAACAAGCTTCCATAGGTCTGCATCAGGTCCCAATCACAAAAGTGGTTAGTGCAGATGCTCTAGAAATTTTGATCCTTGGTGCTCAAATGGGAGATGGGAGGTTCGAATCCAGTCATTTTTCATTTTCCCGTCTCCACTAAACTTTCTGACTCACGCACGTCATTGAGGGTTTGAACCAGGATCACTATCTTTCAAAAGTTTGGGATCAATACTGTTAATACGTTTATTCAGAAAGGGCACATTAAATTGTTTAAAAGTGAAAGTAAACTCTTTAAAATCACACCAAAATTTTCTATTTCAAATAAATGCTGTTATTTTGAACAGCATTTATTTGAAATAGAAATTTTGAAATGGCTATTTAAAAAAAAATATATAACCCTTGTATGGTGTTCGGGTCTGTAGGACCCGTTGTCACTTTTTATCAAAAGAAAAATGATAAAAAGATTAATTATTTTTTCAACCTCAGACTCATTGGCCTTGGCTCATTTTCTGTGAAAGACATGTATCAGAACACATTTTCAATGACCACTCACTGTACACCCCCCCTACACATTTATATTACACAAAGGATGTTCAGGTCCACTGGACCCGGGGCTAATAAAAGTGTGGAAATTTTAGGTCCTGTGTACCTTTACTCTGTCCTCCTCCTGTCAGGGCTTGCTGTTATTGTGTGTGTGTATGTGTGTGTGTTCTTGTACATGGTTTATGAGGACATCTGTGTCCTATAAAACCAAATGGCTTAAAAGACATACTAAATGGTGTTTTTTGAAATTCAAAAAAGGCCAAAAGTTTTCTGTGATTGGTAGCTTTAGGGGTAGGGTTAGTGTAGGGGGATAGATTATATAGTTTGTACATTAGTAAAACCATTACAGCTATGGAGACTCCCCGTAAACTACATATCCAAGTGAGTGTGTGTGTGTGTGTGTGTGTGTGTGAGTGTGCCTGAGTATGTGTGTGTGTGTGTTGTGTGTATGTGTGTAAGTGTGAGAGAGTGTGAGTGCAAAAGTGAGTTTTGTTTCTACTACTGCCGTTCCCGCACAAGGTTGCAATTCTTAAATGTGATCTAACAAAGGTAAAGAACCTTTTTAAAAAACCAACCCCAAACTTTTGAACGGTAATGTAAATATTTAAGATTGGGTGCAGGGTTATTGTATGTAAAATATAAAAATCGTTTATTGAAACTGACACATTATTTAACCACTATTCTGAATTTTGAAAGGAAGTTTGATTGCCTTAATAAAACAAAAAATAAAAACAAAAGCCACATTCATGCCTGAAGTCTAAACATATATTTTGTGGTCTCCATCATTTGATGCTCTTGAGGTTTCAACATGAGGGTTAAGCTAAATTATTAGAATGAAATCATTTTTTGTCATGTTGAGTGCCGTGAATAGTGGTTACTCAAACTGAAACTGTTCGGCATGAAACGCTCTTACCATCTCGGCCTTACATCGAGGTCAACATCAGGGAGAGAGAGGGAGAGAGAGAGAGTGGTCCATTTTCTCCAAAGTGTTGTTCACAAGAGAGATGTTGTCTCTTCTTGCGCAATAAATAACTGTCATTACGTAGAGTGCCATAGTGTTCGCAACATGTAGAACACTCTTTGGCTTATGGACTAAACAAATACGCTCATTTTTCAAAGGACACAATGCTACCAACCCAAGATGCCATAGTCTGATACATTCCAGACGCCCATACATCTATAGAAATGAAAACAGGGTTTGGGTCTGTCGTAAAAGCTCTTAGAAGTTGTTGATCTGTTTGCATGCAGTGATCAGACGTCTTGTGGCTGGAAAAAACTTCAATTGTTGAAAAAGTGAATTTGAATAAATTCCACTGGTTCTTTGTAAAGTGGACTGTTAGAGATTTTGTTGAGATGTACAAATCTTGGACCACTCAAATAGAGTCTTCTCAATTTCTGTAAATCATAGATTTTTATCCAGCGTGCCACGATTGATTCACATAAAATGGCTCCAGCACCGTCACTGCATTGTGCTTATCAGAAGCAATTAACAGCGTCCATTGTGCGCCACGATGGCCAAGTCCTCTGCATTTTCCTCCCACTTCTTCTTGTTTCCTTCTCTCTCCCTGGCTTAAGGTCTCCATAATGCAGCCCTGCCATGAAAATCAATACGGCTTCCACTGAAGACGCATCTTGTCAAAGGCAATTCAATTCCGTCTGCTCGGCTCTTGGAGTGTCATCTCCTATTGCTGCGCTGTGATCTGTTAACATGGCCAAAAGTGTAGAACTGAAGCGACATTGAACCGTCTTTCCTTTTCAGTCACTTTCTCCGCAGTCAGGTCAGGTTGGCTGCGTGTGATTGTGCGTGGCGTTTTTGACACTTTTCGATTCAAGGTTATCCGCCAAGTGCATTGTCGCTTTCTGCATGTGATTATTATCACAAAATCCTTCAGAAAATTTTGTTTTTTTGCACCAATAATGTCAGAGAATCAAAGTAAACCAAAACGTTAAACACCTTTTAATAGAAATTCAGTTGTTTGAGTCTCTTCTCTAGTTAGTTCAGTAGTGTCTTTTTTTGCTTTTATTGTTTCTGAGGTTTGATTGTGTCATACTGCTTACTTAAGTGACTTTATGAATATCCCATTATCTAAAGGTTGAACCAAATGTTGCCTTTTCGTAAACTGGATTTTGATTTTGAAATGGATCTTGTATTATGATTTTTATTGAATCTACTGCCTGATATGACCTTAACAGCATGATAAGGCCAATGAATCTGCCTAATACACTGATCCAATCCAATACTTTAGAAAAATATAATTATAATATATAATAAAGCGAAGAAATTGTAATACACTGGAAAAAATATTGTACCACAACTGTCACTGAGGTGATATTCTTTCAAATATTTGCATATTAGTACCTTAAATGTACACTACCGTTCAAAGGTGTTTTTTGTTTGTTTTTCTTTAAAAAAGAAAAAGAAATTAATACTTTTATTCACCAAGGATGGATTAAATTAATCGAAAGTAACATTAAAGTCAATGTTTCAAATAAATGCTGTTCTTTTGAATTTTCTAATCATCACGACTGACAATTTCCACAAAAATATTAAGCAGCCCAATGTTTTTGAATATATTGACTTATATTGAATATACCGGTAATAAGAAATGTTTCCTCAAATCAGCATGGTTTCTGAATGATCATGTGACACTGAAGACTGGAGTAATGGCTGCTGAAAATTCAGCTTTGCATCACAGGAATAAATTACAATTTACATATATTAACCCTTTCACGCATAGTGGTCACTACAGTGGACAGCTATTAAAAAAGCATTTTCTTGAATTTGCGCGGGTTTTTATGGCAAAGTTGCACATCAGCCTCTTCATTGGACCCTGGTGCATCATCCTATAAACCAAGTGGTAAGCCTTTGTGTTTCGATTTTTTACCCCTCCAAACCAAGATGGCCAAGGGTCAGTCAGACATGCCAAGTTGCTCCAGAATATCCACCGATTCCTTCTATCCTAGGAGACTCTTGTAGGTAAAAAAAATATTGCAGCATCAAGCAATATCTAATGAGTCATATCACAGTTAAATTTTCCAAGTTTTGATTTTAGATTGAGAGAAAACTCTCATTAATCACATGTCCACTGTAGTGGACGTCATGCATCAACTGCTATATTTCAGCTACAATTCATAATTATAATGTGAATATTGTTTTTGAAACTTAAAACTTAAAAACTTAATCTGCAGTGACTTTTTTACTGTAAATAAATGTATTTGTAAATATTAGAATGTAATTTTCATTGACATCGAAAAAAGTCATGTGATTACATAATTATGACACTTGTAATGCATTACTTTACTTGTTAGATCAAAAAGTAATCTGATTTCGTAATGCATGTTATTGTAATGCGTTTTTTACTCATAACATAAAAAAGTAATCTGATTACGTAATGCATGTTACTTGTAATGCGTTTCCTTACTCATAACATCAAAAAGTAATCTGATTATGTAATGCGCGTTATTGTAATGCGTTTCTTTACTCATAACATCAAAAAGTAATCTGATTATGTAATGCATGTTACTTGTAATGTGTTTCTTTACTCGTTACATCAAAAAGTAATCTGATTAGGTAATGCACATTACTTGTAGTTAATTACTTGTTAGATCAAAAAGTAATCTGATTAGGTGATGCATGTTACAATACATTACTCGTAACATAAAAAACAAATATGATTACGTAATGCATGTTACATGTAACACATTACTTTACTTGTAACATCCAAAAAGTAATCTGAATGCGTTATGCATGTTACTTGTAATGCATTACCCCCGACACTGATCATTTCAGATGAGATTGAAAAAACGTATCGCTAGGTTTTCTCAGAGGAGGGCTATGATAGAAATGTGCATGTCCATCTTGAACATAATCAGAATTATCAGCTAATAAGGGTAAATCTCCATACTCTGGTGCACTGGAGGGAGCATCTGAGTGGTTTCCACAGTTGTACCTTGACAGGCTGTAGAAAATTCAGATGGAATCACGTCCTCATGTTCTGATATAAAAGATACGCGAAGTGCAACTTGTATGAAGTTGTATGAAGCCTTTGCAATATTTCGCATTTATATTTTTTGTATATATTTTATAGTTTTCACATGATTTGATATAATTGTATTGACTAGTTTGTTAAATTCACATACTTTATCTGTTTGATTATTGTCTTATATTTAATACAGTATATCTTCAGTTTAAACCAAATGCATGCTGTCCACTCAAGTGGACATCTGAAGATCTCTTTGAAAAATTTGTAAAAAAATTAAATAAAAATCAATTCTTGTTTTTCATGCCCTAAGAGCAATAAAAACACATAGGAAAAAAAATCCTGACTGAGGTTATCATAATTCATGCATGAAAGGGTTAAAATAGAAAAGGGTTCTGTAATAATATTTATAATTTTACTGTTTTACAGTTTTACTTTTTTGCTCAAATACTTTTGGAGTCTTGGTGAGCATAAGAGACTTCTTTCAAAAACATAAAAAAATCTTACTGACCCCAAAGTTTGAATGGTATTGTAAATATTACTGGCTTTTAAAAGGGTACAGCCCCAGTGACAGCTAATCTGCATTTATTTCCCAGAGAGTGTAGGATAAACAATAAAAATGGATTCTGATCAGAATTAAGTGCGTTTGCAGTCACATTGACTTTGACTGTTGTTTGGTACATATTTGTGCTCTATGTTCTATTGCCCTCTGGTGTTCAACTCAAGCAATACAGTGAATTTTGTTCATTGTTGGTGAATCTCTGTGAGCAAATGCTCTCTAACGTTAATTAAATATGTTCCACAGCTTTTGCTTTATGAGAGGAACTGGCTGAGCCGTTGGAAGACCTCTGTTCTTCATGAAGGAGAGGGAAACATAACCAATGTGAAATGGAGAGGCAACCTTATTGCCTGGGCAAACAATGTGGTACGATCAAATTGAGACAAATTATAAATATTATTTAAGATGCCTTACTAGTCATGATTTTATGTAAAATGTACTTGATGTGTGTCAGGGTGTGAAAATCTATGACATCGGCAGTAAACAGCGCATCACTAATGTGTTGCGGGACAACACCAATCTAAGGCCGGATATGTATCCCTGCAGTCTTTGCTGGAAAGACAACACCACACTGATCATCGGCTGGGGCTCTTCTGTTAAGGTGTGTGTTCAGAGCAACTACAGAGCAAGTATTTTAATAATAGTAAATTTGATAATGTTGTTTGGTTCATTTGTTTTTCTCAGATATGTGCTGTTAAAGAGCGTGACCCAACAGAGATGAGAGATCTTCCCAGTCGCTACGTTGAGATTGGTACTGAAGCAACAGGCATACACATAATGAGAACACATAACATCATCATTAAGTTTAAAGGGCTCATATGATGCTTTTTAATGTTTTCCTTTTCCTTTAGTGTGTAATGTATCTGTTTGTGCATCTATATGATCTGAGATCAAAGCTCATAGTCTCCCACAAAGAAAAACGGATGAAATTAGGAATTAGAGGTTAAGATTTATTTATAAAGCTGTTCCGGAGCAATACAACCCAAAAGTTAGTGCATTTGACTGATTACCTGTGTGTTTACAATTGCTTAAAGGAATAGTTCACTTAAAAAGGAAAATTCTGTCATCATTTACTCAACCTCAAGTTGTTTCAAACTTGTATGAATTTCTTTCTTCTGCTGAACACAAAAGAAGATATTTTGAAGAATGTCGGTATCCAAACTGTTGATGGACCCCACTGACTTCCATAGTATTTTTTTCTTCCTAGTATGGAAGTCAATGGGGGTCCATCAACTGTCCAGTTAAATGATGACAGAATTTTCATTTTTAAGTGAACTATTCCTTTAAAGCCTCGAAAGCTGAAGCTCGTGATTATGGTATGAGGCGTTACATTTCTGACACGCTTGAAGTGTTTGACCAATCAGAACACTGAGCTTTTTGGAAGGAGGGGCTTTGTAGAAATCAGTGTGTTTCAGACAGACTGGGAATAGAGGAGCTGCAGTAATGCACAGTATGTGAAAAAATATATATATTTTTTAAACATTAAAGCATGTTAACCTATTTCACCTAATAAACAAAATAGTGAACTTTTAAAATGACATCATATGATCCCTTTAAAGGGACAGTTTATCCAAAACTTAACTCACTCTCAAGTTGTACAATAGCATAACTTTATTTGTCGGTTTCTCTGATTTCTTTCAGTGTCAGCATTTGAGACTGAGTTCTTCATTAGTGGACTGGCACCTTTAGCAGATCAGCTGGTCACTCTGTACTATGTCAAAGAAAACACTGAGGACATGGTAATTTTACCCACTCTCACCAGTGTACCTGAATAAGTCTGCTTTTTAGATGTAGTATCCAAACTGTTCCAGAATATCCTTTAGATCAGTGGTTCTCAACTTTGTGGCTGAATCCCATTAGGGGGCTTCATCAAATGTCCAAGGGGGCCCGAAGATGGAGAGGCTGCTAACTGCAGAACCAATCGGTGGACCTAATGGTTGGAGCTTGAAAGTCGAGCCACACCTTAACCCTAACCATAACATTATGCCTAAACATGATCAAGTGGTGCGCACTGCAGAGCCAAATGACATCCAGCTCCCCCTCTCTGGATGTAATGGCTGGAGTTTGACCTAGTCCAGCTCCACCTCTGTGGACTAAATGGGTGGAGTTATGTTTAGAGATAGGGTTATGGGTAGGGTTTGGGTGTGGTTGGGCGTCCAGCAAGGGGGAGCTTGATGTCATGCTCTGCCTACAGTATTGAGTGGTATGACGTCACTTTGTAGGCCAACTGTCAGTTAGCATCACACTGGTTTCCTCGAGAAAAAAAACAACAGAATCTTCCCATAGGCTTTTGGATTATCGCAAAAAACAAGCTGTATTTTACAGAAGTGTATGATACTTGCACATTTTGTCCATCAAGATAATTATCACAGATGAACACAACTTTTATGAATTTTGAAGTAAAAAGCTTAAGGTTCTAGACTTCAACGTCACCATCACCAAACTTCCGACAACTCTTTCAGTTTTTTTATCTAAAAACATTTTCCCAGAACGTTTGAGTTAGAATAGTTTACAAGAGCACAATTATAAGCAATGATGCTGTAAAAGCGGACTGAATTTACATTTTCGGCGTGATGACGTTTAATCTCGACAGCCTCTGTAGTCCCATTTAGCCACTTGTTAGCAACCGCCTTTTTCGCGTTACAGCGTCAAAAAATCACGAGTGGGGTAATACTGATGTATTTTATGTCACAGAATATAATGGAAAGTGTCTTGAGCTTATGTTCACGACAGACCTTATTTCAGCCATTTAACCCAAACCCCATTCAAAAAACCCATTGACTTCGGGACGATGGAACCTAGAACACTAACGCACTTCCGTGTTTTGGCCTATAAAGTGATGTCATAGCTGCACCACCTTATTGGCTCCTCAGAGAGTAGCCTCTCAATACAACTACGTCAAGCTCCACCTATTAGGTACACAGAGGTAGAGATGGACATCATTTGGCTCTGCATTGAGCAAAATGATTTAAAATAAGACAAAACAAGTTTTAATTCAAGCTAAAATTCAAGATGTAGGCTTACAACATTTTTATTTTAATTCATTCCCTCAACACTTGCCAGTTTATTAAAGAACCGGGATTCTCACGATCTTAGAAAACCTGGATATATGAAAATATATGAAAAAGTATGGAAATTATTACAATTTTAAGTCATGGAATGTTTTATAATAAATATGAATTGAAATAAAAAATATGCATTTATCTATTAGGTTATGTTAAGCTTGAAATCATTGGGTAGAAATGACTATTTGTGAATATTTTTTTCAAAAATCCCAGTTATCACGATTATTAATATATTAATAAATGTAACTGTTTTTGTGACAGGAGGAAGAGTTCAGAACACGGCCTCGTTTAGACATCATCCAGCCGTTACCCGAGGGCTGTGAGGAGATCTCATCTGATGCTCTCACTGTACGCAACTTCCAGGAGAACCAGTGCAGGGACTACAGGCTCGGTATGATGAAGACAACGAATAAACAACTGGAATACCATAATGATGCAGAGGCATACAAATCGCATTCAATTTAATCAATTCAATTCCCATTTTGATATAATCGTTTCCAGAACACTCAGAGGGAGAGTCTCTATTCTATATCATCAGTCCTAAAGACATTGTAGTGGCTAAAGAAAGAGACCAGGATGACCACATCGACTGGCTTCTGGAGAAGAAGAAATATGAGGTATGAGTTCAGGAGTCTAAGGAAGCATTTATATCATAACATTTAAAAAACATCTGAGTTGTACTTTAATAATTTCTGATTTGATTTGGATCTTTGTGACAGGAAGCACTGATGGCTGCAGAGATCAGCTTCAAAAACATTAAACGTCATGACGTACAGGTGAAAACAAATATACCTGATTTGATGCCGTGTCTTTTTTTTTTTTTTGTATAACACTGTCAGATGATAAACTGAAATCACAATATGTGTGCTTCCTGTCTGTGCTTTGAGAATAGAAAATTGGAATGGCGTACATCAATCATCTGGTGGAGAGAGGAGATTATGACACGGCTGCCAGGTACAGGACATCAAGACTGTGATTTAATAACCCGTTACCCATTTAAAATAAGAAGAAGCTTTGATGTATGCCCCTTTCTCTCTCGATATTCCTCATTGACAGAAAGTGTCAAAAAGTGCTAGGAAAGAACATGGATCTCTGGGAGAATGAAGTGTACAGGTTCAAAACCATTGGACAGCTGAAAGTGAGTTAAAATTATTTGCCACTCTGCTGACCGTATAGTAAATAGTAAAATAATATCAGTCTGGATAATAATTAATAAAATGAATATCATAAAAACAGTAATAATAATTATTATTATTATTGTGATTATTAGTTATGTACCACAATGACTTTAACAAAGTTAATGCCAAGAGAAATGAACTATTATGAAAAGTATATGAATATTATTAAATATTAAAACAGAACTTAAATTTTAAGCAATAAAATAATATGCCTTTTTTTCAAGACTTTTAGTGTGGTCTTTATTATGATTGTTGTTATAATAATAATAATAATAATAATAATTATTATTATTATTATTATTATTATTATTATTACAATAATAGTAATAATTATTATTATTATTGCAATTATTATTAATAATAGAAACAATAAACAATAATACAAAAATAAGGTTGATGATATTATTAGAGGTAGTCCTAGTAGACTGACACAGTTCTGAGAAATGAACTATTTATATAAAGAAAATATTGAATAATAGATTAAAACAGAACTTATTTTTAGACTTTTGTGTAATATGCCATTTATTTAATTTTTTAACTTTTTTTTAAAGACTTTTAGTGTGGTCTTTATTATGATTATGTTATTGTTATAATATAATAATTATTATAATTATTGTTATTGCAATTATTATGAATAATAGAAATAATAATAAATAATAAAAAAATCAGGTTGATTATATTATTATTATTATTATTTACCACACTGACTTTGACAGTTCTGAGAAATGAACTGTATAAAAAAGTAGAAGTACTTTTTTTAAGACTTGCAGTGTGGTCTTTATTGTGACTATTTTGTTGTTATAATAATAATATTAATAATACGTGTGGTATTATAAAAATAATAATAATTATTATTAATTATCACTTAACAGTTATATACTATACTGATTTTGACAAATGTCTGAGAAATGAATAACATTTTAAGATATACAAATATTAAAATAATAATAATCTTAACCTAAAATGCTTCTTTTCAGCATTTACACATCAACTACCTACTTACTCCATTCTTCTTTCTCTCAGGCCATCAGTCAGTACTTACCAAGAGGAGACCTGCGTCTTCGACCAGCGATTTATGAGATGATCCTTCATGAGTTCCTCAAGACTGATTATGAGGTATGTGTTTTCCATTACATTTCTTTCATTTGCATAAACATGACATTGTAACCTGTTAGATGGACCATACGAATAAGGTTTCAAAATGTGAATGCATCACAGCAACATCCTTTACGGAAGCAAGGAAATTCCTTTACTTTTGTTGTTTCTCACACAGGGTTTTGCCACACTGATTCGTGAGTGGCCAGGAGAGCTGTATAACAACATGGCTATAGTTCAGGCAGTGAATGAACACCTGAAGAAGGACCAAACCAACAGCGTTCTCCTCACCACACTGGCTGAGCTGTGAGTGAATGCTGACAATTTATCATCGTGTAATAAAAGCTTGTAACAATTTTGAAGCAGCTCTGCACAAACTCAGACTGGTCTTATATGTGTGTGTGTGTGCAGGTACACATATGATCAGCGTTACGATCGTGCTCTGGAGATCTACCTGAAACTGAGACATAAAGATGTTTACCAGCTCATTCACAAACACAACCTCTTCTCCTCCATCAAGGACAAGATTGTCCTGCTCATGGATTTTGACAAAGAGGCAAAACATCAATTTTTTTTGCTTTTGACCTTATTGAGGACCTTTGTTTTAGAATTTAATACAAGAAACTTGAAATGAAATGTCAAGTGCATAAGTTCAGGAAGTTATGGATTGTTTTGCTGATATATATATTATAGATGACTTTGGAAGAATGTGATTTATAGTCACAGTGATGTGTCTGAAGGATACATCCGCCTCTTTGTTCTCTCTATTTATTTTTCTTTTCTTTTCTTTTTTTCAGAAAGCTGTTGACATGCTGCTGGATAATGAAGATAAAATATCGGTGAGTTCAGTGCAGTGGCTTCTCTCTTCTGATTAAACTCTCTGTACAGACGAACATCTGTGTGTTTCTCTCCCTCAGATCGACAAAGTGGTGGAGGAATTAAAAGACAGACCTGAGCTGTTACATGTGGTACGCTGAATATGAGCTGTGTATGAAGGATCCAGAATACAATACAATATTTGCAGTAGTCAACTTTGGATGCTTAACTTCATTTACGCCTGGTTCTCTTCCAGTATTTGCACAAGCTGTTTAAGCGAGACCACCATAAGGGGCAGAAGTACCATGAGAGGCAGATCAGTTTGTATGCTGAGTTTGACCGACCCAACCTGCTGCCCTTCCTCAGAGAAAGCATGCACTGCCCGCTGGAGAAGGTCATTTATTATATACGAAAATGATTATATACAGTGGCTTCTCCTACTTTTCTAAGTGGTATTTAGTGCCAGTTTATCAGGAAGAGACAATTTGGTTCTCTTCGACTCACTGGATGGAAATCCAGTGTTTTATTCGCAAATGTTTTATGCAATAATCCCATTTTGAGCTAAGTTAAATTCGCAGCTTTGGATGAAAACATGTGGGCTGAAGACTGGAAAATTCAGCTTTCATCACAGGAATAAAGTACATATTTCACAATATTATTGTTTTTTACTGTATTTTTAACATGAACAATACAAATCTTACCGCCCCCTACTGTAGTTACTGTAGTGTATGTTTTTGAAAAACTTTTATACAACATTCATAAAAAAATAATAATTGCTTGAATTAAATGTGGAAATAAATTGTTCAACCATCAATTAAAAGGTTAAAATAACATATTTTAGGTTCAATTAACATATCATGTTTTAGTTATAAAACACTTACTTTAACAAAGTTTTTGAGAAATTAATAACATTTTATTAAAGATACATAGTATGTATGTAAGTCTACCGGTCAAAAGTTTGGAAACATTAAGGTTTTTTTAATGTTTTTAAAAGTAGTCTCTTAATCTCACCAAGGCTACATTTATTAAAAAATTTGAATTACAATTTCTATTAACTGTTTTCTGTTGTAATATATTTTAAAAAGTAATTTATTCCTGTGATGCAAAGCTGAATTTCAGCCATTACTCCAGTCTTCAATGTCACATGAACTTTCAGAAAATCATTATAAGATCATTTCTTATTATCAATGTTAAAAACAGTTTTAGTTTCTTTTTTTTTCTTTTCCTTTTTTTTTGGAAATCATTATACAATGCCATTCAAAAGTTTGGGGTAAGATAGATTCAAAAAATCAAAATAAATTAATACTTTTATTTAGCAAAGGCATATTGAATTGATAAAAAAAGACAGCAAAGACATTTATGAAATTAATAAATATTACAAAAAAGTTATATTTATAATAAATGCTGTTCTTTTGAATGCAACACTGCCATTGTCCCAATACATTTGCTCAGGTGATCCTTACACATATCCTTACCCCAACAATATCCTTACACATTCTTTAAACAGTTGCTCTGTGTCGTCTGTTTCAGGCTTTGGAAATCTGTCAGCAGAGGCACTTTGTAGAAGAGACGGTCTTCCTGCTCAGTGAGTTCTGAATCACTCATCTGTGCATTTCTCTCATAGAAATTGAACGCATGTTATAGTTTTTTTGCACTGCAAGTGTGATCCAGTGCAACAGAGAAGTCACTAAGTGTAAAATTTCAGTAAGTTTGAATAAAACATTTTCAACTGGCTGTAGTGCTTCTGACATTTGATGGTTTCTCCTCTCAGGTCGAATGGGAAACTGCAGACGTGCCCTACAGATGATCATGGAGGAGCTGGCGGATGTGGACAAGGCCATCGAGTTTGCCAAAGAGCAGGATGACCGAGAACTCTGGGAGGATCTCATCTCTTACTCTATAGACAAACCACGTACGAGAACCCAATCTACACTAGCTCTCTCTGCTTCCTGATGCATGTTTAAGACTACAGTAATGATTTTTGTCTTATGTGTTCTTCCCTCTAGCGTTTATCACAGGCCTCTTGAATAACATCGGAACCCATGTGGACCCCATCCTGCTCATTCACCGCATTAAAGAAGGGATGGAGATTCCTAACCTCAGAGACTCTCTGGTCAAAATCCTACAGGACTACAATCTACAGGTGTGCTGAAACCAACATGTCGTTCAGGCTAGAGTGCAAATATAACTAGATACATTTGCTTAATCGGTTTGTGTTCATGGGATTTGTCCTGTAGATCTTACTGAGAGAGGGCTGCAAGAAGATCCTGGTGGCCGATTCGCTGTCTCTTCTACAGAGGATGCACAGGACACAGAAGAGAGGAGTGCGGGTGGATGGTAATCAAACGTTTTGTCTTTCAGTCAACTAGGACAAAATCACTCAAATAAGAAATTTTCGCTGGAAATGCTACAAAAAAATCTCTTTCTTTCATTTCTCATAGAGGAAAATATCTGTGAATCCTGCCACACTCCTATTCTACCACCAGGTACGCCTTGATTACCTTTTATGTGTCTGTTTGTATACATAAATGCAGTTAAAAAAAGTTTTGCTCACCAGCCACTGTGGCTAGTGGTTTTTCTAAGCTACTAGACACTCAGCATTTTCACTGGCCGCAATTTTGACATCGATACCATGGGGGAAAAATGCCATATAGATATTTTAATGTTATATTATAATTTGGCAGCTGGTATATAGGCTGCTGTCACTTTCAGACCTGATGCGCAGATCCATTATACTGTTACACAAGCATTTTCTTTCTTAACTGTTCACTTAAATCATAACTGACTGAATTAACGTGAATTCTCGCCAAGACAAGACTGACATTTTGACATTATTTTGTGTGTATTTGACTGTGTAAGTGCAATAAGCAGCGAAAAAGAACTAAATTTAGTACTGAGAGGGAGCTTTATGCTGGCGCACTTTGGGTGTGAGCACAAAATCTGCAGGAATGAGTAAAATAGTGCACAATACGTGCAATCCCATGCCAAAATTCAAGCCCTGTAACACCAACAATATTCATCCGGAGCAAATGAAACGAGTGAGTGAGGGGAGGCTGGGTTTGTGTGTCACTCGCTGTCAGAGAGAGATGAAAGAGCGAGAAAGCACAGCTGGTATTGTGTATCTGTTCTGTGGAAAATGAGTTTCAGATATTTCAGTATCGATATGTATAATATATATTTTTGACAACACTACATTGCACTTAGTTTATTATTTCAGATGCATTTTTAAAAGACTACAAATGAAAAATGTATATATTTTATATTAAATTCAACCTGCAAAAGTGGCTATTAGGAGTGACTGCGTTACACACCACTGCTGAAATCAACCCACAGTTGGCGGGTGTTAATGCCATACACTGGTGTATAGATGTATACATACACTGGTCTACAGCCAAAATTCTGGGTCACTGAGAACGAAAATTATGCTTAAAATTGTTGATTGGCTCTAGTTTTAAATATATGCAATTGGTCAGTATATACGACCCTTTACTTGGGAATGACGGATGATAAGTGAGTAATAAAGACAAGGGATCTCAATTTAAACCAGAAATTACTAAAATAGATCTTTGAATGAATGTAAATCTATGACTAGGTTTGGACAGTACTTGCTTTTTAGGCAAAACAATGAATGATGCAATTTGAAGCTGGTATCGCGTCGTACGTGATATGAATTGCATCATGTTATTCCTAGAAGTCATGGATGATGCAGTCTTAACAAAGCTTACATAACTCTATACAAATAGCCCTATATCAGCTCTAGAAATCATACAGTAGGGGGTCAAAAGTAAGTTCCTGGAAGGCCACAGCCCTGCAAAGTTCAGTTCCAACACATACCTGTAGTTTTCAGATAAGCCTGAAGGACTTGATGTGTTTAATTACAGTTGAAGCTAAACCAGAGATGGTCTTATTATTGGGAAATACGAGGGTCCGTGGCTCTACCATTGGAATAAGCGTAACATCTAACTTGGATCATGTGTACCTTGGTGTACCTAACCAATCACATTAGAGCCTTGACGTCATTGAATTTCGTTCAGAGTTGTGCGACAGTCAATCACTGTTTGCGGATACCATAGAAATGAATGAGAAGTGCCGTAAACTGAATCACATCTGTCGCGCAATTGTTTGTGACTTCTCTTATAAAACAGTTTTTTTTTTGTTTTTTTTTGTAAACTCTAAAAATAGATTAATCCAAAATGAATGTTTAAGATTAAACATGTTGAAGATTAGCCTGAAGCCTCTCCTCCATTGAAATCCAGCCTCTTGTCTCCTTCCCTGCTTACCTAAGCGTTAGCAGGCATTACACTTTTTCGGCTAAGGTTGCAGGCTTGCCTTCACGTGGCATTGCCTAAACTTGAGGGCTGTAGATGTATATAACCCTTTTGCTGATTTTTAAAGTGTTACATAAACAGGACAGGTGACAGGTTCTATCTACATAATGTACATAGACGTACAATGTAAAAACTTATACGTATCTATGTAAAAAATATCTTGGAAACAGTAGCCAGTCAGTTTTTAATTGTCATATTTGAATTCAAATTACATAAGTAGCACATTTTATCTCTAAAGCAGTTGACTTTGACTATTATATATATATATATATATATATATATATATATATATAATAGTCAATGTTTATATGCATGTTTCATTTAATGTGTGTAATTGTTCAAGTTGAAAATATTTTTAAGCTGATGATGTGCACAGTATATAAAAGTGCAATATACTTTGCCCAATCATCACTTTCATTCCCAAATTTTGGGCATCTTTCCACCTCACAAATCATGATGATGCTGACAATGTACTTATGTTTCACTGCATTGGAAGGTTTTTTTCCTCATTGCTTGACGGACACACTCTATTTGTTTCAGACACGGCTCAAGCATTTGGTGTGGTGGTGTTTCACTGCAGACACATGTTCCACAAGGAGTGTCTGCCGTCCCCAGGAACCGTAAGTCTTATGTCATTTTTTGATGTTAGCATTTTTATAATCCACCTTAAAGGGATAGTTCACCCAAAAATTAAAATTTTGTCATTTACTCACCCCCTCATGTTGTTCCAATCCTCTATGAGTTTATTCTGTTGAACACAGAAGATATTTTGAAGAATGTTGATAACCAGATAGTTGATGGTAGCCATTGACTTCATAGGTAGGGGAAAAAAATACTACAGAAGTCAATGGCTACCATCAATTACCAACATTCTTCAAAATATCTTCTTTTGTGTTCAACAGAAGAAACAAACTCAGGAAACAAAGGTTTGGAATGACACATATTTTGGGTGAACTATTCCTTTTACCGTGGCACTATCACAACTTTACTCTGTATGTTTGAGCATCCTGACAAGTGATAATACCATAAAAGGACCATAAAAGTCAATTTTGTGTCCTCTCCGACAGGTTCTAGGAACACAGTATTGCAACATCTGCAGTGCAAAGCGGAGAGGCCCGGGCAGTGGCATACTGGAAATGAAGAAATAATCATTCCGACTACTAGAATTAAACATTTACCACACACTCATTAGAAACTGTTACAAATGCAATCATTAAATGAGCTTCCCTTTAGTAACAGTATTTATTAATCCAAGCTTGTGATCTTCATGTTAGATTGTTTAACAAAAACAGCGCCAATAAAGCACTCCCATAATTCACCTCAGAAGTCTGTTGCAACAATTTTCCAATGAAAAGATATGGTGCATCATATCCTTTTTCATCAAATCTCAAGGTCCACTAAGAAAACTGATTATTAATTGTTACTTTCTTTTAATAAGATTCAAAATGTTTATTAGCGCTAGTAATTTTTACTAGTCATATACTTTAAATTCAGAGACATTTTTTCACATAGTTGTTCAGATAACGAAACAGCCCAGCAGTTTTTGTCCAGTCAGAAGAACATAACATGGTGAGTCTGAGGGGTTTTAATGCATATACAGAATGGCCGGGATTCTGATACTTACTATACGCGTACATTTACAGTTTAACATGGCAAAACAGCTCCACACATAAACAGGACATATGCATTTGACACTGCAGAGTATTTCATAGCAATGACTGCAGCGCCCTCTACAGGCCACAGCAAGAAAAATCACAAAAATACACATCAAACCAGAAACATGATGTGAGATTAGAAAGGTTAAACTTTAATAATGTTTTGTCAATCATCATGGAATCAAATAAAATGAGGAGAGGAACATGGATGAAAAGGTTAAAGGGACATTGTTAGAGAACATCCATTATTCGCAATATGTCGACAAACTAGCGCAGAACTACATTCTCAGAGGGTTACGGTGGAATTTTTTTTTACTCCTCGAGTGGTAAGAATCAAATCAAGCAGGCTTTACCTGCAACACGACAAGGAAGTGCCTTTCAGAGCGCATTCACTAAATATATTTATATGTAAATATCTCCCCCAACACTTTTGTATTTAAATTCAAAACATTAAGGCCACTTTAAAAAATTAATTTGAAGACCTGACAAGGGGAGGGAAAAATATCATTTTCAAGTTTAAGGTTGAAACGTTGAATAGCTCCTCTTTGGCTGGACTGGTGTTAATTCCTGCAGCCAATCAGACCCCAGGACCTGGTCGACATGGTAACCACAGATATGCAACTGAGGTAGTCTCCCCTCTCTAGTGCCCAAACCGAAAACTCCCAGCTTTGTCATCACAATGCAAGAAAAAAAATATCAAATGGTTCAGGAGCTATACTGATGTAGCAAAGATGACGGAAAAAAAAAGAAAAAAAAACCCTCAGCATTTTTTTTTTTCTAAATTCTCACACAATGTCTTGAACTCTATCCTCAGAGTGGCTTTTCTCATTTTCTCAGGGTTGGCCGATGTCCAGTGGCTCTGCCGGCCAACCAACCCCATGAGGAAATCCACCGAAATAAACATTTGGTGCCTTGTTCGTTTGATGCAGTATCATACGTCTTGGTGAACTTGGTGTCATATAAAGCAGAATTTGAAATTTCAGTCAGTTCCTGTTGCTGCAGCCCGTCTGAATGCAGTTGATAAGGGAGGGCCTTTATCAGCCCTGTGTGTGTATGAGAGGATTTCAATGGCTAAATGTGTCAATGCGTTCATTTGTGGATGTTGCTTGATAAGGATTTTAGGTGTGTGTGCGTGTGTGTGTGTGGAAGGGCACAGGCGTCTCCAGCTCAGTCAGGACTGCATCAGACAGCTGCAGGTCATGTTCCCCCTGCGAGTCTTACTGTACCACTGGCGGTAGGCTTGGGGGGGAGGGGGAGATGGCTTTTATTTGTCCCCCAGGATGGCGTACTGATTATCTAACTGTAACTGCTGCATGGACGCCTGGCCTTCCCCTTCTCTGACCCGGCTCTTGTGCTTGACCACCTCAAAAGTCTTCTCCATCTCTCGGTCCCTACAACAAGAAAACAGTTTCTCTCAGTATCATTATGCATTATCAGTTAGGTTCAGTTTTTTTTATTTACCATGAATCAACTGTCCAACACAATCCAAGACCCCCCCCCATTCAGGATAAAATACTTCGTACGGCATTTCTGCCGTAATTATAAAAAAGCAAAGCTGCTTTCAAACTTTTTATGATCAAAAACTGCATTTAACAACCACAATTCATTCTGAGATTTTCAAGATCCATGTTCATCAATAAAAACAGTAATAGTCGAGGGGTGGGTGAAAATTGGCCTATCAGAGTGTTAGTAGAGTCTAAGTAGACTGGTAGGGTTAGAGTAAGTTGGCATGTAGTTGCAAAATTACTTATAGTCAACAGAATGTTCAAAAGAGATCATCAAAATAAAGTTACCAAAAAATCCAATTAAATGAGTCAAGAATTAGTTTGCACTTCATAGTTATCATCATAAAAACTAAATTAAATCTAAATTAAATTACTACTAAATTAAATCATTTCCAATTACTGAAAGAATAAAAACTAACATAACTGGGGAAAACTGGAACTAAACTAAATTTTGCCTATAAGGTAAACACATTTTAGGATGTTTATATATTTTTAATGGATACAGATAGACCTAGATGCCATTCCTAACATACTCTGGAAAACGAGGAAGGAAGGAAGTAAGTTAAAGGTACTGATTAAGGAAGGAAGTTAAAGGTACCGATTAAGCAACGATCAGAACAGGCTTTTTAGAGGAGCTCAGTGACTGCTTACTTGCGAGTCTCCACGTGTCTGGCGGTGGAGAGGAGAGAGGGGAACTGGGCGTCGTTGAAGATCTCTGGAGGCCCTTGAGTTGGGCCTCTTTTCGCAGAGGTTAACCGGGCCCCTGGGGGACGATACACGCCAGGTGCCTTGGGCTCAGGAACCTCAACTTCCTCGACTAATGGAAAAAGAGACAGATTATTAAGAACTGATCTCAACTAATACTTCCATTAGTTGGCTATGTATACCAATGCAGCAGACTCACCCGGAGCAGCTGAAGGGGGGGCGCCGGATTTATTCCAGGGTCCAGAGACTTTATCACCACTGACCAGGATGATCTCACCATCCTCGCCCACTTCCTCCTTCTCATACTCTTCCTCCTCCTTCTCATCACTGTCAGACAGACAAACATAAAAATGTGTAATACAACAGAGATGAGTCAATGTTTAAATTCATTTAGAGTGCTTTGAGACATTTGTGTTAGTTGCTGAAATACGCTTTCTGAAATTGCTAGTAGAAAAAAAAAACATCAGGGCAATCATAGAAATTTGTAGTTGTGTTTACCTCAACTCCAATAATAAAACAACTGAGAACATTTTGAATAAGAAATGGCCATGCGAACAGCATAATATTTAGGATCAGTAGAATGAAATTCATTAGATAACGTCAACAGTTTTCTCTTCACACCTCATCTGCAGGGCCTGGAGTCTGAGTCCAGTGTAGTCCACCTCCTTCTGCTCAAATTCCTTCCATTCCTCGTCCTCCTGGGGAGAAAGAGAAAGAGAGGGGTGAAACTTAAGTTGTAAAACTACTTTATTGAAGTCTATGTAACTAAGTTTGTGGTTACCAGCACAATAATACATTTTTTGGAGAAAGGAGGGAAGCTGAGAGCATCTCACTTTCGACTTAGGAGCCGTTTACACGACAGTTTTCACATGCGTTTTGCCCGCTTATTTACACAACAATGGCATTTTTGGGGGCCTGAAACAAGTTTCAAAGTGCAGGTTTTTGAAAACAATACCGCTATCATCTCATGAATTTGTAAAAACGGTAACGTCATGCACAAGTGTATTACGTGTTCAGTCTATAGCCCTTATGTAGCCCCGCCCCTTTTCAACACTGCGCTCGTTGTCTTTTGTCTTCCGGTCTATTTTCACAGTGATCTTGGGGATTTATGAATGAACGGCTCGGCTCGTTTTAAAATCTTCCCGGTCCACTGACATTTGTTAAAACATCTGCTCTAAACATTACAATCCTCATGATAACTTTCGTTAACTTTACAATAAGTAAATCCACTTTACCAGCTAATTACTCCTCGACAGCGATGCCATAGAGATAAACAGAGCAACCACAAAAACGGAAGTTCAAAGACAATATTCTAAAGATGGCTGCGCGCTTGTTTCTCAGGCACATAAGGTCTATATGCGCATAGTGTTTCTTTACAAAGTAACATCGGCAACTACAGCAGAACATAGTGTTTTTAGTCGTTTTTTGCGGATCCGTGTGAACGGAGATCGTTTTGACAATGTTGTCGTCTTCTGTACGTAAAAAATGCAAAGTACATCATTGTTGTGTAAAAGTACTCTTAATTGTAAATGTAAATAAAATATATTCTCAACATCCACACTGGAGGATTTAAACAGACCTAACCCTAAGGAGAAAAAAACTGCCTAAAAAAATTAAAGGGCACACTTATAACAGGAGTGAAAACTCAATTTCTATTAACTCAGGGCTTTAATAAGGAGCACTGCAGCCCCTTACTGAAAATTTTAGGAGCACAAGCTGAAAATTTAGGGACACACCTTAAAGGGTCATGAAACCCCAAAACACATTTGCATGAGAGCAGTTTCTGCGCGTAACACCGCTATGAGTTCAACAACGCTCATCATATCGTTCATTTACGGACCGGAGCAAGCGAGTTTGAAGTTATGGACATATTTCATATACTCTACTGCTCTATCTTCCGCATTTCTCCCTGGTTTTGGCAGTTTCTTATATAGGGTTAGATTTTTAACCCTCAACTCTGTTTTTTCTCTCTCTCCAAGGTCATATTTTAATATTCATGTGTCTGTATAATGAGTGTGTTGCAGCAGGTCTATGTTTTATTGGTTGTTTTCTCCCCCCTTTTCACCCTCTACTACACTCCCACTTTTCCACAGCTTCAGACGCCCATTTGAGAGACTTTTTCCAACTCGGAGGAGAACGAACAGGCTAAAACAGGGGGGTTTTAATCAACCTCCAAGTTGCAATGCAATTATTCACAATAGAGAAGTGCTGGAAAAAGTTGTGTGCAGCAATTTCATCTGCAACAACATTGTGAACTTTTAAAAACAGCTTTGGCCATTAACTTTAAAACTAAAAAAAGACCCACGACTGGCAGATTCAAATGAACTTTTGAGTAGGATCAATTAAACAAACTAAAATGTGTATATGAAGACGTTATCAGTGACAAGATGATTGAACAGCCAGTTTCCAGTGACAGGATGCTGTCTGTCTGTGGGAGCATGGTCTTAACGTCACAATGAAAAAGGGCGTGGTCTTTGTTTCTCTCTATCTGTTGTCAATACGCTCTATGCATGAGCGCGGTAGAATCTCAGCCAGCGTCTTTACTTCCGCATAGCGCATTCTAAAGTGAAGTGTACTAGCAAAACTTTCATAAAATTAATTTTCTCAGAAACGGAGACAACGATTTTAGAAACCGATTCGCTAGTCGGATTTCACATGATATGAGAGAATATTCACCCTCAAAGTTGTAGATGTAGCTCGAAATCTATAATTTAAAGCCCTTTTCTTTCTTACTCTTAGGTGTGACAGCTAACTGCCTCACAATATTGTTAACATCATTCACGTTAACCGCTGGAAGTTCTTGTAAACAGCGAGTGTAATTTGCCATTATCTCCACCGAATACAAAAACGGCTTCCGACGCAGCACCGGATGTAACTGGGCGGGGCTGAGACAAAACGCGCATAGAGCCTATTGGATTTTGAGAAGTGGGAAACCTTGCAGGGGTGGGTTTAAAGTTGACGGAAGTTGCTATAGTGCTTTCTTCTCTGATGTATATATCTAAGTGAAATGGCATAAACAATAAAACAAAAGTAGGGTGGGGCTTTGTCCATCAGGAATTGATTGGAAAGTTTGATAATTTGCAATTGCTGCGATTAACCGGTAGAAATTTGTCAACCGGTAGAGATTTTGGTCTATCGTCTCTATCGTGGTTACGCTCACATAACGTCGCTGTGCTACGGTGTCACAAAAGCTTATCATTTGCATGCATTTTTAAAGGATTAGAAAATTTCCTAATAATTTACTCACCCCAATGCCATCCAAGATATCCATGTCTTTCTTTCCTCAGTGGGAGAGAAATTATGTTTTTTGAGGAAAACATTTCTGGATTTTTCTTCTAACAATGGACTTCATTGGTTACCATCGTTTTTAAGTACAAATCAATGCAGTTAAACGGGCTGTACGCGATCACAGCTGAAGAAGAGGTTGTTATCTAGCGAAACGATAGGTCATTTAAAAAAAAAAAAAGATAATTTATAGACTTTTTACCTTCAATAGTTCGGATTGAGCTGATCAACAAACGGACAGGGAACTACATTATCACGTTGAAAGGTCACGCCGGCGCCGGCAGAAGTACAGCCCCACTGTTTACAATGCGACCGTACGTAGGAAGATAGTTCAAATAGTATTGTTTGCTATTATATATATATTATATATATATATAGTAATAGTATTCAGTGAATAGAAATATGAATAGTATATGAATAACATTCTGATGAATATGAATAGTAGTTCAAATAGTATTGCCGGCGCCGGCGTGACCTTTCAACGTGATGACGTAGTTCCCTGTCCATTTGTTGATCAGCTCAATCCGAGCTATTGAAGGTAAAAAGTCTATAAATTATACTTTTTTTTTTAAATGACCTATCGTTTCGCTAGATAACCTCTTCTTCAGCTGTGATCGCGTACAGCCCGTTTAACTGCATTGATTTGTACTTAAAAACGATGGTAACCAATGAAGTCCATTGTTAGAAGAAAAATCCAGAAATGTTTTCCTCAAAAACATAATTTCTCTCCCACTGAGGAAAGAAAGACATGGATATCTTGGATGGCACTGGGGTGAGTAAATTATTAAGAAATTTTTATTTTGGGGTGAACTAATCCTTTAAGTATTGCATTTAAAAACAAGTGATTTTTAACCGTTGAAGCGCAGTAAGCAGCGAAATACAACTCATTTCGCTATATGCGTGTGCTGTCAAAGATTTTCTCAGCGTTGCCTGAAAGATGCACGCACATGAAAGCTCAAAGCGCGTGAGAACTGAACGGAGGGCTTTTCGCTGACTAATTGGGCTTGAACAGTTAAATACACACTTGTGTCAAAGTGACCATCTCTTTGCAAGAAAAGTCATTTATGTCCTAAGTGAACATAAACGGTTAAGAAAGAAAGCGCATGAGCCTATTGGATGTGTGCAGTCGGTCTTAAAGTGACAGCATCCAAATTTACCTGCTGTCGTTATTAATGTAAAAAAAAATGTTTTTTAAAGTTCTTCACTGAATCACTTTTGTAACTAACTTAAGAATAAATGTATATTTAATTTACACAGTGAAGACTATGCCGTTTTTTATACATTTGATTACTTCATACAATTTATGTATTTTTTTATTTCTAGTGCTTGAAGTTTTTGAGGTAACTTAGGTCTATTTTATTTGTCTTTGATCTATTGTAGTTTTCCTATTTGCTTGTAATTAGTTTCTCTGTTCTTTCATTATCACTGTTTGTCTTCAATAGGCTTGAGTTCTTAAGCTAGTATTAGTTTGTAATATTGAAAATGGTAACAAGAATTATGAAACTTCAATGGTTTCAAATTTTAATATCATAAAATCCTTATTTAAAGCAAAAATAACAATATCGGGATATATATCGTTACAAGGGATGCTCATATTGACCGTTTAACCGTTAACCGAAAGTAAAAATTTTGACCGATTAATACTATCAGTTAAACGGTTTAAAACGGTTTTTTTAAGCTTCTTTTTTTTTTTTGCTGCATGGTTTAAAAATAAAATACTATATAGCTTATATTTATTAACTCACGGAGCGCGTCGACGCGCAACCACACACGTGACACGAGCCTGCAGACATTTTTTTCCGAGCAAGGCAAGCAAAATGAAGCGAGCGAAAAGAAGCACTGTGAGGGATCATTTTAACAGAAAGGGCGACGAAGTTACCTGTAAATTATCTGTCCCATCGGAGAGGGTGTTTTCTGCCGCGGGTCTAATTGTCAACAGGCTGCGCTCCAGACTGACCCCACATCACGTTATGTTGCTTTTTTTTTTAAATAAAAATTAGACAAGGTGTTGAGGTAGGGCTGCTGTTTTTATTTAACGAAAAATCTAGCTAAGTCTAACGGAAAAAAATTGCCGGTTTTTGAAAGCTTCGTTCAAACGGATTCAGTGTTTTCTTTTTGTCATCGTAACGTAATTTGTTAATTAAGTTTAAAAAATATATTTAGTGTAGGCCTATTTTGTTTTTTTATTTGTATTATTTTATTCTGTTTTTCTCTTACTGTCCGAAATCCAGTTTCTGTTGTTGATCTGTTCTGTATGCTGCTGTTTGCACTTTGCACGTTAAAATAAACCCTTTGATTAAAAAAAAAATTGTTTGTATTTTTTTAAAGGGTCACAGATACACGTCAATTTTATTTGTATTTAATGCCAATTCAATATTATAATCTTATCAGTTAACGGTTAATAATCGGTTGTCGGTCGGGAAAATTAATCGAAATGAGCATTCGTTACCGTAAAATAAAATTACTCATATCACGATAAAAGATTTCGGTCACATCTCCCCATCCCTGTGTGCACAGATAAAATCACTAATAATAAATACTGCAATATTCCATTTTAAAAAATCCATTTTTATTTGTATGGTGACTTTAAACAGACGAAACAATTTGCTAAGACCTGCATATGACACCAGTCTGTCATTTTCACAGAAAGGTCCAGCTTTGATTAAACACTAAGAGGTCAAAAAATCTGAAAAAATAACCATGCATACATTGATTGATCACATAAGATATATAACATGCATTTAGGAGATAGATTAGATAGAATTTCCATTTCACTCCGACTTCATAGACACAATTATGACGTGGTACTAGTATGTCTCAAAATGTCCCTGCTCTTCTGTTACACATTCAAAACTAGGCTATATACGTTTTCTTCTCAAAAGAGAACGTACTTTTAGGGCACAGTGGGCAAATGGGATGCAGCACAACTGACTTACAATATTTCTCGATGTGCATCACAATTTGAAAAGTGTAGGATTTAATTAAAGCGATCTGATGTCATTGTAAAAGTACAATCATACACAAGCATCGCTCATTAGCACGTAGCTATTCTGTAATGACATGAGAAACGAACATATGGTGGCGTTACAGGATCAGTTATAAGACCCCTGCAAGACTTGGGATTGATTCCCCATGGAAAAGTATGATGTCATATCACCCAAGATACGTCACTTCAGACACGACTTCTATTTAAATGCGAATTTAAAGGCATGGTTCACCCAAAAATGACTATTCTGTCGCCATTTACACACCCTCGTGTTGCTCCATTCCCATTTGAAATGTCAGACAGAATAACAGTACTATTCACTATTGACTTTAATTGTAAAAAATGTTTTTGAAACTGAAGTAAATGACTGATTCTGTCAATATTTTACTGTTCTGCTAAAACCCTAATTTTGTTGTTTTTCTATTTTATTTTTTAAGAGGGAAAAGTCGTGCAGGGTGAGTAAATCATGGCCGAAATTGATTTTAAAGTTAACTGTAAATTTAAGCAGCCTAATAGCTTTCAGAATCACAAACACATGATGGCTACAACACAACATCACATTAACTTTCTCTTATAGACAAATTAAACGTATAACCTTTTGTTATTGTTATTTAGCTGTCACAAAGCCGAGTGAACTGCGTGCTTAGCCCACATTGCTCAACGTTTCAAGCGCGTTTGAATGTTCGCTAGCCTAGGCAAGGCAGCTCACGGGTTTGTGACGCAGCCGGTGTGTTTTTTGACTACCTTCTCCATCTGCGCGTCCTGATTCTCACTCTTCGTCGACTTCTCCTTCTCCCTTTTCGTCTTTTTCAACACCATTACGGTTCCTCCGGTCGCCTGCTCCTTTCCCTTGACCTTCTCCTTCTTTTTCTTCTTGTCGCGCTTGGCGAAGAAGTCATCCAGACTCTTCTCCACGCCGGCCGGAGCCACATCCGCCATCTTATCCCCAAATTTCCTTCACTTGACACTAAAAAAGCTCAGAAATAATCAGATCAGCGTCTGAAACGACAGCAAACGAGCCTTTGCGTGTGTGTCTGCCCGATAATCCGTGTTTCATGCGTATCCGCAGGTTAACGGTGTGCTGAGAGCAACCTAGCACTCACCAGCTGAAAGTGTGACACACACTCGCCCAATGCACCGGATAGGGTTGCTTCCGATCTGACCCGGATGGGAAAGCAGATTTGTGTTTGACAGTTCTGCTGTCCAATCGCTGAGCACTATGTTAGTTTTCGACCAATCACATCGCAGGGTGAAGATTCTGCACAGTGATTTTGCCAGATTGTGCAACTGTTTTGTTTTAGTAGTTATACAAGACTTGTTGAGTAATTTAGTTAACACATTAAAGAAAGCATTTCTACTGATACATTTACATATGTAGTGCCGTTTTATACTGAATAAAAAAACACGACTGCATAAAAGAAATTACTCAACTTGACCTTTATTTATAGAGCACGTTTAAAAACAACAGGAGTTGAACCAAAGTGCTTTACAATACACATAATACACTCTTTATAATAGCTACCAATACTTAACCACAAAACCTGCCTATTTATATTTAAAATGTAGTCAAAAGAGAAAGGATAAAAATGTTTTTAAAACAGATTTAAAAACGTTGAGCGACAAGGCTGCTCTGACATGAAGTGGAAGCTTGTTCCAGAGTGGTTCCCAAACTTTTTTAAAGTGGAGGCATTAAACATCCTTCTGCGTAACCTCCTCTTCTACTTAGACTGCAGTCACAGCTTTTCCATCAACGATTTTTTTTCATTAATACATTTTTCATGTTTTATGTCAAATTCTTAAAATTCCATTAATTAAATTATTAATATTATAAATAAAGCAATACATTTAACTAAATCACCAAATGAAACAAAAGCCATCTTTGCACTGCAGTGGCACAAGCTGCATCTAGATGTATTTACACACTGTTTAATGCTGCTCAGAGGTGGTAAGAATGCAATTACAATGGCATAAACAATGTTATGAGATAATGTTTTAAAAAAATGTTCAATAAAAAAAAAAATGAAATGATGTACCTAAAATCGTCAGTAGGTGGCGACAAGTCACTGTCTTCATGAGTGAGTCATTCATTCATTCATTCACTCACTCAAAAACAAAGCAAGTGAAGTGTATTTATGAATAGATCATTTAATCATTGACTCTCCAGATTAATTCAAAGCCATAGATTCGTTCAATAACGAAACACGTTGTTGCTTGGAGACGCACAACAGTTCAAGTCAAGTTAAGTCACCTTAATTTATTAGCTTTAATGTGAAAATAGGAAAATTATGCATATCGGCTGCTTTTCAACTGAAGTCAGTTCAGTGTTTATTCAGTTCTGTTGTAAATAAAGAGCATAAATTATTAAATCTATAAATAGTTCTGCAAAAAAAGAGTCAAATCAATAATATTGTTGAATATTAATGGGGTGGTTGATTATGATTTCACTTTTCTAACTTTATTTAGTGTGTAATGTTGCTGTTTGAGCATAAACAACATCTGCAAAGTTACAACGCTCAAAGTTCAAAGCAAAGGGAGATATTATATTTTAAAGAAATTGCTTTTTAAGGACTACAACAAACGGCTGGTAGGGACTACACGACATTCCTCCCGGGTTAGTGACATCACAAACCCTAAAATTTACATAAACCCCTCCCCCTGGAAAGCATTTATAGATTATCAGGACAGAATATGCTAATCAATGACTAGAAGATAACTACACATAAGCTACCTAAATCAACTAACCATTCAGAAATGTCCTGTTGCATTCTACATGTTGTCACTTTTTATTGAAGCCCGTTTCACACATACTCCGTGTGCAGTGCGTATGCGGTGCGTGTTGCGGTGCATATGCAGTGCAGGAGCAGCACGCACTATAGTGCTTTCACATACACTCACCTAAAGGATTATTAGGAACACCATACTAATACTGTGTTTGACCCCCTTTCGCCTTCAGAACTGCCTTAATTCTACGTGGCATTGATTCAACAAGGTGCTGAAAGCATTCTTTAGAAATGTTGATAGGATAGCATCTTGCAGTTGATGGAGATTTGTGGGATGCACATCCAGGGCACGAAGCTCCCGTTCCACCACATCCCAAAGTTACTCTATTGGGTTGAGATCTGGTGACTGTGGGGGCCATTTTAGTACAGTGAACTCATTGTCATGTTCAAGAAACCAATTTGAAATGATTCGAGCTTTGTGACATGGTGCATTATCCTGCTGGAAGTAGCCATCAGAGGATGGGTACATGGTGGTCATAAAGGGATGGACATGGTCAGAAACAATGCTCAGGTTTTAATTTTTTAATTTAAACGATGCCCAATTGGCACTAAGGGGCCTAAAGTGTGCCAAGAAAACATCCCCCACACCATTACACCACCACCACCAGCCTGCACAGTGGTAACAAGGCATGATGGATCCATGTTCTCATTCTGTTTACGCCAAATTCTGACTCTACCATCTGAATGTCTCAACAGAAATCGAGACTCATCAGACCAGGCAACATTTTTCCAGTCTTCAACTGTCCAATTTTGGTGAGCTCGTGCAAATTGTAGCCTCTTTTTCCTATTTGTAGTGGAGATGAGTGGTACCCGGTGGGGTCTTCTGCTGTTGTAGCCCATCCGCCTCAAGGTTGTGCGTGTTGTGGCTTCACAAATGCTTTGCTGCATACCTCGGTTGTAACGAGTGGTTATTTCAGTCAAAGTTGCTCTTCTATCAGCTTGAATCAGTCGGCCCATTCTCCTCTGACCTCCAGCATCAACAAGGCATTTTCGCCCACAGGACTGCCGCATACTGGATGTTTTTCCCTTTTCACACCATTCTTTGTAAACCCTAGAAATGGTTGTGCGTGAAAATCCCAGTAACTGAGTAGATTGTGAAATACTCAGACCGGCCCGTCTGGCACCAACAACCATGCCACGCTCAAAATTGCTTAAATCACCTTTCTTTCCCATTCTGACATTCAGTTTGGAGTTCAGGAGATTGTCTTGACCAGGACCACACCCCTAAATGCATTGAAGCAACTGCCATGTGATTGGTTGATTAGATAATTGCATTAATGAGAAATTGAACAGGTGTTTCTAATAATCCTTTAGGTGAGTGTATGCTGCGTTTGCAGTGCGCAACTGATCCGCAGCTGTACCACAAACACATTCTCACTATTTTTATTTCAAATCCAGAGGTTATGCAGCAACTTTTATAAAAAACAAAAAAAATTGTCAGCATTGCGATTCTCTTTGTACACATACACTCTTTAATGGACGTATGCACGTTTAAACACAATTTAAACAACGTAGGCCTATTATTCCATGCATTACTTCTATATATATTAAGTTGGTCAAGCAAGTGGTAAAATATTTAACCATTTACTTCTATTAAAATCGCAAACATTTTAAATTAAAACTTAAAATTGACAAAAACAGCCGACTCTCATGCCTTTTCTTTTGCATTTAAATTTTAATACAATAAATCTTGCATGTCACAAAGAACTTGTTTTTCAACCTCCATGAATGAGACTACTGTTGTTCATTATGTCGCCTTGTTGAGGTAAATTGTAGTTTTCCTTGCTTTACCCCGGTTTTTAAAGTAAAAAGATGAAAAAAAAGAAGTATCTAATTAAATACATTTATGGTGAGATTACTACATTTTATTTAGTTAAATGCATTTATGGTAAAATTACTACATTTTATTTAGTTAAATGCATTTATGGTGAAATTACTACATTTTCAATTCAATCTGTGTTCATTTTGACCACGAACCATGCGCTGTCACTTTAATTCAGCGCAGCACAGCAAAAATAGACTCGTGCGGAAACGATCGCTGCACTGCTGTATACGCACTGCTCCTGGAACGAATCGACGGACTGCATCCGCGTGCAGTGTGAAAGCTCTAACCTGTTAACCTGTTAAACCTGTTAACTCTAACCTGCAAACAGAGTATGTGTGAAACGGGCGCGAGTCTCTCCATCATTGTCTGACACGGTTTGAACATACAACGCTAAAAGTTTTTAAAATGTTCAGTGCATGTCTGTGTGAGGACAAAGGACACAAGCTGTTGAAGCTCCGTCCTCTGTGCCGGGAGCAGCAGCTCATTTGAATTTAAAGAGACTGACACAAAAACGTTGAGCGTTGAGCTCGAAACTTATAGCGTTGAATCTTATAACACTTAGCGTTGAGCACGAAATTGAGCATTTTTGCTCACCCTCAAAAAGTGACAATTTTAACATGCTATAAAAATATTTTATATTTTGAAATATATTTTGAGCTAAAACTTCACATACACACTCTGGGGACATCAAAGACTTATTTGACATCTTGTGAAAATGGCATTATACCACCCCTTTAAGTGTCCCCAACTAAGCAAGACAGTGGCAAGGAACCCAAACTCCATCTGGTTACCGAATGGAGAAAAAAACCTTTGGAGAAACCAGGCTCAGTTTGGGGGGCCAGTTCTCCTCTGGCCAACGAACAAACATGCTGCGATTATGATTCCAGGCTGCATCACAAGTCAGAATTCAGATTGTGGATCGGTAGTATTCAAATATTCATCCAGTTCTTTTTGCTTGAAGATCGATTAATCACGCCGGTATGGAGCAGAAGCTGGCCATCGGGATCTGTGCGGAGGACCTGTCTAATTCTTGTGGTCTCTGCTTAGGATCAGGGTTGCTGTCATGTCGATGAGGCCTTCACAGGGGACTGGCTAGAAGACACGTTCTCTGCTGATGTTCAGGTTTTTGCATTTTTGGTCATGTCTAGGTGCAGGTCCACCATTTGATCTACAGACTAATATTAGCGTAGATGCCATTCTAATAACGATAATCGCTAATATACATTGGGTGTTATAGGAAGTGTTCCCGGTTCCGGTTCGTGAGGGCACGAAGAAATATAAAGCTGCGTATCATCAACGTAACTGAAAACTAATGCCATGCCTCCTAATGATATCTCCCAAGGGTAGCATGTACAGGATAAAAAGAAACAGTCGTAGTACTGAGCCTTGTGGTACGCCATACTGAACTTGTGATTGATATGACACCTCTTAATTTACTGCTACAAATTGGTAACGGTCAGCTGAGTATGATTTAAACCATGCCAATGCAATTCCACTAATATCAGCGTAATTTTCAAGTCTATTCAAAAGAATGTTGTGGTTGTACATACAATGCACGTGCCAGTACAGCATACGACTGCAGGGCCAAATCAAAAGAATCGTCTTTTGCAAAACGAACACTTTGGCAACTAAGTTGTTCCAGACTCTTCAGAAACCAGAAATAATATTATTTAATTTATATTCTTTTAAATATAACATAATTGTATTATAACTCGAATTATAATATACATTATGTTATAATCGCCAAGCAGGGCATTAATTGGAGAAGTGTGACATTAATCCTTCCAATTCGATTTTCATTGGCCTGCTACCCAGTGCCAAAAACACGACTAGAAGTGTGGCACAGGTAATAGCAAACCAAATCATCCTTGACTGGGGTGCACCAACTAACATTTAATCTGATCAGGGAAGTAAATTTACAAGGAGGATGTGAAATGCTAAACATCAGACAGAAGTACCACAGGCTTTTGCAGGTCACAAGAGATCTGCACTAACTAAATGTGTGAACAACACTATAAAACAGCGAATGCTAAGCAGGCAACACTGAAAATTTCTCCCCACAGATCTGGCTGTAATGAGAGCAACTTGAAGTAAAGCCATGGGCATCAACCCATTGGAACTCATGACACTATGAGTGATAAAAACTCGTTTTGCTAATGCTCATGACACAGCAGACTGTGAAGGCTCAACTGCAAGAGCAGCTTTAGGTGTCACACACTGCACTGAAACAACAGCAATAATTCAGACCTGGTCAGTTGAAACTCGGTTTCATGTGACAACTGGAATTTAAATGGCAATGGACTCGATAATGGAGCAAGTAAAATAATTCCATATGTCTGAATTTGAAGCTGTTGAAAACATCAGAATTAACTGTGGTTCTCTCTGCATTTGTTTATGTCTTAGGTTTACCACTGCAGTTCCTTGGAGGATGGATGCCAGGATGGGCCTGACCCCACCTGCATCAAAGCCAAGACAGCGGGACTGTTAGAACATAACCTGAGATTTGGGAGATGGGTGAAAAGACATTTCAAGAGGCCATTCACACCACACAGTAGCACATCACTGCATAAGTATGGCCTCCCAGCATAAAACCGGAACTAAAGTTGCAACACAGATGTTATAGATTAGATTCCACCCATCTCCTAGACATGAACACTGAATATACACCTCCATCACTACACCCTCACAGCATCATCACCTGGAATAGATCAAGTCAATCCAGGCTGAACACTACATATCATAAGAAGACAAAGATGGCATAGAGTCCAAAAGTGTTACTTCACTAAAGATATATTGTCCATCTTTACACTAACAGATCCAGATAGCTTCACACACATAGGATGGTAAAGCTGATCCCATAATGACAGTCTAACACAGGCACACATATAGCAAACACTATTCAAAAAACTCATGGGAAAACAATATACACACAAATGGCTACAGTCACAAATCGATGGTGGAAATTCTAAAGCAGAGCTATTAAAATTCAAAATGTTTAAACTTTCTGATTGTTATTGTGGTGGTTGGAAAATCAGAGGGCCCCTGATTTCTCAACATACCACTAATAACAGAAACATTATCAAAACGGATGGATCTGAAGTGTAAGCTCTTCAATAAATTACAAAAATTACAATTTAACCATGCCATTGACTGCGACTTAGCCAGTATAACCCCCCCGTCCCCCAGTGCTCAATCGTGAAGTGGACATTTAAGATGCTTTTCAGGTGTCTCACACAAAGCAGTGTGGAACCAAGGAGAAGCCCTTCATCCATTGAGGTCTGCCCAGACAACCGCACCGCTGAAGGTGACAGGATTGGTCAAGAGGGGACAGATTATCGTCATGGAGAAGGTGCCACAGAAGCAGAATTTTCTCCATGAAGGAATGAAACGTCAACTGAACAAGTCACAAAGGTCCAGATTGACTCTATATGAACTTTGCTTACATTCTACGCTGGACCACAGGAAGAAAACCTGAACGCATTCATCCACCTGCTGAACTCAAGATACATACACCTGGTGAGACCGGGTGTTCTGCAGGTGAACACAGCCCTCTGAAAGCTTCTACAGATGCTAACATTGCAAAGACAATTTTTGAGCTAAATCTCAAAGACTACAACGAACGTCTAACAGTGACTCATCTGAATTTGACCCACGGCGTCAAGGAGGGAAAACTGCAAGACTGGAGAAACTGGAAGAACTGGAAGAGAGGGCTACTCTCTGAGAAAACATAGGAAATTGACATTTGAACTCTCTTGCTATATTACCATCCCCATTCGAGACACGATCACACTTAGATTAGATTAACAGAAAACATCCTTTCTTTCATATAGGAGGTAAACCACTGGAGGGGCCATATCTTGAATGACAACCACAACTGCAGATAAATATATTTAAAAAATTTTTTTTTAAAGATGACACTGTGAATATAGAAATGTGAAATGATCAATTAAAATTCAGTTGGTTATTAATACAAAGCAATAATATTTGCTTTGTATTAATATTAAGAAGTATTTAAAATAATTTGTAAGAATCTGTTCTTTAAAAAAACTGACATGAATATTACAGTTTTTCTCGATTGCTTAAACACATTTCTTGAAACTATGCCTCGTATTCTCAAAACTATAAACACAAATCCATAACGTCTCACCCAATTCCCCAAACATCCTATTTTCAGGTCAAAATGAAGCTCTACACTCAAAACCATTCACTCTTGCTGAAAAACCAAACTTTGCCCTCAGACAGGACACACAAGCCCTCAAAATCACACACACTACAACATAGTCTAAGACACTGGTGCAATAAATTCAAAACAACATTTCCAAAACTGGTAAGTTATGTTGCTTGTGGTTCCCCCCCTCACAAACCTTTTCACATGATGAACACAAAAGACACAACCAGTGGATACATTGGCACATTTTTATTCATACACAGAAAACACACACACAAAAACATTTTTTTTTCCTGTTTTACTCTTTTTTTTTTACTTTTTTTTTTTTTACTCTCTCCTCTAAATTTTTTTTTATATTTACTTACAGTAAGATGTGTGTGACCACCATATGACAGTAAAAGAACACACACAAACCATATTCTAATATGGAATTCGAATCGTATTGGAATGGTAAAGAGTGTTGGGACGTGACAGGAGGGCCTCCACTCAAGGATACAATATGATGGACACGTCTAAGAATGTTCCACATATGGTTGAAATACCATCATTTGCCTAGAAAGATAACATTCTGGGAGTCAAGACTATAAAGGAGAAAGGATGCCCTCCCTTCACTGTCACACTATATAATCACTCTGTGTGACTGTACGACTGCTGGCCTTTTCTTGCAAGAAAATAAACCTCATCAAAGACTATTGTAAATGTTTGTCTCTTATTCAGTGATAGAATTTTGTTTGCCACCACACCTCCATGAAGGTTCTCGAGGCGACGGTAAAGCGACTCAAATTTGGCCTTACTCGTAGCCGAGCCTCCCTCATAGTCATACCATTGATAAAGACATGGGCAACTAGAGTGGCTTGAATTTCATCTGACACTGCTTGTCTTCTTGTCCTTGCCCTTCCTCCTCCTCATTCTTATCCCTCTTCCTTCATGTCTTTCTGGATCCATTGTTCCAAAACACAATAAACGGATTTGGGCCCTTTTATCTATCTATTGAAGGATCTGATTGATGTGTGTTCAATTTTGACTCTTAGTGTTTCCACTTGGGTAATTGTGTGCTCACTGAGCTGAAGCTGTGCTGACTTGAGTGAACAATTTTGAATGCTAGTGCTTTCTAAATGACAACATGGTCTAAGCAATGAGAAATGAAGGGATTTGTGTGTAGAGTTTTGCAGTGACAGTTCAACAAATCTGACTCATGTGTCAAAACAGGGAATAGTGTTTATAGTTTAGGGAAATGGGTGTGCTTTTTGATAAATGGCATTATGGTTTTGAAATTTTAGTTCAAAAGCCTGGTTATAGTGTTTAAGCAATCGAGAAAAACTGTAAAGGCCCCTCGATGCCTTTAAGTGTTATTGCCTTGCTTTGGGCCATTTATCAGAAGAAGAAACTTTGATTTTGTCCATCAGGAATTGATTGGATCATTGGATTGTTGTGGTTTGCTACTGCAGTGATCTTATGTGAGTGGCAGGTTGATCCCGCCAAACACGTCATCATAGAAGAGAAGAGATGTTGATGTTGTTGCAAGAAGGAGGGGAAGTTATTTTGTAAAGGTTATGAATACACATGAATAAAAAAAGATGAATCATTTAAAAAAAAAAAAAAAAAAAAAACACTGCAATATTTCATTAAAAAAACAAAACAATAATAAAAAAATCAAGCAAGAATTGCCCATTTTGATTTCATGGTAAATTTAGAGGCATATGTAATTTTGGCCACTAGTCTAAAGGTTGCATTTTCAAAACAAAAACAAAGGTATAGCTTGATGACACTGTAAAGGAGCATGGAATGATGGGAGTTGTCGTCTTTACCTCCACTGCCAATGGAAATCAATCCGACGGGATTGGATCTAACCGCTACGTTTGATCCTGACTTTTTATTCTAATACATTTTCCGCAAGTAATGTAATGTTTAATGCTAAATTACTACTCATACATGACACTTTATTTGTCTAATTACATGGTGGGATAAGGCAGGGAAAGTACATTTGCAAAAAGGCTGACTTACTATTTACGTATAATATACTGTAAAAAAAAAAAAGTTGAGAAAACTTAAAAGTTTAAGGCAACCAGCTGCAGGACATTTTTGAGTTTTCTCAACTTACGTGTTTGAGTTATCTCAACTTTTCTCAACTTTTTTCATGTTAAATAGTTGAATAAACTTTAAAAACTGAATTTGTCATACAAAACGTAAGTTGGATTTTTTACAGTGTATAGACCTACTGTATTTACAGTTTTTTACAATCGCTATGACAGATTTTTCAATACATTTAACGTATTCAATACATTTACGTTTCCTAAACTCTTAACGCACCAACACACCTAAAACACACAATTGGCAAAACGGTTAATTTCATGCTCAAAATCACACATTATAAACTAAACTGCAAAACTAATTTTCAAAATACAATAATACACTAACACAATACACCATGTCTACCAAAACATTAACACATGTTCTCTTACACCAGGAACATTTAGTCAATCATAGCACAATGTCATAAAAAACACTAACATCAGATGGAATTACAGAAACTGCATTATTTTATGTGTCAGGTCTGCCCTTATACAACAGACATATTATTCTATAGATATATTATACTATATCTATTATATCTATAGATATTATATTGATCATAGATTGTGTTTTGCACTGCAGTTTCTTTTGAAGTCTCTCTACATTTTTGTTTTGTTTGTAATGTAAATGCATTTTGTTGTTGTTTTTTTGCAGCAGAAATTCAATACAACAAAATAAATGACCCTTCTTAGAGTAGCTTTATGGAATGTATGGTTTATGAAAAAAAGATGACAGAGACAGAATTACTGCAGTAACGGCTTTATTTGCAACAGGACATTTATAGCTGCCATTTACAGTATTACTGTATGTGAAAATACAAAATATACAAACAGAAAAGGCCATCTTCTAATCTGCCCGGTCTTCTGCATTTGTCCACATGTTCTCATCCACATCACACCTGATATCTTCCCTGGCAAGGCATCTTGGGAAGAATCTTTTACAGTAACATGCCTTATCCACCCCTGGCAGTGTTCAGCTGTGAGGTCTTGGTATACAGCATCTTTTGCATACAGGAGGGACATTTGGTCCTGTGGACTATGGTCAAAAACCTTTCATCTCCAGGCTGAGAAAACTCCTCAATGGGGTTGAGGAAAGGGAAGTAAGGGGAAAATGGACATCATCCTCTGATGGGCGTCAAACCAGGCTGTGACTAGACGGGAATGGTGGAATGCCACATTGTCCCATATTTGCATAACTTCAATCAGCTGTTTCTCACTAGCAATGGAATAATGTGAAAATACAAAATATACGAACAGAAAAAGCACCAGAAGAATAAAAAAAAAAAAAAAGAGTCATCTTCTAATTATTTGCATAATTCAATCGGCTGTTTCTCAGTAAGAATAGAATAAAATACAGGGGATATATTTGTGTTTCAATTCACAATATAAGCAGCTGTTTACCTTGACTTTAGCCTGTAAGGTTAGGTTTAGAACATGGTGTTATCTGTTCTGACATACAGTGTTAAAGCATTGGTAAATTTGGCAGTAAAAATCCATTGTTTTGGTCTTGTTTGAGCTTGTGTGTAAAAGAAGTTCAAGCATTTTAAATTTGTGTTAATTGTATGCATTTTGTGTTAAAGCAACAAGAACTGTGTTAATAGTATAGCTTACACAGGCGGATGTAGTGCTAACTGTGTTAAGGGTTTTGGAAAGTTGTTAAAAGTATTGAAAAATCTGTCATAGCAATCGTAAAAAACTGTAATTACACTGCCATAGACTTTTGTTAAACAGTGTTAGGAAATTCCACAACGATATTGATTCTCGTTTTATTTCTCGTCTTATTCAAAACTCTTCTTGGGTCATTTGATTCACCCATTGCCATGGGCTGCGTCCAAAATCACATACTCTCTTGAGTAAAGCAATTACTTTACACCACTAAAAAAGTGCATTCTATTTAGTATGAGTGTGTGTAGTATGAATTTAATATGGACGTATTACATTCGTCATGTTGTCATTATCATGCGACTTACTAGCATCAGTTACGTCGCTTCACTGTATTCATAAATCCTCTCCCATGGCCTCATGGGATAGTAAAGTGTCCATTGAATGCTCACTTCAGAATCTACAACCCCAAATCAGAAAAAGTTGGGACACTGTACAGATTGTGAGTAAAAAAGGAATGGAATAATTTACAAATCTCATAAACTTATATTTTATTCACAAAAGAATATAGATAACATATCAAATGTTGAAAGTGAGACATTTTGAAATGTCATGCCAAATATTCGCTCATTTTGGATTTCATGAGAGCTACACATTCCAAAAAAGTTGGGACAGGTAGCAATAAGAGGCCGGAAAAGTTAAATGTACATATAAGGAACAGTTGGAGGACCAATTTGCAACTTATTAGGTCAATTGGCAACATGATTGGGTATAAAAAGAGCCTCTCAGAGTGGCAGTGTCTCTCAGAAGTCAAGATGGGCAGAGGATCACCAATTCCCCCAATGCTGCGGTGAAAAATAGTGGAGGAATATCAGAAAGGAGTTTCTCAGAGAAAAATTGCAAAGAGTTTGAAGTTATCATCATCTACAGTGCATAATATCATCCAAAGATTCAGAGAATCTGGAACAATCTCTGTTCGTAAGGGTCAAGGCCGGAAAACCATACTGGATGCCCGTGATCTTCGGGCCCTTAGACGGCACTGCATCACATACAGGAATGCTACTGTAATGGAAATAACAACATGGGCTCAGGAATACTTCCAGAAAACATTGTCGGTGAACACAATCCACCGTGCCATTCGCCGTTGCCAGCTAAAACTCTATAGGTCAAAAAAGAAGCCATATCTAAACAGGATCCAGAAGCGCAGGCGTTTTCTCTGGGCCAAGGCTCATTAAAAATGGACTGTGGCAAAGTGGAAAACTGTTCTGTGGTCAGACATATCAAAATTTGAAGTTCTCTTTGGAAAACTGGGACGCCATGTCATCCAGACTAAAGAGGACAAGGACAACCTAAGTTGTTATCAGCGCTCAGTTCAGAAGCTTGCATCTCTGATGGTATGGGGTTGCATGAGTGTGTGTGGCATGGGCAGCTTACACATCTGGAAAGGCACCATCAATGCTGAAAGGTATATCCAAGTTCTAGAACAACATATGCTCCCATCCAGACGTCGTCTCTTTCAGGGAAGACCTTGCATTTTCCAACATGACAATGCCAGACCATATACTGCATCAATTACAATATCATGGCTGCGTAGAAGAAGGATCCGGGTACTGAAATGGCCAGCCTGATTTGGTGCATCATAAAGAGGAAGATGCAACAAAGAAGACCTAAGACAGTTGAGCAACTAGAAGCCTGTATTAGACAAGAATGGGACAACATTCCTATTCCTAAACTTGAGCAACTTGTCTCCTCAGTCCCCAGGCATTTGACTGTTATAAAAAGAAGAGGGGATGCCACACAGTGGTAAACATGGCCTTGTCCCAACTTTTTAGCGCAATTTTCCACCGGACAAAATTGCGCTTGTTAACTCATGATTTCTGTTCTGTGCGTCTGTGCGCACCAATCTTGCACTTCTATCTACTCCTCAACCAGACCACCTAGAGACTTCGGGTTTTCGGCATTATGTTAAGGAAGGTCTAATCTCGGGAACACACAAAAAAAATCCAGGAAAAGATTTACTATCTCTAAGTGTTGTGATCCCATGAGGTGAGAAAATTGCGCTAAAACACTCACCGAGTTTATATTACTTGTTTGAGATGTGTTGATGCCATGAAATTTAAAATCAACTTATTTTTCCCTTAAAATGATACTTTTTCTCAGTTTAAACATTTGATATGTCATCTATGTTGTATTTTGAATAAAATATTGAAATTTGAAACTTCCACATCATTGCATTCTGTTTTTATTCACAATTTGTACAGTGTCCCAACTTTTTCTGATTTGGGGTTGTAGTAGTAGGTCATCCGGGTATTTTTTGCCTACTGTTTTATGAGTACTGTGAATTCAGACATACTACTTTTGTCACATACTCTTTTTCGCCTTCTAGGGAAATATGCTAAACTTAGGCAGCTGACTTGTTGTCTCGCTGCCTTATAGTCAATGACTCTACAGGCAGCGTTTGCGCATAATGGTACCTCACGAAACTGATTTTAAACAGACTTCTGAGTCAGTGTAACAGTTTAATGTCTACAGCAAAATAGAGTGAGAGTTGGTGGAAACTAAACAAATATTGGTAACACTTAGGTTCATTAGTTAACTAGCTTAGTTAACATGAACTAAGAATGAACAATAATTCTACAGCATTCATTAATCTTTGTTAATGTTAATTTCAACATGTACTAATATACATTACTAAAATCAAAGGTTATTTGTTAACATTAGTTAATGCACTGTGAACTAACATGAACAAACAATGAACAGCTGTATTTTTATTAACTAAAATTAACAAAGATGAACTAATACAGTAACAAATATTGCTCAATGTTAGTTCACGTTAGCTACAGTTTTTCTCAATTGCTAAAACACAATTTCTGAAACCTTGCTCCTTTTTCTGAAAACACAAAACCTCATCTTCAAGCACTATTTACAAAACCTCGGACTCCTCTTGCAAAATGAAACTTTCGCCTCAAAACAGTTTTACCTGTGTTCAAAATCAAACACTGCTCTCAAATCATAAACAAAGTGATCAAAATGATATACACTATCAAGCAGTCAGTAAACAATACACCAAAAAATAGAAAACACATTGTTCAAAACATATAGTTCTCGAAAGATATCTATGGACTGCTATTCTGTTTGTAGACTTACCCGTGACTGTACCATCAAAAAGTTCATTTGTGACATACTGTATGACTGCACTTGATAAAAGGAAATAAAAAGAAAAGTAAAAAACAAAAAAACAAACATATAGTTCTCACGGAGAAGTAAACTTTAAATCTCAAAACAAATTTCATATTTTTCCGTCATTGTCTTTTGATGAACGAAAACATGTTCTATAGTAGCTTTTTTTATTCTTCCTCCTCCTTGTACCCCTATTTTTACAGTACTGTACCCTGCATCTCACAAACTTGTCCTTTGTATCTGTGATACTGTAATTCTTGTTCTTTGTTGATATGAACCTGCAACCAGTCAAAATCTATTGAGCAGTCAGTACTGTAAACAAATGGAAAGCACAATGTTCAGGGCCATACAATTTGTTCATACAGTATACAGCCTACAATGCACTGTACTACAGTATACAATGCTAAAAGGGACAAAAATTAAAGGAGTAAACGTGATCAGTGTGCTTCTTCTTGTCTCTGGGCATCATTTGAAACGGGTTAAATCAATGTTGAGTGGTTGTGTTCACTCAATGACGTGTGTTCTCTATTTACAGTTTTTTTTATTCGCTTTGGTACTATTTTCACAAGTTAGGTGTACATTTTCCAAACTCTTGGTGCTAATATCACAACAGATCATCAAAAGTGCACTTTTTTTCAAACATTTCATTATGTTTTCAATTGTGTTAGCACAATACACAAAATCACAAAGTATCCTTTTCACAACACAAAATAAGTGTTTCGTCTACATAAATGTTTCATTCACAGTAACTGCCTTTCATAATGCTCTTATTATCAAACTTTTGATTTGCATCTCTTCTTGTTCAGTTTAATACATGTGTCTATTATTTAATCCAACTGATCTTAATGGTTAATCAATGAATCATTTGGTACACCTATAGATTTCTATAGATATTGATTCTAAAAACAGTTTCTATAGAACTAGTTTGCAATTTCTGATATGGAAAACCAAATGTAATGAATTATTTTTACATAAGTGATTTATAGATAATAACCAACCTCCATCCTGAATAAGCGGGAGCGAATAAACCCGGTGATAAAACACCCTTTCAACAATGCGGTAAATGGATTTACAGTATTTCACAATTGCTAAAACACTAAACCCCATTCTCTGAACCCAGTGCTCAGTGGCCTAAACCCATTTGTCGAATCAGTCACTCTGTAGGCAAAACCTTAAACAAGTTCAGGTAGTTAAGACACTGTTTGCAAATCTCATCCACTCTTTTTGCAAAACTCTAAACACATTCTCACTCACTAAAACACATTTTGCACTGTGTTGCAAAATGGTAAATACATGTGGCAAAAGTTAAACACAACTACAACACCGCTGTCATCGTTTACACACAACAACTCAAAATTGTTCACACTTGTTTCTAATGATGTGATCAAAAGAGTTGTCTAGAATATAAGCCAGTTCAGAGTACACAGTTGGCCCAGGTACGTTGAATGTTGATTCCAACAATGGATGGAAACAGTGTGAGAGGCAGAGGAGGAAGAGTTGGTGTAAGAGGTGGTGGACGAGGAGGAAGACCATGTTCTTGTTCATGGAATGACAATGAGGGAAGCAGGACAAAGAGTACAACCCAATCTGAGCAGATTCTCTGTGGCCACCATAATCAGGACATTCAGAGAAGAGAACAGGTAAATGTATTGTTTTTCTAATTTGTGGGACTGAAAGTTTACTGTATACATTTGATACAGTACATCAGTTTGTCAGGGGACTGGGGAAAAAAGAAAAAAAGATTTACAATACATTTTACATATGAATGTGATGTCCATTACTATTGTTACTGTATGTATACATTTGTAAGAGCATTTTCCCTTTTGTAGAATTACAAGACTACCAAATGAGGGTGGAAGGACTCCTTTGTTCTCCCATTAGCAAGAGGCTCTCCTTGACTTTGATTTTGCAAATTGCACAATATTTTGTGTTATACGCTTTTCATTTAGAGTTGTCTTTCTTCTTTGGGCTTACTTTATACTGAAAATACAGACATTCAATACTGTATTACTTGCAGTACTTACAGTATGCAATATATTTGCTGTACTGAGTTGTGAATTATTTACTTTTATTTATGGCAAAATTATTTTCTATATGCAATAAACATTTTTTTCTCTGTAACTACATGCCCTGGACGCTGTGTTCTCAATTTTTTGATGTAGTGTCTAATGAATGCTGATGAGTGGTTATATATCGACTGGCTGTGTTTATGTTTTGAAAGCATAGTTTGATTTTGAGCACAGATCAAATGGTTTTGAGGCAAGTGTTTGATTTTGCCAGAAGAGTCAGGGGTTTTGTGAATGTAGTTTAAAGACTGGGTTTTGTGTTTAAAGTTTTGAGAATATGGGTGAAGGTTTCAAGAAATGTGTCTTAGCAATTGTGAAATACTGTAAATATCTCGGTATCACAATCACCCCATCCATTAAAGATTTAATATTCTGTAACTATGATCCTATGATTTCTACAGTAAATGAATCCATGAATAGCTGGTCATCAATGCCAATCTCACTTTTAGGGCGTATAAATATAATCAAGATGAATATATTGCCAAAGTTTTTATACCTATTTCAATCCATTCCTTTACCCCCGCCGCCACAGTTCTTCTCCAAAATGAAGCAATTATTTACTAAGTTTATTTGGAATAACAGGAGGTCAAGGTTGAGACTGTCACTTCTTTACCTACCTTATGAGAGAGGAGGGTTACAATTACCTAATTTACAATGGTACTTTTGGGCTGCTCAAATTAGAGCTGCAATGTACTGGTTTTCACCTGAACCTTACTTACCATGGGTGCAAATTGAAAGTATCTGCACTAAAGGCCAGCGACTTGACACTTATTTATACTCTGCATCGGTTAAAAAACTGAAGCGGCTCACTGATAACCCCTTTGTGAGAAACACAATTAATGTCTGGCACAATGTACAGTCATTTCTTGGTGAATCTACTTTGTTTTCAGGCTTTTCACCAATATGGGGGAATGATAACTTTTCTCCTGGGAAACAAGACCAAGGTTTTAAAATGTGGGCAACAATGGGCATCTGTAAAGTAATGGATCTATATAAGGATAGTAAACTAGCTTCATTTGAGGAACTTAGAAATGAATATAATATACCTCGGACGCACTTATTTAAATATTTACAGTTAAGGAGTTTTGTTTATGCACAGACACATTCCTATATACAACCCCGCTTGTCCATGTTAGAAAACCTAGCTGTGAATAATTGTACTGGCAAGGGTCAGATATCTTTACTTTATAACATCCTGGTGAAAAACCATAAAGACTCTACTGAGCATAAGAAAACTCAATGGATGAATGACTTAAAAACAGATATCTCAGAGGAGGACTGGATAGAGGTGTGCTCTAGAGCACAACTTTTAACAATAAATACCCATCTTAAACTGATTCAATATAATTGGATTATGAGGACTTATGTTACTCCTGAAAGACTGAATAAGATGAATCCTAATATTCCTGATATCTGTGTTAAATGTAATGCCGAAAAGGGCACCTTATTTCATTGTCTGTGGGACTGTTCAGAGATACGTAAGTTCTGGAATGAAGTTATAAAGTGTATTTCTAAGATGACCTTAAATCCAGTGCCTGACGATCCTGCACTTTGCATTCTTAATTTGTATCCAAAGGACTGTATGTTAAACCGCGAAGAGAAGAAAATTATAGACTTATGTCTAGTACAAGCTAGACGCTTGATTTCTCTCTGCTGGAAAGATGTCAAGAGCCCTTCTGTTGGTCGCTGGCTGAAAGAACTATCAACATGCCTTATCCTTGAAAAGTTAACATACACAGTGAAAAAGAAATCAGCCGAATTCAGAGAGATTTGGAATCCCTTCCTTGCATTCTTGGAGAACTGTGAAGTCGAGGAAACTTGAAGGCAATATGTCCCTAACTGTTGATACCTCCTAAGCTGTGTATGATTATATAATGTCGTTACCTAGTGTTGTGTTTTTTTTTGTTTTTTTGGGGGGGTGGGGGGAGCGGATTCTTTTATAGTTTGACTGTTATATGTTTTTTGTAAACCGTTAAAATTCAATAAATACATGTTTATAAAATAACCAACCTCCATGATTTTCAAAGTGTGTGAACATGCATGTGTGTGTGTGTGTGTGTGAGAGAGAGAAAGATACAGAGAAATTTGCCATTTGTGAAAATACTGTAAAGCAGAATAGAGTATAAGGGAGAGGAAACCGTCAATGACTGTAAAACATCAGATTGATCAGAGATGCATCAGTAAGGGAGACAGACGGCATCAAATACAGTATTTTACATTACAGTATGTATGCCATGTGATACTGTAAACATGGTAGAGACATGGTAGTTACATTACTGTAACTCAACCTTCATCTTTAAAGGTCCACTACAGTATATTCAGTCAAATAGTCAAAATCATTTACTGTATTCATTGTCAGCAAACTCTGTTCTAGCACAGAACATCATGGCTGTGCTTCATCACACCTTTTGATAACACACTGGATAGATACTATTACAAACATTATGGATTCAATTACATAAGTTAGGTTATGCACGTGTATTTTCTAATGTGGCATAGCCTGTATTACTGTAATTATTTCAGCAACAACGGTGATTTGAAACATGTATCTTGCATTGTTTGCTGTTGAATGAGCTGATTGTTAAAAGTACTAACTGGAAAGAAGATCACACTGTTGTGTTTCTGTGATTAAACCAAATGTTCTCATTACATATTACAATAATCTTGTGTTTGAAACAATGATTATGTGGACTGAAAACACGTGCAACTGAATGAAAGCATTACATCAGGTTTTGAAAGAATGACTAGCTGTGTTACAAGTGTGATGAGTTTGGATTTTTGTACTAAGAGTTTTGAAAATGTACACCTTACTTGTGAAAATAGTACCAAAGCGAATAAAAAAAAACTGTACTGTAATTACAGTTTTTTACAATCGCTATGACAGATTTTTCAATACATTTAACAAGTTTCCTAAACTCTTAACGCACCAACACACCTAAAACACACAATTGGCAAAACGGTTAATTTCATGCTCAAAATCACACATTATAAACTGCAAAACTAATTTTCAAAATACAATAATACACTAACACAATACACCATGTCTCCCAAAACATTAACACATGTTCTCTTACACCAGGAACATTTAGTCAATCATAGCACAATGTCATAAAAAACACTAACATCAGATGGAATTACAGAAACTGCATTATTTTATATGTGTCAGGTATGCCCTTATACAACAGACATATTATTCTATAGATATATTATACTATCTATTATATCTATAGATATTATATTGATCATAGATTGTGTTTTGCACTGCAGTTTATTTTGAAGTCTCTCTACATTTTTGTTTTGTTTGTAATGTAAATGCATTTTGTTGTTGTTTTTTTGCAGCAGAAATTCAATACAACAAAATAAATGACCCTTCTTAGAGTAGCTTTATGGAATGTATGGTTTATGAAAAAATAAGACAGAGACAGAATTGCTGCAGTAACGGCTTTATTTGCAACAGGACATTTCTGCAAGATAACAAAAATATGCAATATAGCTGCCATTTACAGTATTACTGTATGTGAAAATACAAAATATACAAACAGAAAAGGCCATCTTCTAATCTGCCCAGTCTTCTGCATTTTTCCACGTTCTCATCCACATCACACCTGATATCTTCCCTGGCAAGGCATCTTGGGAAGAATCTTTTACAGTAACATGCCTTATCCACCCCTGGCAGTGTTCAGCTGTGATGTCTTGGTATGCAGCATCTTTTGCATACAGGAGGGACATTTGGTCCTGTGGACTATGGTCAAAAACCTTTCATCTCCAGGCTGAGAAAACTCCTCAATGGGGTTGAGGAAAGGGAAGTAAGGGGCAAGGAAAATGGACATCATCCTCTGATGGGCGTCAAACCAGGCTGTGACTATAGACGGGAATGGTGGAATGGTGGAATGCCACATTGTCCCATATTTGCATAACTTCAATCAGCTGTTTCTCACTAGCAATGGAATAATGTGAAAATACAAAATATACGAACAGAAAAAGCACCAGAATAAAAAAAAGAGTCATCTTCTAATTATTTGCATAATTCAATCAGCTGTTTCTCAGTAAGAATAGAATAAAATACAGGGGATATATTTGTGTTTCAGTTCACAATATAAACAGCTGTTTACCTTGACTTTAGCCTGTAAGGTTAGGTTTAGAACATGGTGTTATCTGTTCTGACATACAGTGTTAAAGCATTGGTAAATTTGGCAGTAAAAATCCATTGTTTTGTTCTTGTTTGAGCTTGTGTGTAAAAGAAGTTCAAGCATTTTAAATTTGTGTTAATTGTATGCATTTTGTGTTAAAGCAACAAGAAATGTGTTAATAGTATAGCTTACACAGGCGGATGTAGTGCTAACTGTGTTAAGAGTTTTGGAAAATTGTTAAATGTATTGAAAAATCTGTCATAGCAATCGTAAAAAACTGTAATTCAGCAACAACGGTGATTTGAAACATATATCTTGCATTGTTTGCTGTTGAATGAGCTGATTGTTAAAAGTACTAAATTGAAAGAAGATCATACTGTTGTGTTTCTGTGATTAAACCAAATGTTCTCATTACATATTACAATAATCTTGTGTTTGAAACAATGATTATGTGGACTGAAAACACGTGCAACTGAATGAAAGCATTACATCAGGTTTTGAAAGAATGACTAGCTGTGTTACAAGTGTGATCAGTTTGGATTTTTGTACTAAGAGTTTTGAAAATGTACACCTTACTTGTGAAAATAGTACCAAAGCGAATAAAAAAAACTGTATATTTAATTGTTGCCACTTGTGTTTACCAGTATGGATGGCATGTGCATTAGAGTGCAGAATGTGTTCTGAGAATGAGAATGTGTTTAGAGTTCTGCTGAAAAGTCTAAGTGAGATCTGCAAATTGTGTTTTACCATGTGAAATGGTTTAAGGTATTGACAACAGACTGCACAATTAGCTAAATGAGTTCAGGCAACTGAGAACTTTGTTCAGCCAATGGGTTTTAGTGTTTTAGCAATTGAGAAAAACTGTATTACAGTTTTTCTCGATTGCTTAAACACATTTCTTGAAACTCTGCCTCGTATTCTCAAAACTATGAACACAAATCCATAACGTCTCACCCAATTCCCCAAACATCCTATTTTCAGGTCAAAATGAAGCTCTACACTCAAAACCATTCACTCTTGCTGAAAAACCAAACTTTGCCCTCAGACAGGACACACAAGCCCTCAAAATCACACACACTACAACATAGTCTAACACACTGGTGCAATAAATTCAAAACAACATTTCCAAAACTGGTAAGCTATGTTGCTTGTGGTGTTTTTCCTGTTTTACTCTTTTTTTAACTTTTTTTTTACTCTCTCCTCTAATTTTTTTTTTAGATTTACTTACAGTAAGATGTGTGTGACCAACATATGACAGTAAAAGAACACACACAAACCATATTCTAATATGGAATTCGAATGGTAAAGAGTGTTGGGACGTAACAGGAGGGCCTCCACTCAAGGATACAATATGATGGACACGTCTAAGAATGTTCCACATATGGTTGAAATACCTAGAAAGATAACATTCTGGGAGTCAAGACTATAAAGGAGAAAGGAAGCCCTCCCTTCACTGTCACACTCTGCAGCCACACAGACTGTACGACTGCTGGCCTTTTCTTGCAAGAAAATAAACCTCATCAAAGATTATTGGAAATGTTTGTCTCTTATTCAGTGATAGAATTTTGTTTGCCACCACTCCTCCTTGAAGGTTCTCGAGGCGACGGTAAAGCGACTCAAATTTGGCCTTACTCGTAGCCCAGCCTCCCTCATAGTCATACAATTGATAAAGACATGGGCAACTAGAGTGGCTTGAATTTCATCTGAGACTGCTTGTCTTCTTGTCCTTGCCCTTCCTCCTCCTCATTCTTATCCCTCTTCCTTCATGTCTTTCTGGATCCATTGTTCCAAAACACAATAAACTGATTTGGGCCCTTTTATATATCTATTGAAGGTTCTGATTGATGTGTGTTAAATTTTGATCTTAGTGTTTCCACTTGGGTAATTGTGTGCTAACTGAGCTGAAGCTGTGCTGACTTGAGTGAACAGTATTGAGTGCTAGTGCTTTCTAAATGACAACATGGTCTAAGCAATGAGAAATGAAGGGATTTGTGTGTAGAGTTTTGCAGTGACAGTTCAACAAATCTGACTCATGTGTCAAAACAGGCAATAGTGTTTATAGTTTAGTGAAATGGGTGTGCTTTTTGATAAATGGCGTTATGGTTTTGAAATTTTAGTTCAAAAGCCTGGTTATAGTGTTTAAGCAATCGAGAAAAACTGTAACTAATGTTAACTAATGAACCTTATTGTAAAGTGTTACCCAATAACTTCAGTAGTAGTACAGTAACTATCAGAAGTCACAAACTGACCAGCAACCTTTCAGACGCCATCTTGCTTTGTCTAGCTCAACTGTCACCAGATGGAACGCATAGGATTATGGGATATCAAGGGCAGCTTTTCTGATGCAGAAACTTTAGGATATTTTAATGCAAAAGTCTTACATATTGTGCCTTTAAAGGAGAACTCCGGTCAATTTTAACATTGAGCTCATTTTTTTGTACATTTGGAGTGCTGTCAATACAGAGAACAACGACAAAAATCGGTGTTGCCTACACCATGCTATCCTCTTTTTAAAATTTGCACCCTGTTGACTTCAATGGGGCAAGTTTTAAACCTGCTTTTAGCCTCTTAACATCCTTGATGTGTCATTACAAGTGCACAGGTCATGTGAGTGATTCCTTCAGAGTGAACACGGGTGAATCTGACTGCAGTAGATGTAAAAGATATGAATAAAAATGATATTTATTTAGCCAGCGCTCATACCTGTATTTACATCCTGTTTTCAGTCAAAGTCCATAGTAATCGATTGTCGAGTTCACGCACATTGGTTTAGTACCTATGATCATGCGCGTGAACTCGACAATCGATTACTATGGACTTCGACCGAAAACAGGATGTAAATACAGGTATGTGCGCTGGCTGAATAAACATCATTTTTATTAATATCTTTCACATCTACTGCAGTCAGATTGACCCGCGTTCACTCTGAAGGAATCACTCACATGGCTGGGCACTTGTAATGACACATCAAGGATGTTAAGAGGCTAAAAGCAGGTTTAAAACTTGCCCCATTGAAGTCAACAGGGTGCGAATTTTAAAAAGAGGATAACACGGTGTAGGCAACACCGATTTTTGTCGTTGTTCTCTGTATTGACAGCACTCCAAATGTACAAAAAAATGAGCTCAATGTTAAAATTGACCGGAGTTCTCCTTTAAGCATCCCTCTTGAACTGGATTCTTTTTTTTTTTTTTTCAGATGGAACACACAGACAGCATAAAGCTGCATATAGGCCTAATATATTTGTATTTTTTTTTACATTAGGTACATTTCTCAAATAACTCAATCCAGAATTTGCAAAACAAAGACTATAACACCTAACTGCATTCTAGCATGTGATCGAGAGGGTTTATAAAAGGCCTACAAACATCTGTCGCCTTTTGAGAGACCGTGAATGAATAGGTGATCCAGTGAACGTCCCAGTTGTGACACACCGAACAGCTTGTGAATAGAAAAGCTCCATTCAGCATATAGTGTGAACAGGGAAAATTCCAGAAACCATGTAACCCATTTAAATCAGGGGGGAAACATTGGCATTGTGCTCCACTTTGCTTTCTTAACAGATTTTGCTTTAAATATTGACACTTTTAACTGATACAAAACCCCAATATAGATAAAAATCAGCAACAAACTGAAGCAGCTTTAAAAGCCTTTTTATTTGTATCGCTCAGCAGTAAAAAGTACAGTTTATGTGCTACAAAAGATTAGACATGATTCATAATATGTGAGAGCAGTTTTTTCTTGTCAGCTGAGCAGTTATCGCTACCTCTGCTTACATATTTAAAACTCATGCCAGCACACAAAAAGGACGGAAACAACGGGGAAAAAAAATACATTTAAACAATATATATATATATATATATATAAAAATCTGCTAAGCACACAGCAAAAAAATTAGATATGTATTGAGAAAAGATGATGATATGGTCTTAAAACATGTTACCAACCTCAGTGGCACATGTTCAAAGAAAGTACAAAATAAAATAGTTTCTCTGCATGTCTTTATATCTAACAATTACACTCTATTACATCCAGTGACATCATTGACATTCATCTAAAAAAAAAATAATACTGTACAATAGAGCAGTAAGCACTGAGAATCAAAGAGAAATATAAGGAATTCATTTTGGTCTCATTTATTCTCGTCAATGTTCACACAAGGGACAGAGATAGACAGACAGAACAAACACACTCATTCACCCTTCACTAAGAAAAATGTGTCTTCTAACAATATATATATTGTTAAACAGAGCGCCAACCTGTGAAGCAATAGTAGTGCCATTTTCATCAGAGCATGATATAGCAAATAAACAAATGGGTTTATTAAAAAAATGCATTTCCACTACGGTTATACAGTATAATGCTTAGCCCTGCTAAGTTGAACACAAACACTTACAATATGAACAGATATGATGTCAAATGTGGTGCACAGTAATATTACCATACAAAGGCCTTTATATGAGACATTTCATTGGCATTTAATCATTTTTTCTACTTGCTTGTGCAACTGTCGACGTGAATTTTAGGGTGTAACGAAATCTTGATAGAAACAAAATCCTGTTTTATATAGTCTAAAGACGCACATACACCTCAGATGCATGCAACAAGACATAAACACTCATGAAAACATCTCAGACATCTAAGGAATGGGACAATAGTCGTTTTGTCTTTTGGCTGGTGACTCAACTGGGGACAAACATCTCAGAAAGTCATGATTCGGCATCCATCAAATGCAAACAGGCAATCACCTCTAGTTCCTCCGTGAGGGAAGCGAGGATTGCTGCAGTACCCACTGGACCCATCCCAGAACCGTTCCAGAATCAACGCCCTTTACCCCTGCATCCCCTTACATACGGAATTCAAGTGCGGCAGGCTTTTTTTAAGTAATCATATTAAGTATTTTGGGTAACGTCACACAAGCATCCTTACACCACGCGGCATGTTTCTCAGCACTCTGCACAACCAAAGCCACTGGAACATATGAGCAACAACACTTACTGTTTTTATTCAAAAAAGACATAAAAACCCTTATCACAATGAAGCATTGGTAGAAAATCCACATCAGAAAAATATGCAAGGGCTCCCCCTCATAGTAAATAACATTTGTTCTTTTTTGTAATATTCTTTCAGCTCCTTGAAACCAGTTTCATATATAAACCGCAGTCTTTGAAGGTTCACCACATATATGTATATAGTTATTTATATATACTCTTAAAAAAATGCAAGCAAAGAAAAGAGACTGGAAAATCCTCAGGGATTCTGTCTCCTTTTAATATAGTGTGTTTAGATATCAGAAGCCTTGTCTCTGTTGATAAAGAGAGTCTCTTGGCAAAAGGGGTTAACCAGAACCACGCCGCTGTCGCTGTAGTCACCATTAGGGGGCAGACACGTCTCCTGATCCTGAAACACAAAGAACAACATTAGCACTTGCTTTCAGGCTAACTAAAAAGCTAATCACTTAAGAGCAGCTGCTACAAAGCTAAATGCAGTTAAGGTGAAAGGAACAGGTATTCTTCTTAGGATCTATGTTCTTTACTTCTTATAGACACAAATGTGCATTTCTATGGTGTAGTGATTGAGCTCTATTGCCATGGAGACGGCGTGTGTGAAATAATGGGAGGAAATGAAGGAAGAAGCAGGTTAAATTGCACCTGTGGGAAAAGACAACTTATTATGAGGCTCTAGATTCTAAGACGATGTATTTCGTCATTCATTCGTATTTGGTCACACATATTGGGAATTCTTATTCAGACATCAAAATGAAAACATCCATCCAACTATTCTCAAATCTATCTATCTATCTAAACCAGGGATGTCCAATCCTGCTCCTGGAGGGCCACTGTCCTCCAGAGTTTAGCTCCAACCCCAATTAAACACACCTGAACCAGATAATCAAGGTCTTACTAGGCATTCTAGAAACTTCCAGGTAGGTGTGTTGAGGCAGGCTAGAGCTAAACTCTGCAGGACAGTGAGTTTGGACACCCCTGATCTAAACTGAGGGATTATGAAAAATTGTGAATAGCATAAGATACAATAGTCAACTAAAAAACACTGATATAGTGGAATACTGAGGACAAAGGAATAAAGGAAGGGAGTGGATGTCTCTGTTGGTTCTCTAAGAGGGGTAAAGGAAGATATGAACACCTGGGTCACCGGCATCCAAAACATGATTCATCATCATCATCATCATCACCATCATCATCACATTCCTGTCAGAAAATGCCAGCAAGCAGGAATGAAAAGGTGGAAAACAAGAAGCATGGAGAGGTTGAAATGGAAAATGTCAATGAAGGGATGGTAACAATCCGACAAAAGGTTCAGGGAAAAAACAACAACTGTAAACTAGTGAGTTTTTTAAATTAGAAATATGGTCACTGGACACCAGGTGGCGATATGTAACATGAATGGGAAATCCTGTTAAAACACTCTCAGTTACCATTAAATGAGTTTTTCAAGGACACATTGTCTTGATTGCAATGATTACTGTTCATTTCATAATGATACGCCAGCAAAAAAAGATAATTTAAAGTATGTATTGTGCTAAATGAGAAAAGCATCAAATAGACATCACAAAAAGTAGCTATAGAAAATGAAATATTTTATTCGATTCAACATAAAATGTTTCATATATATATACACATTTACAGACCAAAGCAGTTTGTTTAACAACCAACCTACCAGTAGGTGGCGTTAACTGTCTAAATAAGTAAGTAATTGAGTCATTCATTCATTCGATTCGTTCAAACGGCTGATTCATTCAGGAATTAAGTAAATGGTTCTCTTTATGAATGGGCCATTGAATCATTGTTTCACCTGATTGATTCGCTCAAAACGCAGAAGCCAAATGATGGCTAAAAAAGGGGGGGACAGGATCATGAAATGTTGCGAGCAGGAATTGAACCAAAATCAACCACACGAGCACCACAGCTCAGTATGTCAGAGCACATGTATTAACCGCTAGACATGTAAGAAACATTCTAGGGCTTAGAGCCCAAGGAACTCACCCAATTAGTTGTGCTGCGTTCCAATTCACCTGCTTATATACTATGCACTAAAGTATGTACTCTGTGAAAAAAGTACATACTTTTGAGTGTGTAGCAGAAGAGCAGTTAAGATTTAAAGCTACACTGTGTAACTTTTTTAGTTGATTCTTAGCAAAAAACACTTAGTTCTTTCAAAAATATATGTGTTCATTAATGTATATTTACTTCTTTCAAGTAATAAAGTATTCTCGTAAGTTTATAATCTGCCATTGAAAGTACATACGGGTGAGGGGTTCGAATGCTGGTCGCCATGTTGCCCCTCCATCTTGAAACTACATTAGCCAAAGAGGGACATACCTGTAAATTCAAGCTTCGCCTTTCGCGCTTTACACTCAGTGACACAGAGACGAATGCGAGGGGGAGATTACTCGCGACTGCCGGCAGATTTGAAAGATTGCTGATGGAGGATCACGCCTATTTTCGAGGACATGTAGCAGAGTCGCCAAGGAAGCGAAAGAGAGAATTAAAACGTCAACGCGACAGGCAAATCAGCAAGACTAAAGTCAATACTGGAGTAACTTTTCCCAGATGGAAAGAGCTCATGAGGAGCAAAGATTTTAAAACGGACGCCGAAGTTGCCTGCTTTCTTCTCGACAGGTAATTCAGCCTATTTGTGTAAATTCAAAGTTTTATAGTTGCTTGTCTAACCATAGCATGGTTGTGCATAACGCCAGAACGACCTCTAGTATAACTTGCGTTACTTTTCCTCGCGTCAATGGTGAAAAAGTATTGTTTACCTTGTAACATAAATCTGTGCTGCGACGGATCACAGGTGATAGTTTTAAAGGCGCAATTGGATGAAGTCGAACTGGAAGCCATGTTAATCTTGGAATAATACGGCCACCGTAGGAGTTAAAACGCCCTCGAAATTGAAAGGAACAGAAACTAATATTCACTGGGTAGTCATATACAATTTCACCGCTAGATGGGGGAAAATATCACACAGTGTAGCTTTAAGATATGCTTCCATGTCATAATTGCATCTTTGAAGTCAGCAAGAAATGGAAATTTACTTCTATATTCCGATTGCATATTATTGGTCTTATTATAAACGATTGACAACGAAAACGGAAAAATTTGACCCTTGTAATTTTAACTTAAAGGTGCTCTAAGCGATGTTGAGTGATGTCACTTCTTGTTGACGTTCTAAGTATTGTCAAACAAAACGGAGGCTAGCTCGACCCAGGCTCCAGGCTGGGCCAGTTCGTTTTTGTTGCCGTTTGTGGAGCCTGGGCTCTGTCTACAGAGACTGCCTTTTTTACAGTGTGTTCAGGGGACAGGCAGCTAACGGATAATGAGGAGATGTTTGCTGTATGTGACAAAAAATGTTTCGGCCTAAAAAACGCGTGACATCGCTTAGAGCACCTTTAAAATATCATAACGTGATCTTCCACTGAAACAATGACTTCTCTACAGTTGCTTGTGCCAGTTAAGTTCTTTTTTCATCACAATACGGAAGAAAAGATCTGTTGCTACTTCCGTTACATCACAGCTTTAAGCACAAAAAGCAGTGGCAATCAGTACCTCAGTCTCTAGTGATTGTATCTCGCGTGGGAGCTCCACAGCATGGCGGGTGAAGTAATCCATGGTGATGGCATCATTCCAGTAGCTCAAGTTGTTCTCCTGAGTAGATGACTTCTTCTTTTTCCTCATACAGCATACGGTAAGTAGCACGGCTGAAGAGAAGAAGACATGAATTAAAAGATTCAAATTCTATATCTAACTCTATTTTAGCTTTTAGACCACTTTGTATGATGTGTTTCAGAAAAGTTGTAAGCAAAAAATACCAAGCCACAAAGGGAATATTATGTTATCCTGCTTCTTTGGAAAAGTTCCTGTCAAAAAATGATGACAGAAAGCACAAGTTTTCAAAGCTGGAGGAAGTGTGATATTGGTTACTCACAGCATGAGGAGACAGGCACGCTAATGGCAAGAACCAACCACACAATGTCCATTTTTTCCAGGCAGATGGTGTACTCTTTGTGAGGAGGATCCAACGCAGGGCCCGACTGGTTTCCAGACCCCCATGGGCCTTGTGTGGTGGCTGGGACCTGCCTGTTCATGAAGCTCCCGCTAGCTGTGGAGGGTGCCTCTGATGTGTCCGGATCATTCGCTGCAGGCAATGAGGCTCCAGTGCTGTTGATAACGTCTGTGACATTAGTCAGGGAGACAAGAGAATCATTGGTCATGTTGGTGGTTCCATCCCTACCACCTTGGACTTCCATAGAGCTTCTACTCTCTCCTAAAGAAGTGGGATTGGATGTGGTAATGTGGTTGGAAGATGGGGCTAGAGCTGGAGAAGGAGACTGGATGTCAGTTTGTGCTGAAGTGGGATTCTCTGTTGAAGACACGTCGCGCGATGTAATGGTGTGATGTGGAGCCGACTTGTCCGCATTCTGCCCTTTGTGGGTTTTTAAGGGTGAATAGAATGGTGATGACTGATGTTGAGGGGTCACATCACTTTGAGTCCCTGAGAAAAAAGAATGACCCGAGCCAGAATTTGTGGTTTGGTTTCCACTGTCCAATGCAATAGCACTTTTCTGATTCCTATGGTCCAAACCTGAGGGCTCAAACCGGTTCACTGGCTTTCTACTGATTGTACTCGGCTTATCGGTATTAGTGCTAAAGTTCTGCTCTTGGGTTCTAGGGGTTCTATTGAACATACTTCCAGAGGTCATTTGGGGCGCTTCTGCTTTTGAAATAGGGATATGAGGTGGCTCCTGATCCCTGGGATCAACTGGATGGACCCCTACTATTGATGTCTGAACTATGGCAGAAGGTACAGTGGTCTTCGGTGTCTGGAATGGGTTGACAGTAGTGGGTCTACGGGTGGCTTCTAGAGAGGCCAGTGCCTGGTTGTGCAGATTCCCAGTGCTGGAGCCCTCCTGCAAGCTCAAGGGCCCCAGTGAGAGGGTGGAGAGGGTTCTTGTCCTCGTTGACATGGAGAAAAGGTCCCGAAGGGTTTGGCTGGGGTGAAGCTCTTCTGCAGAGAACACCAGCCCAACTGGCACAAACAGAATCAGTAGGACACCTGAGAAAGGAAAACAGACAGTAAGAGGAATTTAGACAAAAATCTTTTATGCAAATATCAAATCTCACTGCACTAAGGAAACATTTAGTTCAAGCATTATTAGTCCACAATGAGGTTCTTACAGGCCCATTCAGAGATGAGTCAAGGAACAGTTTTGAACAGTCTGAATGCTGGTATGGTTACTAAGTGTCTTGATGACATCACCACAAAAGGGCGGGACCCTGCTTTATGGTTCAAAATGGTGTTTTATGTCACCACTCCATACTTAAAAACATAGATGACACCTGATGATCAGAGTAAGGACATTGTTTCATCTGCATGCTATTTTAGTTGCTATAGAAACCAAGATTCAGCTCTTAGAAGATGGAAGGCAGTGAGAGATGAGAGAACAACATCACAAACAATATCAAGAAGACATCTGAGTCTGAGTTAGTTCAACACCAGCTACTGAGCAATCGTCATTGTTGACCTGTAGGTGTCTAAAATTGACATTCTTTATAAGATATGTGTTTCATGCTATACACAAAGAACCCTTTTAAGACTCTGTTTTTATTCAATAATCAGAACAAAGCTTAATGACCCGACCAAAGCATGATGTAAAGGAAAATTACATCATGACACTACTGATTGGCTGAATGCAACACAAAACAAACACAGTCCCAAACCCTTCACTAGTGACTATCATGAATAACAAACTTCTTTTCTACAATTACCCTGTTGCATTGATCAACAACAAGACAGCAAGTTGATTGTGTAAATGTTTAGTGAATCAGGAGTTTCCTACCAATCACAAGCTGCCCTTGCTGAACAAGCAGTGAAGAAGAGAGATAAACAGACAGTTTCTCTTTCAAGTGCTAATGCTAACTCATAATTACCATATCAAACACAAGCATGCCCATGCTAGAAAACGACATGGCTATGATGACAACATGACCATGCTGATTTCAAAGTTCACTACCACATGCAGTACATTAGAATTGAAGGTATTTGCCGTGTCCTTTTTTTTTTTTGGAATCAAAAGGTATTACATCTCCCATTCAGCCATTCCAATCCAATGCAGCATTAATAAAACATCACCCTGTAAATAAAACATGAATCACTGCTTATTTCACAACAAAGTGGCGCGTTTAGATCAGGCACAAGCTCTCAAGCTCGCTCCGCTCTGCACACATCCCAGAGCGTTTAACAAGCCGTGGATCTGAAGGTTCACACAGCCACTGAAATCATCTGATCATGAGCTCCCTGGTTCCATGTAAACACACCGCTGTCCTATTAACCAAGTCATGTTTTATAATTTATAATTCATTTTTTTTTTAAAGTTTGGAAATGGTTTTCAAGTCTGTTAGCATAAAAAAAAATCAGTGATTACTCAGTTTGGACTGAGTTTTTATCTTGGTATTTTGATGGCTTGTCTGTTCCCTCTGGATTGTGTTCTGTTGATATGAATGATGTTTTATATCAAAGATTAGCAAATGAGAAAATCAGAAGCCAACAAACTCTGAGATCACATCATTAAAGACAAAATACAAGCATTCTAGCATGCTAATCTAGTCTGTGCTAGCATGCTAATCTGCTGTACAGCCAAAACAATCTTTGTTGTTATCGCTATAAAACTGCTTTGAAACAATCTGTATTGTAAAATGCGCTATATAAATGAAGGTGACTTGACTTGTCTTGATTTAATCTTACTATTTCTGCCATATAGTATGCATATACAGTACAGGATAATATATAATAGCATACTATGCATGAAGTGCCCAACATTCCACACTTTTCCACACCAGATTTTTTGGTTAATTAAGTACATCATCCAGGTATTTGAAGTATTTTTCTTTTTGGAACTTTTATTGTGAACACACTACTCACACTTTATACTACAAAATGGCATAGAATAGTGCATAAGTACCTTTACTTCCTTCTAACTGCCACATGGAAAATGCATACTAACATATATACTAGGATGTACAGAAAATTATGGAATTGTGTAGAATGTTTGTCCATTCAAATGTAATGAGTATCTTTAAAAGATTTGGTACTACTAAGGTGATAACGTGAGATTGTCACTTTATCAATAGTCATTTTGATTATTTCAGGCTGTTTTTGCATTTTCTGCGTGTAGGACCATCAGTGAACAGACTGTGGGTGGTCTGTCTGAGTCTCAGATTAGGAGTATGATTGTTTAATTGAGATGTTGTTCCAGAAACAACAAAGGATGATCCAGGAACATGTCCAATTTAACAAATCACGTTAATCCACGAGTGGCATACTGTATGTGTGTGGTTGTACGTGTGAATGAATGGAAGTTATAAAGAAGGCAAGATAAATATCATTATTTTTTTCTTTTAAAAACACTGGCATTACCAAGGTTATCTACCATCCATCAATGAATGACTCACTCTCAAGTGACATTTATGCTCACATACACTCTTACACTTCTCTGACTCACGGTGTAATAGTGAGGGGGAGGCAGAGGAGGACAACACATAATACAATCACAGCACTGGGCGAAAACACACACTGGATACTTTGCAAGATGAGCACTGGACCATAAGAGGCATGTGGGTGTTAAATCAACTACAGGCACTTTTAATGCCCAGGTGCTTGATTTTTATTAAAACTATACCAGATTTTAGGGTGGTAATGTTTTTTAAAAAAAAAAGTTTTTGAAAGAAGTCTCTTATGTTCACTAAGGTTGCCTTTATTTTAATGAAAAAATGCAGTAATATTGTGAAATATTATAACAATTCAAAAGAACTGGTTTCTATTTTAATACATTGAAAATTTTAATTTGTCTCTGTGGCGGCAAAGTTTAATTTTCAGCATCATTACTCCAGTCTTCAGTGTCACATGATCCTTCAGAAATCATTCTAATTGTCACAATCGCAGTGAATAAGGTCCACAGAAGAAGATCAGATGAAGATGAACTAAAAAATAAAAGTATTTAATCAAACAAACGCAGATAATCCACAAGTAACAAAACAGCATGTCATACACAAACAAATAACAGACAATCATGGCAAAGAAACAAGGAACTTAAATACACACTGATAACAAACTAAAAGACTAACAGGTGTGATGATCAGATGAATTGCCATAGTAACTAACGATGGCGGGAAACATGAACAAAGACAACAGGAAATAATGAGAAGCAAACTAAAAGTCCATTATAATTCAACTAAACGAGCAAATGACTGACTACCTGACACTAATATTCTGATTTGGTTCTCAAAAAAACATTTCTTATTATTACCAAAGTTTTTTTTTGTGGAAACTGTGATGCATTTCCCCCAGGATTCTCTGATGAGAATAAAGTTCAAAACAATTTATTTATTTCTTTAAAAAATGTTCTGACACCAAATTTTGAATGGTAGATATATTTTATTGTTTTACCCTTGTCTCTGACTTTCCATCCTAAAATATGAATTATTACATGTAAACTATAATAATCTGAACAAAGACTCAAATAATCATACACCATTTCATTTTTGTATTGTAAAAAAAAAAATTATATGATACATTTTTAGAAAAATTGTCCTTTTGGTGACACTTCCATCACTACCAATAATTTGACATAATTTTTATTATTTCATGATCTAAAATCACATCAAATCATGTAAAAAATAAATAAATATATATATATATATTGAATTGTGTGCATTTACGATGCATAAAATGAAATTAGCCTTAACAAGTCAAATGAGCCTAGCCTAGAAAGAAGTTCCCATTCACAGAATGAAGGGGTGTGTGTGTGCGTGTATTAATCAATGTCACATACAGCATATGTGTGTGTGTACATGCAATGTCATGGTCAGAGATGTGTAATTAGCCAGAGCAACAGCACTATGCTGATAGAGTACATGTCTAACGCAGACAGAAAGGTATGACCTCCTCTTTCACACAGAAACAGGAGAGGTGTTTGCAATGAAAGCAAATTGGAAAACCAAATTGATGAAAAGTCCAGCAAAAACATTCATTATGTAACAGAGTGAATGGTGCTGTAAAGAGAGGAGAGGTGTGAATCAAAAGAGAGTGACAAGACACTAGAACTCCACAAAACGGCTGGGAACCCGAATAAAACGTAGAATATAATGGAAAAGGCATATGCAAAAGTTCTTTGTTATTGTTCAGTAGATAAATTAGTTTGACAAGCTAGAGCTTGCACATGGAATGATTAACCTTGCAATAATTGCTTCCTCTGTTTCTCTGCTAAAAAATTACTTTCATTACAAAATTACACGCGCTGCCATCTGCTGATTTAAAATATAACGTTCACAGATGGATGGGTGCTGGAGACTTTTTCTGACACAGAAGTTTATCACAGTTTTTGTTTCAGGTCTTTTATATTTTGGAACTTTCTTAAAAAATAGTAAAGAAGATTTATGAAATGTACTCATGCAACAAAAGAGTGCATACCACATGATTATAATTTAAGTCATTATTTACTGAAAATATATGCATATTCAAGTTGTACAGCATGTGTCAAAATTGTAAGAACTTCAGCATCTTAAATCTCATTTGGACTTCTTTTATGGTACTTTATGGCAATTTCTTGTCATTTCAAGCTTGACAGCCCATGGTATATTTGTGAACAATCTTGAAAAAGTAAATAAAAAAAACCTTGGTGATATTTATACTATGATTAAGCGCCAGTGAGCGGCGGTTTAACCCTAAGTGCCGGGTCAAAAGCCAGTTAGGCATTAGTATGCATTGCTCCAGTGACCCTGAACCACAATCTTGATGATCATTTCCATCTGACATGCTACAAGCGTATGTGAGCAAGGTCACGGAAAGGGGGAAATGAACTGAAATTAAAAGTCTTTGGAATGTTTATGTAGTCTGTGACATTCCTAATGTCATACACAGACATTAATAAATCACATGAAAGAACCATCCTGCACACTGTGATCCTTGAACTGTCTGCAAGTCTCTCACATTAGAGCTGCAGGAGATCTCAAATGGCCTCGACAGATTGTATGGGTTTACAGCTTATCTTCCCATCCATCATTCAATATTACACACTAACCTCACCTCCGGAGACAACGAGCCAAGGTGGCATCTGCAGTGTGAGGCTGAACAGTGTTGACTGACACATCGGTCCACTTGGATCCGAAAGACACGGGTCGGGTTCGATTATTAGTGGCCTTGGGTCTCAGGTAATTTTAAATAAATGTGCTTTTTCCGAATGGACCCGAGAAGACCCGAATTCTTTTAAACTAATAATATTTAATTATTTCGATAATTACCGTGAATATTTGAAAAATAATTATGTCATCTCTAATCATCAGGCAAATAACATTACGACAAAAGTTATAGGACGTAATAGTGATGAGTGTAGGGGTGTAACGATACCCTCATGTCACGATTCAATACATATCACGATACGATATTATTGCGATACTCCAAAACATGATAAAATGTTAACAAAAAATGTACTGTTGATTAAAATGCTAAATTTGATATTACATTGTGGGTGTAAATGAATAGGCTTTGACTTGTGCTGGTAACCAAATGCACAGGACAATGGTGACCAGAATATAAATATTGATGATTCTGAAGCTGAAAACAGAATTATTTTAGACAAATATGCTTTCACTCTTTCACTGACTAAATATATTTAAAATAATGTAGGCCGCATTTTACTGGTAACATAAGACATTTGGCATTATCAGGACCCACAAATATTCCCCCATTGCATTATTATACAATATATTTAACATTATATATAGTAGTTTAATGTAGTACTGACACTAAAACTCAGACTCACACAGTAATTTTTATTTTAGGTGAACTATACACAATACATAATTTGTCACTATCCACGATAAATATTGTTGCATTTTTGTATTGCGATATATTGTGACACGATATATTGTTACACCCCTAGATGAGTTACTTGCGCATTCGTGTTAAGTGCATTTTTTGAGAAACGCATTTAGAAAAGGAACAAATGTTTGTAACCTCACTTATGAGATCCATCAGGAAAAGACACTTACTGTGTGTTCATGCAGAGCTTTTCTTTTTTTCCGGGCAGAAGCCATTCATCAGAGATGAGGTAAATAGCGTTGAAGACGACACTAGTGAATTCATCATTTATTAGGCTATCGATTTAATTTTTATCAAGCTATCACATTTATTTTTCCACTCAACTGGTTACAATTGAAAGCCGAACCCAGAAATAAGTTGTTTCCATCAGGCAGGCAATAATATAAAGTAATAATAAATAAGTAGTCCTACATAAATTTATGAAAGTAATGGAGCAGCGGCCAAATCAGTCAGCAAATCTGTTTATGTTCGGGTTCGGGAGCAATCCGGGTTGATACATGTCAACTTATTCTACAAACCCAAACCCTAACAGTTTGCTAACAGTCTACTAATACTCTAATGAGAGTTAGTTGACATGTAGTTGCATGTAAAGTTACTTTAACTTTAGTGGTGTCTAAAGTTGGCCATCGAAATAAAGTGTAACCAAAATACATTATTAAATATTAGATTTTTGTGTATTTGTGTATAAAATTCCAAAAATGTGACCCTGGACCACAAAACCAGTCTTATGGGTATTTTTTTTTAAATTGAGATTTATACATCATCTGAAAGCTGAATACATAATCTTTCCATTGATGTATGGTTTGTTAGGATAGGACCGTATTTGGCCGAGATACAATTAGTTGAAAATCTGGAATCTGCGGGTACAGAAAAATCTAAATATTGAGAAATCGCCTTTAAAGTTGTCCATTTCTATTGGCGATAGTGCTGCATCCATTCACAAAAATAAATATTTTATATATTTAAGGTGGGAAATTTACAAAATATCTTCATGGAACATGATTTTTACTTAATATCCTAATGATTTTTGGCATAAAAGAAAAATCTATAATTTTGACCCATACAATGTTTTGTTGGCTATTGCCACAAATATACCCGTGCAACATAAGACTGGTTTTGTGATCCAGGGTCACAAATAAGCTTCCAAAAGTCAGTCAAACCAGGATATACACAAATCTCTTGGTGGAGTTCAGATTTGTGGAAGTCCGTCAGGATGGCAAAGGGAATCAATCCTACTGAAGCACTCTTTGCTCATCTTTTGCAGTGCCTAACACAGCAGTGTGATGCTCGATAGTACACAGAGAATAAGGAAAATCTGCATGTGTGGCAGAAGCTTTAAATGATTTCTAGTTCACGATTGCACACAAGAACCATTCCAATCTAAGGAACATCCGAAAATAGGACACAATCACACACATCAGCATTAATGCTTTGCTAGGTGCACACACGGCGACATGTCCACTCTACATGATGAGCACCCAGTGGAAAATTGAACAAGCTTCCCTGTAGCGAGAACCACACTGGTTCACAGTGATAAACCAGGCACTGAGTCAAGCAGAAAATGCAAAATGAAGGTGCAGGGAGAAGGCCTATTCTAGGTGTTTAGCCAAAGCATTGATTAGCACAGTGCTTTGCAGAGACACTCAATAACTAGCAAGTCTGGCGGTTTCCCAAAAGAACAGATGTAAACACTGTTCTTTTGGTAATGAACCTTTATATCCTCACATGACCCCCTCGCTCTTTTATAAATGGCGTTTAATCTCTGTCACATTAATTGGTCTGGGAAACCAGCTGAAATTAGTATTCTGAAGCAGCTTACGCCTTTAACCTTGAGATAAAAGTCTAAGAAGTAACAGAATAAGATGCAGAAACCTTCTGAGACACGTTTACACCTGGTGTTAACATCTGTATCTGGGAAGAGTAATAACTTTTTTTCTCTGCACCTTAAATATATAATGTACAACAAAATACAGTTTTAAAATACACTGTTAAAAAATGGGCTCGTTAAGATTCTTTTTTAATTGATCAAAAGTAACAGTAAAAAAGGATTTGTTCTTTTGTATTCATCAAAGAATCGTGAAAATTTTTTATCACAGTTTCCACAAAAATGTAATTTTTTTTTTTTTACTGTATTTTTGATCAAACAAATGCACCCTTGATGAACAAAATAAGAGAACATATTAAGAGACTTATTGAAATAATTAAATCTTACCAACCCCAATCTTTTGAATGGTATTTTGCCAGTTTTTGTTGCCAGGTTTTGAATTCATAAATACCACTATGTATCACAAAATTTGACATCCTGAACGAACCGTGCCTTGCCAAATTAACTGATATTTTAAAAGATTTACTGATATTGACGCTTTACCATATTTGACAGAAGACACATTAGAGATGCAAGTCAATATCAGATGTACAGTAAACGGCAATATGTCTCATTTGAACACTTGTGATCAGACCACACAACGTTTTTACTGGAATACCGGGTTTAAACAGAGAGACAATGATCTAAAATATAGTTCCAAATTTTAGCTGTTGACATGCTAACAGAGTGAAAATAAAATCTAAATAAAATCTCTCTTTGACAGTCGCACAAAGGATTATTTAAAGCTATAAATGTGAACAAAACCAAAACAATGAATCCAACCAACAAATAAAATTCCACTGGTGTCTCTTTGGGAGTTGGCAGTCTTTTAAAGCTAGGGATAGTTACCCCAGAGGATTGTGGGTCGCTTTGAGCACTTCCTGTGTTGAGGGAGGGGCAGGGTGGTGCAGATGTGAGCTCATAGATAAGGAGGGAACCATAACACCCTCTGATAATGGCTTCCTGTTTTGTGATTTAAGTTGCGTTGGTCCTCTGCAATGCCTCTGAACTTTCGGATGTTTATCCAATCAGGAGGGCGGACGAACGAGGTGCTTTGGGCAACGGAATAATCAATTTGTTTACCGAATACATCAAGTCTGTCATTTAAAGGGGCACTAACAGTTTATTTTGGCTGCACAGGAAGTAAACATTTTAAACAGGAAATTCCTAACACATAAGTAATGTCACTGGGCTATTCCTGTTCAAAATAGTTGTGACAATGAAATAATGGCCAGGCAGTGAAACAGTGCTTTGGGACTTTTGAAGGAGCATTTCTTTTGTATTCCAATTAAGGATGTTATTTGGCAAAAGCCATTTTATTCGAATAGCCCCACAATCTTCAGGGAGAACAGCAATCCCGCCATAACCGCATGAGAAAGCCATCCGCTAAATTTAGTTTACTTTAAACAAATGGTGCCATCCCTACAGATGAGCGTGCAGATGAACAGATAGGCACGGAAGACACAAACAAACTGACAGTGAGACAAAGAAGATTGCGTGTGTTATCAGTAGGGCACAATGGGGCTAAAGGCACACCTTAAGAAAAAAATTGCTTTTCACTATTCCCATTGTGTATTATTGCAGAAAAAAATATATGTTTGTATTGAACATTTATGGAGCAACAGATTTTGTGTGAAAATAAATCACAAAAGGGGGTTATTTTGTTTAAAAAATCTAATAAATGTGTGAGGTGGTGAAGCTGGCTTATGAATGAGATCCCATAATAATTAAAAAATAAAACGTAATAGATTTACAGTAGTAACATTAAATCATATTTTAGTATATGATATGATTAATATCATATTTTTAAATAGGGTTTCATTATAAATATGGTGATTATCTCTAAGATGGACACCCAACTTAATATATGATATTTATCATATGAGTCTAACCATGTCATGTCAACAAATGGAAAAGACAGCCAGATATGTATTATCATGTTAATTATTGTACCTTTAGCCTCGACAGCAGGGGCGCCTTTTACACCAAAAAAACACACTTTTACATATTCTTCCGTTATTGAAAAATTGTTAGTTTAATTACCTTGAACAAAACTGAAAAACATTAAGAAGACCTTTGTCTCAAAATATATTCAATAATTTAAGCGATTCTCATCTGCTACTAAAAACATCAAATATTAGATCAAATTAGCGCAGAATCAACTTTGCGCTGCTGCCCGCGATCACGTCAAGGATCAGGCAAATTTCCACGTGCATCTTGAAAAGTGGATGCTTTGGAAAGTGCTGTGGCAAGTTTTTGTGTCATTTAGAGGAAAATAAAATCAAAGGCACCTTTTACCCTGCAGAGCCTTTAACCCCGTTGTACCCTACTATTTAGTTTCAACACTAACTATGACTCATGAACTGTACTCGTTATATAACTAGCAAATGCTGACCAAGTATTTGAAGGTTGAGCAGCGAGCTCATTGGCTACTGATACGGCAGGAACCAATCAGCTGTGCCCTATAGAGAATGATGTGATTGCAAGCAGATTGAATTAAGGACCTATCAGCCTGTGCTATCTAGAGTTTCATGACAGAACTTTGTGTGTGTGTGTGTGTGTGTAAAAAAAAAAATATATATATATATATAGAGAGAGAGAGAGAGAGAGAGAGAGAGAGCATGTTAAATTAGGCAAATGCTTTAAATGTTATAGTTTTGACAATAATCTATTGAATAATTTATTCAATACTATTATTATGTTACCGGTAATCTAAAATTATTCCAATCATTTGTATGTTTCTAAAGTTCTTCATATTCAACATGCTCATGTTTTAGATGCTGCCAAAACATTTACTGTATAATTTGGCGTCTGTGCAGATGTACGATTACTAAACAGTTCACATATATGGAGATTTCAAAGCCCACCTGCAGAGCACCAGAACCACCGTGGTCAGTCTCAGATCAGACTCAGAAACACTCTGAATTCAAACACTCCAAGCACTGAAAACACGTTTTCCCTAGACAAACTCTATTGAGATCACTTTGAACGAATGGCTAAAACACACCGGAGCCTGAAAAGTATGTTTCATTGAAACTTTTTGACTGATATCAGACCTTTTGTTAACGCTCATGTTGGATTTTTGTGAGCATGGAGTCTAACAGAATTTTTTGTGATGAAATCTCTTTTTAAAGTTGTTCTACACAGAGAAAGTCTTCTCTGTACAACCTCATGTTCCTGATACATTTCACACTTTTGTGTTGGATCTCAGCCAGCGCGTGTCTCCAATACTAATATTTCAGTAGTGTTCTGAGTCAAGAGCCAAAATAACAGACTAAGATAACATAGATGGGATGTGCTGATGGGATTTTAAAATGGTTTAATTAGCAAGATTTAAATGATAAAGACCACTCATGTATAAATACCGGTACTCATTTATACTGTGTTAAAAAATTAAGTAATGTTAGAAGTATACAATTATAAACCAATGCCAGACTAGCCAAAATATACTCAGACAGAATAGATGTGGACAGTACTCAGCCAATCATACTTAGAGAGATTTGGTTCGAAACATTTGACACTTTTGAAAAAAAAAAAAACTATAATCTATTAGTAACTTCAAACCCTTCTACAGCTTAGTTTGAAATTCCTTTTAAGCCTAATTTGGCCTCATACATACAAGAGGTTGTTGCTTTCACCACACTATTGACCAGGAGGCTTATTCTCTTTAAGTGGAAACATGCATCCCCTGCTTCATATGGATAAAAGAAATTCTCTTGTGTTTAAAGCTGGAACAAATCAGTTTCTCTTTAAAAGGATCTCTAAAACCCTTCATAAAACATGTTAGCCTTTGTTAAATTATATTGATACCATTAATCTGTCACTTGAAAATGCAGAAGAGGATTAACTTTTTTTCTCTCTCAGACATTTATTGTATTATTTACTATTATATTATACTTACAGTATTAGGGGCCAAGCACTGAAACTGCGTAGGCAACTCTTGAAATTGTTGGCGTTCTTATTCTTCTTCCGTATCGCTTGTGGGAAAGTTATGAAATTTGGCACACTGATAGAGGACAGTCACCATAGCAAATTTGGAGTCTCTAACTCAATCTCTCTAGCGCCACCAACTGTCCAAAGTTTCACTCATGTTTATGCTAATAACTTTTGAACCATAAAGGCTAGAAACAAAATCTTGTTTCCTCTGATTACTTGGCTCAAGATGATTTGAATGCATGTTTGACGTTTTGAATTCTCTGAAAAAACTACTGTTTCGAACTCCTAGACGGTTGCTCTGATTTTCACGAAAATTGAACCAGATCTTCTTCAGACCATGCCGACAAAATGTTTTGCAATTCAAGTTGATTTGTCAAACCGTTCTCGAATACTGCGCAAACTAATTTTACGTAGCGCTGTAAAAAAACAGAATTAAGGCTGTATCTCCGCCACGCTTTATCGTATTTAGACCAAACTTGGTACATGTCATCACAAGCATGACCTGAGGCGACATGCTGCGTTTCGGCGCAGCGCCACCTACTGTTCCAGAGATACGATAAATGGCTTTTTTTGATTATAACTTCTGAACGATTTGTCCAAAAAATCATAAAAGTGGTCTCGTTAGATTTAGGGCGTCATGCTGAGTCGACTGATATCCAATTTTTCCATGTCGACCATTTTGAATTTTGTACCAAAATGCTGTATTTTATGAACGCATAAACGTATCGTTACGAAACTCGGTATGGGTCATCAGTATGATGCCCTGAAGGAGCCTGAGAAGTTTCGAACCAGCGCCACCTAGTGGTAAAATAAAAATTTCAAATGCTTATAACTCTGGGAGTCCAACAATACCAAACATGCTAGGTTTTGCCTTACGGTTTGTGTAGCGTTGTGATTTTGTGCTTAAAAAACATTTGCCAATATCTTCTAAATCGTTAAACTGATCGAGACGAAACCACCGTCAGAAGTTTGGAAACATAGGTCGTTGGTCAAACGTTACTGCCCAAATGTCAAAATATTAATAGTAAGTGGCAAGAAAATTCAAACAAAGTCAGGTGTGGGTCATTTTTTATGTGTTTATGCATATAAATGTCTATAACTCCAAAACAAAATGAGTATTTTCACCAAATTTGATACACACATGTATGGGCTCACTCTGAAGACACATAAAAAAAGAGTGGGATTGTGCCACTTGTTGGCGCTATAATAGAACAAAACATGAAATTGCCATTGACTTCAATGAAGTATTGTGATGTAAAAGGCTATACTTAACAAATGCATTGCAGTAACGTTACGAAACTCAGTATATGCCACCAGTCACCTTTTGGTCAAAAGTTATAATTAAGTTTCCAAAAATGCTAATAACTTTTGAATTATTATTATTTTTTTTTAATTTGCCTCTTGTAATGAAACTTGTCTTAATAGATTCCTTGGGTTATGCCGAAAACATAGATACCAATTTTGCCATAGTCAGCCAAACTTCCTGTCCGCCATCTTTATTTTCTTTTAAAACCTATTTTTTTCGAATTTCTCCTAGACCGTTCCTCCGATTTTCACCAAAATCGAATCGTATCATCTCCAGACCGTGCCGAGTAAAAGTTATGGATTTTGTGTCGATAGACGAAATTGTTTTTGTATACCGCATCAGCAAATTTGAGGCATGATGCCAAAATGACTATTCAGGCTTTATATCTGCAATGTCATTGTCACTTCACTCTGACCACATCACATCGATTTCGTAACTGCACCACCTATTGGTCGAAAGTGATAAACCATTAAATCATCTTAGTTACTGTATATATGATTTTTTGGTCTGACACTCCCAGCCATGTTGCCATCTCTTATCGTCTTCTTGCGCGTGGCCCCGATAATTGCTGCTTGCAGTTATATTTATATATAGTATTGTTTTTATGGTTATTTGCACTTGTATTTGTTGGGTAGTTGTCCTTGGGGTGCTAGGGGTGGAGGAAATGGGGGTTGGGAGTGAGAGAAACTCCCAATTTTGGCATCATGCCTCAAATTTGCTGATGCGGTATACAAAAACAATTTCGTCTATCGACACAAAATCCATAACTTTTACTCGGCACGGTCTGGAGATGATACGATTCGATTTTGGTTCACAATACTGAACTGTGGTTTACCTCATTTTTATATACAAGTTGTTGTCTCTGCACAAAATGTCAATAAATATATTTTGCAATTAATTCTAGATTTACATGTGTACATGAATACATGAGTATTCCACATACAAGGACATTAGGGTCCTTTATCAACCACCATGAAGGAACATAGTTTTTAAAAACACTATAAATGGCTTATCAGTATTAAAAGGCTTTATTAACGCGAGACTTACTCAGCAGCTGGTGGGGCAGGACCTGCAGGCTTCTCTTCATGGTATCATGTGGTCCGGCTCCTCCTCCACAGTGCTCATGGTTCTCTGCAGGACAAAGGATAGACGGGAATTAATCATAATCTTATTATCATGTCAGTGCATTCCTGAACTTTTAATGAACTTAAAGAACATAATGAACTTTGCTATCATTAAAAAGGGTTGTAATTATTACATGTGATGCAACCAGCCCAAAAGAGCTGAGTATCTGTTTGTCCAACCAATGAAAGACAAAATAGCATAAATGGTTTAGCTCTGAAAATAATAACTAGCACAAGCTGAAATTTATTTGACCTGTCATTAAAATTCCAGAGTTATTCCCCATTGTTCAGGCATTTGACATGAGCCGACACTTTCAGTGTCAGGAAACTGTCACAGTACTAAATGCAAATGGACACGGACACATTTTCTCTCAAGAGATAAGCGCCTATGAATGTGTGTGTGTGCTTTTGTGTGTGTGATTGTCAAGGTGTCAAAATTGTCACTCTCTCATCTTGTCCTTGGGGTACTGCGACTGAACCTCATCCCATCGCACAAGAATTGAGTCGATAAAGTATCTGAAATGAGATTTAAGCCCCCTTGGGCGAGAGGAAGTCTGAATCACATGCTAATCTAAACGTCTCGCCAACACAACCACATTGACCATGATACAGCGCATCATTGATCCCTTTTCATAATCTTTTCATTAAGAGCTGTCTGTCTTTCATAAGCATGGGATCAAATCCAGCCTTTTCTCAAGTAGAAACCAAACCACATCTAAATAGCTTTTGATCAATGCTATTTAACCAGACAGCACTGATTTTGAAGGCTAGAGTAAATCAAAATTTATATCACAAAGTGAGCAGCTAAGTAAAACAGCTCTAATACAACACTTCTGCCTAATACAAGGCTCAAATAGAGGATTTTAAAAGATTAAAAGATAAAAGTTTTTTTTTTGAAAAAAAAAAAAATTCAATTATTTTTGTAAACAAAACACATCATAGCAAAAGGGATGAATTCATTAAACAGTTGACACCTTTCTGTGTGTTAAAATAACGATGTGCTTTAGCATACTTGGACTGTCCTGTGAGTAGCCTATTTATTATGGAAAAATATAAGCTTAAGAATATACTTAAAGGGATAGTTCAACAAAAATGAAAATTCTGTCATCATTTACTCACACTCAAGTTGTTCCAAACATGTATGAATTTCTTTCTTCTTTTGAATACAAAAGAAGATATTCTGAAGAATGTGGGTAACCAATCAGTTGATGGGCCCCATTGACTTCCATAGGATTTTTTTTCTCCATACTATAGAAGTCAACAGGGCTCATCAACTGTTTCTCTTCCGACATTGACAATATCTTTTGTGTTCAGCAGAAGAAGAAAAATTCAGATGCACTTTATTTTACAGAATGTGCACTTACATGTACTTACAGTGTTCTTACCTAAGAAAGTACTGGTTAATATAAGGTAAAAACATGGGTTAAGGTTAAGTTTAGGTGTAGATTCAGGGTTACTACCTAGTTATTACCCAGTTATTGTAATAACTATTAATAAGTACATAGTATGTACATGAGGAACTGTAAAATAAAGTGCTACCAAAAATTCATACAGGGTGAGAAAATGATTACAGAATTTTCATTTTTGGGTGAACTATCCCTTTATATGGTCTTTAAAGAATATGCCTTATTCACACACACCAAAAAACTGCTATTAGTGCTGGAAAGCTGGCACTAAACTGAATTTTATTTATGAGACATATTTGTGTACATTTTCTACAGATCATGGCAGCAGTTATTCATCAAATTATGATCAAATGATGGAAAAGAGCATTACAATCTCTCTCTCTCTCTCTCTCTCTCTCTCTCACACACACACACACACACACACACACATTTATTACATAATCTTACCTGAACGATCAGCTCACCACCAGCTCTTATTATTTATCATATCAAACTGCCTCACTTCTCAATGTAATTCAATTATTATCTATTATAAGACTTGATTTCGACAATCGGTTAATGAATATTTTTTGCAAATAATTTCCATTTGGTTCATTATGTCTGCAGCCTGTTCAACAGGCGAGAGGTTATAAACCTGTTCCCGTAATCTTCATCTCATTATTGTTCAACACAGCCAGTCGAGAAAATTCAACCGCTGAGCTTTCTGACTTCTCAATCAATACAGATCATGATGTCTCAGTCAATGAACACACCGCTTTTATGTGTGTGTGCAGTAGTCACTGCAACGTCATCACGGCACCTGTGAGAATGTCTGTGATTCACGACACATTCAGTAAAAGCAACCGTGTGTTTGAGTTTGTGTAGGAAGATAGTAGGAAGTGAGTCATGCCCACCTGCGCCAGGAGGGAAACAGACGCAAGCACATTTTCTCAGACAACAGAGGCGAGGTCAATAGAGTAAAAACTACAAGTACAAGACAAATTGTGAGGCCACAAAACGAGTAAAGCCTGAAAATAGGAGGTACAACTCGCTGTTAGACAGCATGCAGTGGCATTTGTACTTCTTTTCTAACAAACCACTGCATGGCAACTGGCACATACAGAGACCCTGCTTCAGTCACCATGGCAACCTGAACTGAAAATGATATTCAAATCTCGTCACAACTGTGAGAACAATACAGAGAAAATCAAACTTGACATGGAGATATTAGCCACGCGTGCTTTAAGCCCTTGAGCCAACAGACTGAAAAAATAGCCCTTGCTTTCCCAAGGCGATGTTTGGTTTACGTTAATGATGACGGTTTGCAGACGTCCCGGGTCAGTTTTGAGACAGCACCTCTAAATTGTCTGTCTGGAAGGACAAGGGCTTTGAGATGAGCCAAGGTCAGCTGAGATGGTGTCGTGAAATAAAAGCTGTCAATGGATCCTCTCAGATCGCTCCCGACAGGATTAAGAAAGCTTTTGCCTTTATGTTTGTCTGTATTTCACAGTTAGACTCCCAAAGGCGGAGAAATTGTCACGTTTGCTTCAGGGTAACTCATCAGTTTTGAAGCTTAAATAGAGGTTTGTGAAACCGCATTTGCTGCAAAAATAATGGTGAGCGGGACACAAACTAATGCTGGGGTAGTTGTAACACACATGGTTTAAAACTTTCCACACATGCCAGCATGACAAAACTTAACAGAATTTACTAGTTGTCATATCAACACTATATAGAGAAATAGTTGCGCCAAAATTAAAAAATCTTTGGAAGATATCATTGAACGTTTATTTAACTATAGCAAAATTTTATTTCTTTAGTTAATTTTTCATCTCTGTTTTTTGTGTTTATTAAAAACTAGAAAAATCTGATATTATTTTAATCTTATATCTGCTATTTAACAGTTGAGATAGTTCTTTAATGCTGATCTAACCAGAAGACAGTCGGGTTATTAAAAAATGCCATTATTTTATATGAAGAAGTTAATAATTGTATTTTATTGACAAAAATATTTTAGTTGGTCTTGTACCCCACATGAATGAAACAAAACCACATAATTGTACTAGATGTGGAAAATGATTGTGGGAAAAAATTTATTCACTGAACCCCAAGTGAATTTACACAAACTGAGAAAGTCAAAAGGTGTTAGGTTGTGCCCTGCTCTCCTCTATTACATTTTAAAACATGATTTGCACTTTTATATTTGACCGTTCCAATATGGCGGACAGCTTACGTAGAGTGGCTCATAGAAATAGCCGCTAATGAAAAATGAAGCCAAAATATCCCAGAAATGATTACATCATTCGAAGTCTGAATCTGGGCAACAGTGATCCTGAGATGGAGCCGTGGCATCAAGATCCAGGCCGTACTCCCGCTCTCGTAGACTCAATCACAAACACAATCATGATGTTACACCCCGTTTTTGTAGCATCAATTAACTAACTAAAACCCCAACTTATTGGAAACACGAACACTTGAACATAAGTAAGCTTATTTTCATAACTCAATGTGGCGAGGTAAAACTGGAATATTCCGTGCATTAATTAATCGAAACAAAAAAATTAGTAACAAAAATTCATCGCTTCATGCCATTGCCAACTTATGGCATCAATATAACCCGACACCAGTAGAGCAGTAGAACAATAGAGCACGAGTCAAACCAACGTCATATACATGTTCGATTACCAGGACTGATGAAACGTGTACCTTCAATGCAATGTAAGTCGCTTTGGCTATAAGTATCTGCCAAATGCTATAGATTGATATGATACAGCATTCACTACACATAATTAATCCTTATCGATGTTGATTTAATTGAATCTGGAAAATTAGATGGTAATGATCTTTTGGTAGTTGAAAGAAGGTAATATTATATTTCCTTGCCTTTGCAACAGTAAAAAAAGCAAAGTTGTTTTAGGGGCAAAAAAGTTATTACATTTCCAATAAATCATTTTCTTTATAATAACATGCACCAGTGAAATGTGTGTATGACATAATTGAGAAAATAAAGAGGGCCAAGTATGATTTCATGTTGACTAATTTACACAACACAGTACATGAAGTCATGAGAGCATTTGCAAACTCAATTATGTGCTTGTTCTCTGTGAGGTCAGAGTGAGTCTCTCATGGTATCTTGTTCACTATAGTCAAGGTGATTGACTTTGAATATTGACTGCACTCACTCACTAATTCGTTTACAAGGACTCATTAATCCAATTAAACCTGGGCCACTCTCACATTCACTATGTATTACATGACATAATTTCCTCTGGGCTTCTGCAGAAGCTAACAAGGTCTTGTAAGTCTAAGATAAGATTGTTTGACATGTGTTGCTACTTTAAGAGAAGAAAGAGCAGCAATCCAGTTTTATTTATCCTGAGCTCATGAAAATGCTATTTGCATATTATATGCACTACCAAATTCTTTTTTTTCTTTTTTTTTTTTTGTCTGTTAAAGAAAAGATTTATATTAGAACCTGTTTGAAACTTAATTGAAATAGTGTATAAAGGCTAAATATACCAGTTTAGCACAGCCTACTTTACCCAAGTATGTGAATGCTAATGCTTCTAGCTAATCGAACTGAGCAAAATCTGATTAAAAACATTCTGTTAAATCCGATACTTTTAAAAGGAAGGAGTTAAAAGTTTGGGAATGGGGTTTAATGTATTCAAAGAGGTTTAGAAGCAGGTCTGACGAGGGAGAATTAGTCCTTTGGTGTGTTAGTTTTGATGTTTGTTTCTCTGATGGTGATTAGCATGCAGCACTGATTAGCTGCTACACATGTGTTTTCTGTTTTTGTGTGTTTGAGTCTCATCATGGTAGCAAAAGCATGTGGAATACAACACAAGCCCCAGTCTCACTGATAACACAGCAGTGACCTCTCTTATATCCAGACAGATGTCTGGCATTGTCAAGATGTCTTCCTGTGTGTCAAAGTTATAGTTCACCCAAAAATGAAAATTATCCCATGATTTACTCACCCTGAAGCCATCCTAGGTGTATGTGACATTCTTCTTTCATACGAATACAATCGGAGTTATATAAAAAAAATGTCCTGGCTCTTCCAAGCTTTATAATGGCAGTGAATGGGTGTATGTCTTTGGAAGTCCATCAAAGTGCATCTATTCATGATTATAGCGCTCGACACGGCTCTGCGGGGGTTAATAAAGGCCTTCTGAAGTGAAGCGATGCGTTCGTGTAAGGAAAATATCCATATTTAAAATAAGGAGTGAGATAATTAAAAAGGAGGCAAAATCTTCATATTCTTTCAAAGGCTCATATTATGAATGAAAATGATTTTACTTGATCTTTTCATACTCTTTTTTTCCGTAAAAATAAATAAATAAAATAAAATAATTATATTATAATTATATATATATATATATATATATATATATATATATATATATATATATAGTTTCACTGATATTAAAGTATTGGAAGATTGTCAGTGTGTATTATGTTTTATGGAATTTTAGTTTCACCTTTTCCTGTTTGTTTTGTTCCCTCAGAGTTTTTTGCTTTTGTTTAATTGAGGGTACGTTTACATGACAACAATGTACTAAAAACAGAAGCGTTTTTCCTTTGCGTTTTTCACGTACGGACGGCAACATTATCAAATCCCCGCCCTGATAGCACATGTACATCTCATAGACGTCTATTCGATGTGCGTGTTTACTAATATTATACTAATATAGATTGTTTGCTCATCTGCAATACGTCTAAAGGACGTTTCCAGTCAGATAGAAGTTTAGAAAATGTCTTTAAGATGTTTATAATTTAGAATGTATGTAAAACTTACATCTTAAAGACGTCTATCAGATGTTAGTAAACAGACATCTTGCAGATGTACGTGTGTTCACTCAGATGCGCAAAAATGATTAAAAACACTGTATTATGCTGCCAGGCCAGTAGTTGGCAATGTCACTTTGTAAAGAAACGTAATATGCATGACTTCACAGTTTCTCTGTAGTTTACGCACAGACGATAACAGTAGTTTTCAAAAACTTGCGTTTTCAGGGCCTCAAAACGCAGCTGTTGTGTAAATAAACGGCCAAAATGCATAAAAAGTTTTCCGGTTTTAGTTGAAAAACGGTGTTGTGTAAACGGTCCCATATTAGTTTAATAAAGACTGCTGCAAATAAATCCTCAACTTGCTTGTGTGGAACCAACCCATGACACAGATATGATAGGTTCATATAAAAAAAACACTTTTTAGAACACCTCAATGTGAAGAATGAAAAATGGACATTCATTTTTAAATTTGCACAATGTTACGTTTAGCATTTTGAATTATTAGTACAAATTAACATTAAATGAGTGTTGGCAAAGATCATTTAAATGTAAAAATAGTGGAAATGAGCATGAACAATTAAATATACAAAAGCAGCCAACAAGTGGTAAATGGTAATTAAACAGAAAAATGGCTGTTTTAGTGCAAAAACAGAATAATATATACATACCATTCAAAACAAAAGGGGTCAATACGATTTCTTAATTAAAAAAAGGCTCACCAAGGCAGCATTTATTTGATCACATACAGTAATAAATACAGTATATATTCACATCCGATTGTCTCCACAGGATTTGATGTTTCATGAGAATCAGGTACGAAACCACAAATGATCAGAAAATCATCATCAGTATTCACTACCTGATTCAATAAAAGCGCCATGTTCCTATCCATGTCCCGAGATTAAAAATTAATCTATGTAAAAATGAATCACAAGGCTAGACAATAACACCTCCCCTATGAGCAGCACTGCCTGGATACCAGTGCGGGGTTCTGCTGAATCACGACTGGTTGTTCAGCGATGAATTGCAGCTGCTGCGTCACTCCGCCGGCCCCCGAGAGACGTGTAATCAATCAGACATGGGCCGTCACAGCTGCAGGGCTCTGCACCAGCCCATTAAAAGTGCATTACCTTCCCAGCATGCCTTTCACGTCTCCCACGAGGAAGGCGACAAAACCCGTCAGAGTCTCTAACACCAAAAAAGCCAAAGGGCCTCTTAAAATGATGTCCCTTCATAAGACACACAGCACAACAGCGCATTTAGCTCAGCGATTAAGCGCTAAATGAATCGTAAAAGATGTTGTCTTAGCAATGTCAGTTCACTTTTGAAAAACAAACTTTCAATCAAGCTGTATTACTAAATGAATCATTTTATATCACAATATATTGCAATAGTTGTTTTTGCCAGAGATTTAACTGAAAAAAAGTATTTATCATATTATCGTAGCTTGCAAAACTTCATTTTTTTAAATGCTCATGAAGGTCTTTGATCATTGTGAGGGTTTTTATTAAAAGAAAATGTATTTAAAAATGTTTTAATAAACAAGTTTGATATATTATTTAAATAAGGATTTTTAGCTTTTGAATAATTTAGTGAAGTAAATATTTTACAAATTAAAAAAATTCTCTACTGGCGCAAACAGCTTTATGTTATGATACTTTAAACAGTTCAAAACAAACTTATAACAGTAAAATTATAGAGATGCACAAATTATCGGTACCTTATCAATTATCTGTCAATATATATATATATATATATATATATATATATATATATATATATATATTTATCAGCCCAGTATTTGATATTTAATTGTATGCTCAAGGTTAATCTTGTAGAACAAAATAACAAAAATGAAATGTCTTTAAATTAAAATAAATTTTTATACTGTACATTATGTTGTGATGCCATTTGAATGATTCATTTGAGTATTTAGCGTGCTATTATTCATTAATTTAGACAAATTTATAAAGAATAATAGAATAATTGTCGTCCATAACATGTATCAGTATCACCCAAAATTTTTATATTGGTGCGTCCCTAAAACTAAAACGGACATCTTAGCAATCTACACATAGCTGTGTTCAGACATCAACTCTGTTGCTCGACAAATGTAAACAACTAACCATCTAGCCTAGGTCAGGAATATTGAATCCGCTATTATTAGCAAGATGAGAGCTCTTGGGTAAATAATTTGCATCTAAAATTCAAGGCATTAGAACGGAGGCATTAGAAACTGCTCAGAAATGGAGGGTTTGAGCTGTGTGTCACGATGCATGGCACATAAAAAGGTACATGTGTAGGTGTATGAATGAGTGTGTGTGTAGATGATGGATGTGCCATCAAAGATTAACACAAAAGTCATTGATTCTCAGAGAACTCGTGGGTTTGATAATGTGTGGGTGAATCAGCTCAGACGCTTCACTAAGAGGGAAATGGGTCGAATGAGTTTCCAATGGCGAAACATTCACTCAAAATATACTACACTTACATAAAGAATAGAGTCAAATAAAAAATGTTTAATAGAAAATTCGGTAACACTTTGTTACAGGTGTCCTTGTTACACGTGTTACATGTAATTATAACTGTAAATTATGCATAATTACATAACCATAATATATTATATTACAAAACCGATATATCACCAAGGCCAATATTATCTGTCAATATTTGGCATTTTTAATTATCGCCATTGGCTAACAAGTTTTTCTCCTCAGTGATGTTGGTCGGACTTTTATTTTGACAATGCTGAGAACCCAGCGCAGACACACGTGAACTCCCATTTCCCATCATTAATTCTTTGTTTAAAAGTTTTGACTAATAATTGAAAGGCACATGCTATACTTCATTAATATTGTATGCATTCAGCAAATCTGCATTTTAAACAAGCCTTTGAATATCTAAAGGCCAATTCACACTGCACAGACAGATATGCCAACAAACACATTTGTTGGGTTTTGTCAGATCAGTGTGTTACCCCTTTCGGCGTCTGTTGGCGTTGGTTGGTGTTTGTTTTCACCCGAATGAACATGTTCAATCAGCGTTTGTCAGTGTTTGTTGGGGGCAGTGTGAACATGAGTTATTTTTCATAAAATTCTAAATCCAAAGGCCAACTTGTTTGTTGGTGTTTGTCTGTGTGGTGTGAATTGGCCTTAAGAAACATTAAATGCCTAAAATCTTGCAAACTTCTGCAAATCCATCGCTTCTCGGCCTTTTGGCTAAGATCAAGTGTAGTAAACTTCTGCAAATCCAGCTGTTAGTTCTTGTTGTGTGCATAGCCTTTATAAAATGTGTATTCTGTGTGTGACGGTTCATCCATGCGAAGGATCCGAGCCGAGTGAATTGGATACGGATTTGAGAGTTCAGCTGTCACTGGACACGCACAAGCGAGCAACTTTAAATCCTTGTTTATGTTATATTTATGTCATATTTACGGTGGACTGTATTCAAAATTAACATTACTTGGTCTTTGAGAAAATGATTCCCAATCCATACAGATTAACCAGATTACTGAGTGTACAGTGGATTACTTTAATCTATAATATTTATTTGACATAACATTTGATTGCAGAATGGCAGAACCCATTCATTTAATTGCAGAAACTGTTATGCTTGTGTTAATTAAATTAAATTCATCTTTATATATATATTTTTATTAAAACGTCAACTCAATCTTCCAGTGAAACAGACTTCTCTCTGTTAACATATTGTTTATTTAAACTGCAAGCTTGTATTCACTTTTGAGTGCAATGATGGATACATTTATCTTTTCTGATAATCCGTTACACTCAAAGGCTACGTCACAATATAGAAGAAAAGATCTGTTGTTACTTCCAGTACGTAACAACTTTAAGGTACATAACTACATGTGCCATTCTACACAGACACACATTGAACAAACCAAAGTCCCTTTCAAGAAATGTCTGTTCACTCGGCGGCCATATTTGCAACGCCTCCGAGCAGCTGTTTCGGCCATCCAAGCCCAAGTCCTATCTATCTGAATGGGGCAATCCTGAAATCTCAAAAACTGCCAAACTCAAAATTAAATAACATATTTCAAATCAGCATCAAAATTTGACATGAACTGCCCCATAAATGTTCTTTCTTATAGTCAAATAGTGTTAAAAAAGCTTTTTTTTTTTTTTTTAAGCTAGACCAGCCAATACGCATTTCCAGTCCTAAGCGAGTCGTAGGTTTTTATCGGAACCAGAGCTTCTAACGACAGCTGCAGTGACTTTACCGATCAGAGATTGGCTCTTTTATTTAGAAGGCGGGATGTATTTCACCATATTGCGCATTGCAGTTTCTCCCATTCATAAGAAGTGAACCGTCTTTCTATATCTATAGTCTTTGAACAAACTTATTTCATTTACAGTAGCATTTGTTGGGATTTTTTACACTCCAGCTGTAATGGAGTATGGTGTGAGCAGTAGAGAGACTCGGTGGATGTAGCCATAAACAGATTCAGTGAGAGGCTGACAGTGTGAGAGGATACACACTGACAGACTGTCACCTACTCTACATAGCCTTTTACAAGATGAGCTGGTGAGTGGCTATATCTGACAGGGCAACTGTGAAACTGAGTCTGGATATTAAGACAGCAATTTGGTGAATTCTCATGTGCCACCTATCACATACAACATCTAAACCTCTTCTAGCATATGTTAACTTTGGACTGACATTTCGCATTATCTTGCTGCACAAGTTGCTGTAACTGTAGGAAAGGAAATCCAGGATCCAATCTTACTGTAGATTTCGAAACAATCTTAGATGAAAAAACAACAACAAGTGCATAATTTTCTATCATTAAATTTTATCATATAAATTTCTATATTATATCAGCCACCCTGCTCTTTAGATATGAGCCATTGACAAACCTATATTGGTCGACGATACAATTTTATATCTTTTTTTTTTTTTTAATGTTGAGTGCCAATTTGATTTTTTTTTTTTTAAATATTAATTATCTTGGAGCAATTCATGTACAGTCTAACCTTTAAGAACAAGAACCAAATATTTTTATATTTGTTTTATATATTTATTTATATACTATTATACATTATTTTATTTAGTTTTTAATTTAACATTAATAAATGTAGTTTATATATATTTATATCAATTGTCAATATCAATTATTTTATTATCTGATTAAAAGAAACAAGTCACAAAACTACCAAGTGCCACCAAGTGACCATCAAATTAATTTCAGAGACCGTAGTTTCTTTTGGCTCAGTGCTGGGCAAAAACCATAAAGCAGGACCGACGGGAAACAACGAAGATTAAAATACAAACATACGGACACATTCTGCATTCCTCAATTGAGATCATAGGTAAAGGGTCTAGTAGTCTGGAGTAATGTAGGAGTAAAGGTACAATAAATGAGGGGAAACTACATACTTCCTCCCTCTTTCGTCATGAGCGGCCATGCATATAGGACTATGCTTGTGTGTAATGCGTGTACAGTATAGAGGGTGCACAGATTATCACCATAACTGGGCACAGACATGCTTTTCAGGCTCATTATTCATGGCTAAAAGTGCAGTCAAATGTACTGTTATTCAAATTTTCACAGCCGAAATCCAGTCATTTCAATAGGAATCCACATGAACAGGGTTGTCATGTGAGGGCGATGGATTTCCCCAATGCAAATTTTAACAGGTTAAAGTTGGTCATGCAAATTCACTGTGTTGACCAACAGAAAGCTGCATGGTTTGAAAGTGACATCTCAGTGCAACTGAAATTAGACAATAGACCTTTTTGCCCACAAAATTCAGTTGAAATTTTGCTAATGTGACTGCACCTTAAGGGGATAGTTCACCCAAAAATGACAAAAAAACTGAATTACTCACCCTCATGTTGTTCCAAACCCGTAAGAATTTCATTAATCTTCGAAACACAAATTAAGATATTTGTAATGAAATCTGAGAGATTTCTGACTATACCGATTTTTGGACAAAATCGCTCTATTCATATGGATTAGTTTTACGATCTCTTCATTAACTTTTTGAAATGACAAATTGGTAGTTGTGTGGACTGTCAAAGGAGGGACAGAAATTTTTCAGCTTTCATTCAAATATCTTGATTTGCCTTTCGAAGGTGAACAAAAGCCTTATGGGTTTGGAGCAACATGAGGGTGAGTAAATGATGACAGAATATTTAATTTTTTTAGTGAACTGTCCCTTTAAGAAAGAAAAAGATTAAATAGTCATCTGAATGTGTTACACTACCAAAAGATTTTGCACCATCCATTTATCATCCTTCTAGGCATAATACTTGAATTACTATATAAAAATACCACCAATAAATACATACTGTATGGAAAGTCCCTTTGGATCATATGAGAGACTTCTTGTAAAATCTAGTGTGGCTAACAGTGGTGTTATTCATGATCCACTTTAATCGCAAAAGGGGTTTCTTATAGAAGCCTCTAAAGAGCCCATGGGCACATTAAAAATAAACAAGTACAATAAAGGAAGATAAGATAAAGGGATGCTTTGGAAAGATGAACCAACCACCCCAAGTGGGACAGAGGAAAATCGTTTACAATGCAGAGCTGTTTTCCAGTCCTCTGTGTCAAAACTTGCAGAATCTCATTTAAATACCCAAGATGCAACTATTCAAATACTAATTAGTATGCTGAAAAGAGAAAGTACTCAAAGGAAAGAAACATCACAAATGAGAGCCCTTTAAAGGGATAGTTCACTTTGAAATTAAATTTTGGTATGTTTTAGCTTACCAGAAGGGCATCCAAGATGTAGGTGTCTTTTTTTCCGCAGTAGTTTCAATTTTGATATTTTTAGGTCAAACCGTTCTTGTCTGACAGTCATATCATGTATCTAGTGTATCTATCTATGCACCAGTCTGCGCACACGACTCACAGCAGGATGCGCTCGCGCCCTCAGATCACTTGGATGTGGTTGTGTTGTAAGAGGTAAAAACGATATAAATACTGTTTGTTTTCTCACACAAACTGCTCGTTTCGTGTCTTAGGCCATCATTGTGTACTTACGATGGGGAATTGTTTAATTTGAACGATGGGGAATTGTTTTAATTTGGACTCTGTGCATGCTCTTTGAGACAGTGTCCATAGACCTGCATCAAATGACTGAGAGACAAGAACGGTTTGACCTAAAAATATCAAAATTGAAACTACTGCGGAAAAAAAGACACCTACATCTTGGATGCCCTTCAGGTAAGCTAAAACATACCAAAATTTAATTTCAAAGTGAACTATCCCTTTAATATTTCAGTTTCTCCTAAACAATAAAATGGAGAGCAACATTTTTGTCACCAGCTTGTGTTTCTCAAACCCTAGTAAGCTCACGTGTCTCATATAGAGGTTCTGAGATCTCTACAATGTTACAAAAAGTGCTTAGATTTGCTACGATATCAAAGTATGCAATCAGAAGTTAATTTAAGTCATACATTTCTTATCAAATTTTCCAAGACCAAATCGTCAATGTTATGCTGTACAATAATTGTATAGCTCTATATAGTCTTTTTTGCTTCTATAACTTATCTGAGAACTTCATGAGCAACCTCTGAGAAATCACATCTTCTTCTAGGTAAAAGAATATAGTTAAGACCAGAACGTGTAAAAGATCAAGATATAAACTAAGAAATCCATAAGGCTGTGTAGATTCTGTCTTGTTTAGCTCTACTGAGATCGATCTGTGGTCAGTGTTTTGGGTGCAGAGAACTCAATAGATCAATTCCTATTTGTAGTATGTTTATGACCACATTTAAACAGAACAAATGCATCCCAAGCCCAGAAGCTACAATCCAAGACAAGGAAATTAGCCAGTGTTCTATCAAAAAAGTGTTTCAACATGTTATGTATTCTACTATTATTCTACTATACTGTAAGGGTGGTTTCCCTACAGTGGTAGAGAGAGAGAGAGAGAGAGAGAGAGAGAGAGAGAGAGAGAGAGAGAGAGAGAGAGAGAGAGAGAGAGAGAGAGAGAGAGAGAGAGAGAGAGAGAGAGAGAGAATGTAGAAAGTGTAGAGAAAGGAAAGGGAGAAGGCAGAGCTCAGATAGAGAAAAAGAGTAAAACACCCCTAAGAAGGACAGGCAAAGAAACAGAGCCAGAGCAATAGTTATAATCTTCTTTTATACCTTGCTTGACCATGTGACTAAAACCCAAATGTAAGATATTCAAACTGACCAATCAGCAGATTACAGCTTTAGCATACCCCAGATGTACACACATCACCCTGTTTTCCACTGTTTGGCCAGTGTGCACCAGGGCTAACAATGTGCCGGGTGGGGCCAATAGCCTCGTACTTCGAGCCGCAAGGCCAAAATCAAGCTGCGTTTCCACTGTCGGGCCAGTACTCCCCCGCGGCGCTACCCTTACAACTCGCCCTTAAAACGCCTACATAGAACATACATTCATGTTCCTGGATACATATCATTGTTGATCCTGGAACAATATTCCAATCAATCAATCAATCAGATTTGAGGGACAAGTTTACAGTTTCTGTAAAGTCTAAACCAGGGTTCACCAGTCTCGGTCCTGGAGGGCCGCTGTCCTGCAGAGTTTAGCTCCAACCAGCTCCAACACACCTGTTTGAAAGTTTCCAGTATGCCTAGTGAGACCTTGATTAGCTGGTTCAGGTGTGTTTAATTGGGGTTGGAGCTAAACTCTGCAGGACAGCGGCCCTCCAGGACCGAGATTGGTGAACCCTGGTTTAGACTTACAACCAGTGTTAAGTGCTTCAACATCAGTGTTATTCACCTATCACTTCCATCTGATTTTAGGGAAAAGATACGGATAGGCTTAGGTTTAGGGGTAGGAATACGGTTAGGACTGAATTTTATTCAAAATATGTTGATCCAAGAACTCATCCAAGAAGGCCTTCATTACTACCGGTATTAGCACATCTTGTGCTTTTAGGAATTTTTTGGTAAGAAAGAAGGGGTTGGAACAGAAAAGCAAATGTCTTTGTTCTTTTTTAACTCTACACAAATGTATCTGTACGGTGGCCGAGAGAGCTCAACGCGCTGCAACTGAAGAAAACACATGCAAATAGAAAAACACCCGCAAATTAAGAAAACATCATCAGTTTCACAACTCATGTGTGCAACAAATACTCACAACACAACCAAATACAGAAACGCGCTGCAAAAGTTCATAACACAACCAAATACAGAAACGCGCTTCAAATAGCACAGACCACAATGGAAACGTTTCCAGGTGACCCCAATAAGAGACGAACCCGGCTGGGACATGCTTATTGCTCGTGAGCATCCCTATGCCCTACTCCCTTCGAAGGGCAGACGGCAGAGCCCTTGAAGTGGGGAATTTGGAGTGAGCATGGCACCGTTTGGAACGCACTTGATGAAGGGAGCAAAGAAAAACAACGTAATTTCCTCATTATTTTCACCTAGGATGTTCCCATGACAACGCAGCACGGTGTCCATCAACTGAATAGCTGTTATTACCAGAAATATCTTAGCTGTTAACATAACTGTCCAAAATAAATATACATTTTATACAAAAAAGTTTTTTAAATATGCGTTATATATCTGTGTGTGAGTGTCTCAACTTTAAAACTTGCCATCTCATCTTTGGACCATGCATTACCTAACATTTCTTATGAAACATATTTAAACATAACATGACAACCTTTGTACAATGTAACTGATGTATAGATTAACATCTTTCCCTCATGTTCTTTTTCTCTATCTTATTTATTTATTTAGTTTTAGTTTTCAGCTCATTGTTCTTCTCTCATTAATATTCTGATGACAATGAACATATTGGTAATACATTTTGTATATTGTACACAAAGTTGTATGTCATAAACATGTCATCTCTATATGTTTTGCAAAAAAAATAAAAAAAATAAAATAAAGTAGACTTTGAGCTGTAAGCATGTCCCAGCCGGGTTCGTCACTTATTGGGGTTCCAATATTTGGGTTCTATATTTGGTTGTGTTGTGAACTTTTGCAGCGCGTTTCTGTACTTGGTTGTGTTGTGAGAATTTGGAGCACACATGTGTTGTGAAACTGATAAAGATGTTTTATTAATTTGCGGGCTTTTTCTATTTGCATGTGTTTTCTTCAGTTGCAACCTGTTGAGCTCTCTTGGCCACCGTATATCTGCTAGTTCTGGCCCTGAATGGCATGCTTAACTAATGCGTCACATTGATTATTGAGTACTGTAACTAAAGCTCACTAACACTAATGAGGGCCTTTGACCTGTTTGTGGTGTTTGTTAAATCAGCACATGTTCAATAGTGCTCTGCTAGGATCATTGTCTTGTTTGCATTTGACATTGGTGGCTGAATATATATCCATTTTGGGCTTTATAAGTATTTTTTTGCTAAAATAAATGTTGCACTCTGGCCTGATGCCTGAGGCATATTTTGTTGATATCTGCTGAATTGAGCATCCATAAATCGCCTCTTGGGACTTTATGTGCGCTCTCAAAGCTTCTCAAAACAGTTTTTTAAAAACTTTCTCACTTTCAACATGATGTTTTTGTAGTGCTTATCTACCACTCCCTCTTGAATTGCTGTTGCCTTTTATCAAAATAATCAAAATCCTCAGCTTTATACCTTCTCTGAAGAATGAAGAAGACCCAAAAGTAATAAATGACAAACAACCTACACTATAATGATGATCCTGGAATTAAACATAACATAAGATATTCCCTCTGAGACCATCATGAAGGTTGTGATCTCAAAAGAATCTAACGTTAGATTTTAAACGATTTGTGCAAAACAATATATACGTATTAATACTAATAATCATGAGTCAATATGAACAACACTGTCAAAACTATAGGCACAAATGAACTTTGATACAGATACTCTTGATGGTCTACTGAGTTGGTACAGTAGATTGGATTAACTAAGACTTTCTTGCAGACTGAAATTCAGTGCAGACATCCTTTCACAACAAAGACGGCTGTCACACTTTGCCCACTTTTTCCTCTGTCTATCACAGGATCCCAATGGGAATTGGCACTGCTAGACGGCATTTATTGTTTTTCTGTCTACCGACTGATTGACTGTCTTAAACAACTTTCATAGCTCTTTGGTTTCAACTAGGACTTATGAATCACACTAAATGCATGTGTTAAATTGACAGCCGCGGTTTTAATTGTGATTCACACCGAAGGTCAGAGACAACATTAAAGAACTGGAGGTATTTCTATCACAAACAAAAACACATACTTTGCATATGCCATTCCTTGTGTTGTACGGATACATTTTACAATTACACCGTCTAATTGAGCTGAGCAAACACAGAACTAAATCCAAATTGAAAATCAGCACCAGCGTCCCTAGAAGTGTGAGGCACAATTCAGCAAGGAGGTTCATCCAATAATAGTTCAGCATCTGGCCTGAGCTCTGTCACAATTGGCTGTTAGACCAAAGCAGATGTACTCGCAGCCCCAGATACACACAGAAGCTAGGTTCCATGGCATTCTGGGTAAATGGAGATAAACAGCGTGGTGATGTCTGATGTGGTGGCCTGACACAGCACTCTGAAGCTAACAGCAGGGGAGCTGTCAACATATTAGTCCTCCCACGTCGCAGCAAGCAACACAGCAACACAGAGAAACATCCCTCTGAGCTCACTTCTACCTGCCAGATAGTCAAATATACACAAACACAATGCCAGGCATGTTTAGTTAGCATTTTTTGGTTTATTAAGATTTACCATGGTAAGCCCTCCTCTTTCTACTGCACAGTTGGGGTTTTCAAATCCCTGACACGAAATATTAAACTTCACCACATGACTTATGTCCTATGCTTGTGACAGGGACTTGAGTGATACCTCAAATCATCCAGCTTAATGAAAAGAGGTGTTCATTTACATCATTTACTGTGAAATCAAAGTAAGGGTTCTTGCTTAACCTGTTAACCTTCACGAGGATGCCGACACACTGAAGCGTTCTTTGTTTATTTAGCTCAAAGTTACAGTTACATGTAATGTAATTACCTTGACAAACTATACATCATTAAAAAGATCTAATATTAAAGCTTCAAATACGCTTTAGACCCTGTAGATCCAAGCCATGTCTAAGAACAGAATAGGAAATATTAGTTTGACTTGGGCCAGTTAACACCTGAGCAACCACCTAGAAACCACCCAAAACACCCTAGCAACAACCGAAAATACCCTATAACAACTACCTAGAAACCACCCAGAACATCATGTAACCACCTAGTAACCAACCAGAACACGCAAAAAACAACCGATAATACCCTAACAACCACCTAGAAACAACCCAGAACATCATGTAACCACCTAGTAACCAACCAGAACATGCAAACAACAACCGATAATACCCTAACAACCACCTAGAAACAACCCAGAATACCCTGTAACAACCACCTAGAAAACACAGGAAACACCCTCGCAAGTACCTAGAAACCAAAAACACCAAGAAACCACCCAGAACACCCTAGCAACGAGGGGTTTCACAGACTAGTCGACTTTAATGCTTTGCCATGACGCTTTAAAGGGTTAGTTCGCCCATTAAGACATGAAGTTGTATGCAATCCTTACCAGCACTATAGTGCATACACACTGACCCACTCTGTGGTCACCTCCCTGGTCAGAGTTCTGGCCGCTGGAAGTTTTTCAAGAAAGTAGTCCCGTTTAGTTTCCGGGGCCTCAAAACTGTGCGTTTTTACGTGAAAAAATTATATGCGTTTCAAAGCTTGATTAATTTACATCACAAAAAACAGACAAAATTCATACCTCAGTTTTTAATCGGCACTATTTTCTTTCCATTTCTATCAATCCGCGCTGCTGTCAACGTCAACAGTGCGCACGTTCCAATCAGCTGTTCCATAGTGTTTACACAATCGAATGACAACGACGTAAAAAGTAGAAAATTAACAATGGTGCGAACTTGTAAATTCCCAGGTTGTCACCACAAGAATGTGCCGGGATCACTGTTCAGATTCCATCGTTTTCCTGTTTCGGATATAGCTAATATGAGACAGCTTTGGCTGGTTGCCATCGGCTACTCTGCGGGAGCTAAAATATCCAGAATCAAGGATTTTCGTGTGTGCAGTGCTCACTTCAGCTAAGACGATTACATCCCCAACCAAGGAGAAAAAAAAAAAAAAAGATTTTAAAGAGTTTTGCTGTACCAGTACCACGGGTAAGCTCTATTTACTAACTTTATGATCCCATGTCTAAACTGTACGGTAAACAAGCTGATGTTTAGACTCCAGTGGAAATCACGTGAAAAGAGGTCTAATATAAAAACAGTATATAGGGATATAGGTACAATTTGCTGAGAAAACTATTTGGATGTAATGCAGACAGACCTGTAATGCAGTTGGCCTCCTCGTCAATCGATAGGTTTTGCATCTGTGGCATGAGTTCCCATTCGTGGCAGCAATAGCTGTTGGCATAACTTGACAATTTGAACAAGTGCACCACCATTTGTCGTTCATCCTGGCTCTTGCTACAGCTGTGGGCCCAGCATCAACTTGGACAACTTCATCTCTGTCCTCTCGCTCTCTCTCTTCCCGTTCTATCTCCATCTGCTGAAGTTCGGCATCGGTATACTCCGGTTCATAAAGGTATCCCTTTGGCGTTGTGCTAAAATTACTTAAATCATCATCTGTTCCGTCTGACATTGTGCTAAAATTGGTTTCATCATCAGAAGTTTCGTAGTCAGACATGTTGTCAGCGAGTCGCGCTATCAACAGCTGATCGGAACGTGCGCACTGTTGACGTTGACAGCAGCGCGGATTGATAGAAATGGAAAGAAAATAGTGCCGATTAAAAACTGAGGTATGAATTTTGTCTGGAGTGTTTTTTGTGATGTAAATTAATCAAGCTTTGAAACGCATATAATTTTTTCACGTAAAAACGCACAGTTTTGAGGCCCCGGAAACTAAACGGGACTACTTTCTTGAAAAACTTCCAGCGGCCAGAACTCTGACCAGGGAGGTGACCACAGAGTGGGTCAGTGTGTATGCACTATAGTGCTGGTAAGGATTGCATACAACTTCATGTCTTAAATGGGCGAACTATCCCTTTAAGCCTGACATTGACTAGTCGCTGTTCATGGCCTATAGAGGGCGCAACAGGATAATAAATCTGTGAAGTCCACTTTTACACTCAGTTTTCAACAGTTAAAATTACAAATAAATGTATACCTCGAGAGCTCTCCACAAGATATGTTTGATTATACCATTTGGATGCTCATTGGGTAAATGCGCGTTTTGAACAGCTTATTGTACACATAAGTTAATCGCCGTTCTAAACTAATGCGCTGCTGCATTGTAACGCACACACATACAGACAGTAGCTTGCATATCACATGGAGATCGCGCGCACATAGAAACATTCAGTAGCGCAGAAATGTATTGTCAACACTGTCCTGTGATTTATCAATAAAATAGCTTAGAAACTGAAAAGTTCTAGCATTTATTTCTTAGTAACTAAAACCCATAGCTTCACTATTTTTAAAGAGACGCAGGTACAATTAATTCACATGCAATCGCTCTATCACTAATGCATTCATATAAATTTAATCTTTACTGTGCTACTTTATCTGTATCTGATTTAGAACAAGCAGAAATACATGAGAAGTTTAACAACCCAAAGACAAAAGAAGTTAAAGAACTGATAAAAATAAGCTGTTATGCAGGAGAAATATGTGGGCAGCCCTGTCATATGCCATAGCCGTGCACAAGGCAACCCGCGTTCGAGTCTCAGCTCGAGGTTCAGGCTTATTTGTTCATTAATGACATCATCAGAGACTAGTCTAAGTTGACTCGACTTCAATCACATAAATGTCGACTTAAAATCTGAAGTCGTTCAACCCCTACTAGCAACCACCTTCAAACCACCCATAACACCCTAGAAACCACCCAGAACACACTAGCAACAACTTAATTTGTTAAGACCCACTCAGAACACCTTATCAACCACATAGAAACAACCTGGCAACTATCCCTTGTGGTGGCGAGATTTACATGAACCAGACCACTCAAAAAATTATTTTAATTTGCAAAATGGTCCACTTGAGCAATTGCAATTAGCACCCTTTAATTAAATCCACATATTTTACCTGATTATGTATAAAATGAAATACATAGATTTTTAGTCTTGTGGAAAAGCTAAAGTGAGCAATTCAACATTTGGCTGAACATTACTGTTTACTAGACAAATGTCTGATCATAAATGTCTCCAGGGAAAGCATGTGTCTTGTATTGCTGTCCTCTGTCAAAAAAAGGTTAATTGGTCCTACAGATTGCAATAAACCCTTAATGATCCGTTGCCGTTTACAAGCCCACCCCAATAACAGACATTTAAAGGGTTAAAATCCCAAGGGTGAATCTGATTATGCGAGTTTACCCCCTCTTATGAATGATTCACATTTTATGATAATGAGCCATAAATAGAAAAACTGAAAGCATTTGGTGTTGCTCTCAGGGCATATAAATATATGCAGCAGATTATCAATGATATCTTGTCCCCAGCGGGATGAAATATGTTAGTCCAGGAGCCGATTTCGGACTATTAAAGAAACTGAAGGGAAGAAAAAAATGTGTCTGTTTCTGGATGAGAACAATTAAGAAGGAATCATTTGAACACTGACAACTAAATTTCTATGTCCATCATTGGTTTCCAACCCAGTGAGAGATACTATTTCCTTTCCTGAAATAAGCTGTGTTTTATAATTTGGCTTCTTTTACTAATGACTTCATATAATCTTTATCCAATTTTTACTTACATAATCTCTTTAGCCATGGAACAAAAACAGAATATCAGCTGAAACATAATTGTATGTTAGATTAAATAAAAATGGCCCACTTTATACTGTAAAAACACAAAAGAATTAATAAATAAATACAATCAGCTAGCGCTCTGCAAATAAGAGACACCAAATAATGTGTCTCAACTTGTCTGAATTATAATTAAGGGAAGAACTATTCACATTCTCATCATTGGTTTTTATGGCAACGTTCATAATGGCAAAATGGATCCATCGCTGTGTCCGAAATCGAATACTTCTCTACTACATAGTATGTGAAAAAACAGTATGCCAACAGAGTAGTGTCCGAATTCATAGTATTCGAAAAACAGTAGGCGAAAAGTACCCGGATGACCTACTACTTCCGGCGAGATTCTGAAGTGTGCATTCGATGGATACTTTACAATCCCATGAGGCCAAAGGGAGAGGATTTATGAATGGAAGTGACGCAATGCAACTGATGCTGGTAGGTCACGTGACAGTAAAAACATGGCGGATATAGTATGTCCGAATTTCCTTCATACTACTCATATACATACTATATACAAAGTTAGTTCAAATACAAATGTACATGTGTTTTTTGTTGTTGTTGTTTCGATAAAAGAAAAATGTGTCATTGCTACATTATTTCACATTTTCAAACTATTTAAGAACAAGAAATACAATATTATCAGCTTTAATAAAATTACATTCAAATAAATGTGTGTATTTAATATGTTGTTGAGGCTTAAAAGTTTTTAATAGTTTACTGTACCCATGCCAGGTTTTTACATCAGTGGATGCTTTAATTTTGTGTACATTAATACTAATGTTTCCATTATATGTAAAGAATTGGAGAAAAATAATTCACCCGAGCTGTGAAGAGGCCACCAATCGTGAGGTAACATGACAAGAAAGAATGAAAAGAATTTGTAAAGAAAACTTCTACTGATCCAAGTAAGTTTGCTGATTGGTTTTTAATCCATTATAAATACAAAACATAAAAGATCTCAAAGAAATAGTCCACACAAAATACAATTTTGTCATCATTTACTCGCTCTCAAATTCCAAACCTAAACAATGTTCTTTCTATAAAAGAAGACATTTTGAATGTTGAACAGGTTGCTCTAGTCCACGAAATTTCAACGAATGGGGATTGAAGATGTCCAGCCTCATAAAGGGCACAAAGGCACTATAAAAGTATCATAAAACTATTTTTTTTGACTTTTAATTCCCAGTTGTGACAAAAATCAAACTCAGGGGGCATTTACACAACACCATTTTCAACTGAAAACAGAAAAATTCTATGCGTTTTTGGCCAATTATTTACAAGACAACGACATTTTGGGGGCCTCAAACTTTTGAAAATGGGATTCAAAGTGCAAGTTTTTGAAAACCATAATGTTATCGTTTTGCGTTATCGTTATCGTTATGTTATCGTTACAAAAATGCGAATTTGCGAAAACTGTGACGTTATGCGTATTACGCGCTCAGTCTATAGACGTGCAATGTTTCTTTACAAAGTGACATTGCCAACTACTGGCCTGGCAACATAATACAGCGTTTTTAATCATTTTCACGGATCTGTGTGAACGGGGATCGTTTTTTGACACTGGTGTCGTCTATACGCGAACAAAGGAAAGAATTTTTCGAAACTGTAAACGTACCCTCAAAAAAGCAATCCACAAATCAGTCATTGCTACTAATCTCATGAAGAGAGAAGTTATAAAGAGTTTTAAAGTATTATTGTTTTTACAAAAATTGTATTACAAAAAAATATAGTAATTACAATGTAATTACACAAATAAGTAATACTAACTCAAAATATGCACTTATTAAAGGGTCAGGGCTCCCAATGCGTCATTTACTGTTATTACTGGAAAATGTATAACAATGCCACTGTAAAATAAAGTGTTACCCAATTTGCCAACAAGTACTTCTCCTGAATCTTCAGAGCAACAGTATCACTCAAGAACAGGCGGAGAAGGTCCAAGCGAGTGTATCGCAGGAAAGGCCGCAATCATTACAGCTTGCTAATTTTACCTCTTGACGCACACTCTTGACACGCTGACAATGGCAGGAACGGAGGCTGCAGAAGGAAGGATGTGTTGTGGTGTATTTCGTGCATTGTGAGGGGCTTCCTAACACCCTACGCTAAGGAGACGAAGGACGCAGCTGCAGAAAAATGTGCAGAAAAAGAAAGGGGGGAACTGAGGAATAACCACTGAAGATCGATAAAACAAACAGGATAGAGAAAGGTAAAAGAGTACTGTAGAGGAGAAAGCAGTCGAAAGATTAGAAAACCAAATGCATTTTGCTCTATCATCTATAATTCTATCTTAATGTAACCCAAAGCAAAATTCAATACTGTAAAACATCGCAATATATGAGTGCGTGTCACTGTCCTTGACGCTAGTCATGACCTTTCCCTGTACAAACAGTTGAAGATACATTATGGCCATGACATTTCAATGTAGAGCTGGCTGGGCAACTTTATTAGATAACAGCACTGGACACTACAGCCACAGCAGCTGCTGAATCAGGTCCTCTAGGGTTGGGGTAAAATTTACTCCTGCGAGACGTAATAAAAGGGCACATGTGATTCATATCAGTGCTTATTACTGAGTGTATGTGTATAGAGACTGATAACTCTGCTTCTGTCAAAGAGAAGTTTATGAATAGTTGTTGTTAGAGGGATGATTAAAGCTAAGGTCGGATCCGTGTGGAGTTTCAGCTTTGCAACTGTTCTTTGTGTTATTTAGTCGGCTATAACAGAGTATTTAGAAAGGGGTTTAAATCATTTTTGAGGGTCAGACATAAATGAGAAAAGCTGGTGATCTAAAGGATAATTTGTGCACAGTATTTTTAAAGGATTTGATCGAAAATACATTAAAACATAAATATTGTGAAATATTATTACAATTTAAAATAGCTCCTTTTTGAAACATTTAATATTTTACTATTTATTTATTCCTGTGATGGCAAAGCTGCATCATTATTCCAGTCTTCATTGTCACATGATCCTTTAGAAATCATTTTAATATGCTAATTTGGTGCTCAAGAAACATTTCTTATTATTATCACTGTTGAAAACAGTTGTGCTGCTTAATATTTCTGTGGAAAGTGTAATAGGCCTACTTTTTTCGAGATTATTTGATGAATAGAAAATCCAAAAGAACAACATTTGAAATATAAATATTTTGTTACATACTGCCACTTTTTATCAATTTAATTAATCTTTCTGAATAATAAAATATTAATATAAAAGTTTAGTTAATCCTACTGCCCCCAAACTTTTGAATGTTATATTATTAAATTGTGATGTCTAAAGACCAAACCCAACACGTCTATCAGGCAGTCCATGTGTTTCCCCCACAAATATTATATTCTGCAATGATTAACGTGAATGAGAATATTTTAACAATAGCCAGAAGGAATGGTTTGTGATTGACTGCAAAGAAGTAGTGAGACATTTCTCAACTACATTAAATTGAGGTTCCAACAGCAGAAGACGTTGTTGAATGCAAAGCAAATTAGTTCATTTCAAAATTGAAGTCAAATGAAGTTAAATTAAAAAACAGATTCAGTAATTAACTGAAACTTCCTCAGAGCTGCAGCTCAGGGATTCTAATTAACAGATAAAGGTTCAGTCAGTGCACTCTTTTCAAAAGAACAACTTTCAGTTTTGTTTGTTGCAATCCTTGCTGGTTAACAACATTAACCCCAACATAACACAAATTGCCAATCTTAACAAAACATAAATCATGAGCATAGTGTCTGTCATCCCTTAAAATCCCAAAGTGAACCCTTAATGATCCTATAATCCTTTGTAATTTGGCTAAATAATGCAAAAACACCCAACAACAATTAAAACCCAGGGCCCACACCCTCATTATGACATCACATCTGGGTCCTAAAACAAAGCAACACTTTAAAGACTGTGTGGGCTCTGATTTGTGTCTTCAGTCCCGACTGCTGTTATTAAACAGCTTTAGCGTAGATTAATGTCAAATCCACCACATCAATCTGGCACCTCCACCAGATGCTTACCGCACGAATAATGAAGCAATCAACACGACCGCTCAGGCCGTTAATTATTCGATGCTAGCCGGTCACCGGGGATGCTCTATAGCCAAAATGTATGGTGGGGGAGGTGCTATGTTTATGTATTTCCATGTGTATTCATACATGCTTCAACGAAGACAGACGTTTAATTACACAAAAGATGGAGGGCTCTGGCAAGCCCTCATCAGTCACAGCTGAATTAATGAATAGGTAAACAGTGGCAGAGCTAATGCTAACGTAGCTTTAGCTCATGTGTGATCACACCATAAATTCACTGTTTATGAATAGCTAACCAAAGATACTAACAGTGCTGAAGCCACAGGGATTATTATAACATCAACAATGCAGCATCAGGATAAAGACACTTAATAGCCTCATGAGATAGTTGGCTATTATAATTGCCTGAATTATTTGACTCTATATACACACGTTTCTGTGTGAGTGTGTGTCTGTACTGTATGTGTGTGCGTTTGAGTGGGAGAGAGAGCGGGAGAAAGAGTATGTGCTTTCTGTACACAATAAAACGTAATTTTGTCACAAAAAACATGGAAATAATTTGTTGTTTTTATATTATTGTTTACTATATTTATTTGCTTGGTCATTGTTGATGTGGGTTTTGGTTATTTTGCTGTTGTAGACTGTAAAGGACCTTTGAAATAACAGCAATCATTTGGCGAAGTGATATGGACATGTAATGCGGCCTAGACCTGCCTGGAACCAATCAACCAATCAGATTCAAGCATTCAATGGCCCCGTAGTGTATATGTATATATATATATATATATATATATATATATATATATATATATAGAGAGAGAGAGAGAGAGAGAGAGAGAGAGAGAGAGAGAGAGAGAGAGAGAGAGAGAGAGGTTTCACTTTATTTTGATGGTCCTTTTAACATATTCTGTTGTTGACTATACAGTAAGTAACGTTGACCCTACATGTCTACTAACGCTCATTAGAGTGTTAGTAGAGTATTAGTAGACTGGTAGGGTTAGAATAAGTTGACTTGTAGTTGCCAAGTTACTTATAGTCAGTAGAATGTCTGTTGGGGGAGCATCACAATAAAGAGTTATCAGATATTAAGCAGACCATCTACTAATACTCTAATGAGAGTTAGTTGACATGTAGTTGCAAAGTTACTTATAGTCAACAGAATGTTCAAAAGGGACCATCACAATAAAGTGTTACATATATAAAAGTAATGTAATAAAAAAGCCCGCAAAAAGAAATTAAAGTCTGGTGTGACAATGGTTTAATTGGCCATTATACAAAATACTTAACTTCAAAATGCTGCGATAGACCAATCAGAATCAAGTATTCCAGAGAGCTGTGTAATAAAAACAAATATGTATAAACATGTACATTTATAAAATATATAAAACCAACCCTGGCTCACTGGAAAAATGTGCCTTTGGCAACATTTCTGCCAAATTACATTACATTGCGTCTTGCATGTTTCACAACACTTTCAAAATGAAATGTCTAGTCAGTAGCGCTAACAGCTTGTTTAGTTTTATCTAGTTGTTATACATAGAGGCAGTTTGGAAATTAAGGCTGCATCTGAAATTGCATACTACTTATGCAATAGGTGAAAAAAAAAATCATGTGACAAAAGAAGTATGTCCGAATTCACAGTACTCAGTAAGAGTAGGCAAAAAGTACAAGCAGAATGAAATCAGCCAGAGAAAAAACTCCAGCCAGACAGAATGAATGTCAATGGCTTTGCTCTGCTCTGTTTATGGCTGGTCTAGTTAAATGTCAAAAGCTTTACCCAAGAGAGCCCGTCCTCACTCCAGACTGGTACTGAATTTGTAGGCACCTCACTTCTCTTCTCTCTGTCTGTCTTTTATAACCGATGTATCACATCCCATCCAATTGCTCAGTATATCTACCCGTAGTCTTGCTTCATTTTCAAGTAAGTTCCAAACAGTCATGGCCAGCCATGTTCATTTTTTGTCATTCTTTTCTTAAGTCTCATATACATTTTCCTTCTTCTTTTTCAGTTACTTGTGCAGCTACAGGAATTAAAATGTAAGACATTTTAGACTTTTAAAGTTTATAAAAAAAATCCAGCCTTAAATTGACATTTATTTGACTAGCTAAAGTTGTTGAGAACTTTATCACGGACAAATACAGAAATGGCTTTGAGAGATAGAGACACAGAGCTCAATAACTAAATGCAAACTTGAATCGAAAATGTCTTTACAATCAAATTCAGCACATTTAGCAACAAATATCTCAATTTCACCTAAAATAAACATCGATTCAGCAGTTTGTGGCTCTTATTGATAGTCCCTTATCTGCAGTGGCTTGGCACTGACAAGGCAAATTCTGCAAATGTTTTAAGCTGTTTTATGACTCTTCCCAAACCAAAAGGAAATGCTAAGTCATCTCTTTTCTTTCGGGTACTCACAGTTCAGAAGAGCTGAGGCATTAGCACAGGCTGAGCTCCAAAACGCCTGACATCTTGAAATGTATGAACTGATGGGAACGTAACAAGAGAAATGTAGCCTAAACTCATATTTATATGGCATTTTCAAAGGCATTTCAAACAGGATCTTTGAACATGGAGCCAAAGGCTCAGAAATCATTAGTTGCATACTTGTTTAAGGTCGTGAAACGGTGAAAAAAACATGAGAGATTTGTGTGCCTGTCATGAATCAGTGTGAATCGATGTGTCTTCCCAACCAAAGCTTTACAATGAGACATCACTGTAGGTGACAAATAATTTAGCACATATGAATGCAGTCATCTATGTCACTGTATGTCATACCTCCAGATTTTGATGTATCACTCTGTGACAAAATCCATGTGTGTACTGAATCGAAACAGCTGTATTTCAAACCACTGAAAATCCAGCACTGTTTAAAGCACATCATAAGTGTTTCACTGTATCCATGGTGATGCAGTTAGTACAGACAGATCTGCTCACACATGAATGTACACAGTTTCCCAATTCCGGTGTGGAAGTGTTATTTATTATAGTCAGCAGCCCTGGATATGGAAATTCATTTTCTCACCTGACGTTCCTCTTTCTATCTTATTCAATATTAATGTCATCTCACATTACCAGCCGGGTTTACCGCATCCGATAAATAGAAGGCTTTCTTAGATGCATACACCCATAATCATGGACCTGCATACTCACAAATGGAATAAAAAACTGTGAGAAGAAAGGAAAAGAGAACAAGCAAAGAAAAAAAGAAAAATGTTATAGAGTAAAAGTTGTCAAAATAGAACAGCTTTTAGAGGGAAAACAGGGTTGTGTAACCTAGCAAAAATCTGGGCTCGTTACTGAAATGTTGTAGGTTCAAATCCTTTCAAGTGTTGATTCATCAACTATCACCATGGTGCCATTGCGCAAGACACTTATTAAAGCCAGCATAAAACGGAAGTACCAAGGTATTGTGGGTGCTAGAGTGTTGCTAAGGTGTTCTGAGTGGGTTTTAGCATGTTTAGCCATTCAATCATTCAAAAAAGACTATAATTACACACCCCTCAAGGCTTGACATCCACCAAATGCGGGTTCATTTCAGCAGTGGCGTGTAACGCAGTCACTATTGAATTTTATATATAATATTTACAGTTTTCACTTGTAGTCTTTTAAAAATGCATCTGAAATAATAAACTAAATGCAATGTAGTGTTGTCAAAAATATCGATATTTCGATACTGAAATATCTGAAACGCTTCCAATACTAATTTTCCACAGAATAGATACACAATACCAGCTGTGCTTTCTCGCTCTTTCATCTCTCTCTGACAGCGAGTGACACACAAACCCGCCTCCCCTCACTCACTCGTTTCATTTGGCCGGATGAATATTGTTGGTTAAATGGCTTGAATTTCGGCATTGCGCGTGCTGTCCATTGTTTTACTCATTCTCGCAGATTTTGTGCTCACACCCAAAGTGAGCCCACATAAAGCAGCCTCTCAGTACTAAATCTTTTTGACTGCTTATTGCACTTAAACAGTAAAATACACACACACAAAAAAATGCTCGGTATATTCAAGTAAACAGTCGGTTATGTTTTGAGTGAACGTAAACAGTTGAGAAAGAAAACGCGTGTGTAACACTATATCCGTGCGTCGGGTCTTAAAGTGACATCGGCCTAATATACCTGCTGCCAAATTATGAGATAATAGCATCTAGTAACTTTGGAAAACCACTAGCCACAGTGGCTGGTGAGCAAAAAAAGTTGATGTCAAGCCCTGCACCCCTCCTAAATAAAATTCAAAATAAAATAAAGCTGCACAATGTGAAGTATTATTCATGTCTTATACTCATTTGGAGCAGAATGAGTAACACATTCAAATTTTATATTGAGGAGTAAACCCATAGTATGCGCAAAAGTAATAGTGATGTCTTGGCAAGCACCACTTATGACAAGAATAGAAGAATAATAGTGGATGAGCACACAAAACAGAGCCTTCACTTAGATCTCAGACATAAACAACAACGACATATGCTTTTGACATGACTAAAAAATAAGCCACAAGTCAGAGAGGTTGTATGAATTGATTAGATCTTCTCTTTGCACAAACTAAAAAAAAAAAAACACACAAGCACACCGGCATAAAACATAAAGCTTTTATCTCCAGCAAGCTCTCATTTACTGCAGGAGTCAGATAGGGAATAAATCACAGTCTGCAGTGTTACTGCACTATACGAGATTTTGAGACACAAACCTAAAGGTGTCAAAACTAAATCTCAAGACAAAAATACCTGCACTGAGACAAAACCACAGATTTATTGTAGACTGTTCGAATAAAAACAACGCCTTTACTAAAATGAGTGTGTCTGGATATGAGTTTTATAGGTCATGTACTATTAAACAAAAATTGCATGTGATTTATTATATAAGAGAAACATTAATTGAGGTCACCATACCTGATGTTACATTCTGAAAGGCTTAAACGTAATTAAAATGCACCAGGCAGCACAAAAACAAATTTAGACTTCGTTATGGTATTTGGCAAATGTCAGAAAGATCTGACCCTTCACCCTTAATATAAGGGCTTATTGATTACTCTACCTAGGAAAGATTGTTTAAAAAGACAAAGCCTTTGTGGCACAAAGAAAAGAGATTTAAAAACACAAAAGCAGGAAGACAGCTTGAAAGGAGACCTGTGATGACCTGTAATTTGAACCTTGTCCAGACTATTTACCTGACACCTTAGCAGGATTCAGTCTCTTGTCTTTTCCTTCCTGTCTGCTAGATAAAACAAACATTCACAAGATCAAGATGTTCATGTCCATGTCCGACATAAATTCATTTCACGACAGCTTATGTTAAACAGCTGTCTCAGACGGGTTCCCTAACGGTCAGATGCATGATGCACACAAAAAGGGCTGAAATCACTACCTCCAATCTGATTTCTAATTTAATCACCCTTAAATATCACGTAAAAAGAAAACAAACTGCGCTTGGTCACTTGACATATTTACATTTGATGCTGATCGTTAAATATATATATCTCACTCTACGAGACTAATTAAAGGGGTGGTATAATCCCCTTTTCACAAGATGTAAAATAAGTCTGATGTCCCCAGAGTGTGTATGTGAAGTTTTAGCTCAAAATACCCCACAGATGTTTTTTTATAGCATGTTAAAGTTGTCACTTTTTGAGGGTGAGCAAAAAGACACCGTTTTTGTCTCTGTCCCTTTAAATGCAAATGAGCCACTGCTTCCGGCACAGAGGGCGGAGCTTCAACAGCTTGTGTCCTTTTACCTCACACAGACATGCACTGAAAACCTTTTAGCCTTTTATGTTCAAACCGGAGTCAGACAATGATGAAGAGACTCAAGAAGAAGTGACAACAAGTAGACAACATCTCTGAATGGTTAGATGATGAATTTATGTAGCTTATGTGTAGTTATCTTCTAGTCAATGATTAGCATATTCTGTCTTGACAATCTATAAATCGTGTTACCAGCCGTTTGTTGTAGTCCTTAAAAAGCGATTTCTTTAAAAGATAATATCTCCCTTTGCTTTGAACTTTGAGCGTCGTAACTTTGCAGATGTTGTTTATGCTCAAACAGCAACACTACACACTAACTAAAGTTAAAAAAGTGAAATCATAATCAACCACCCCTTTAAACACTGACATAATAACACATAAGATCACATTAAGCTGGCTTGATGTAGCAGAGCATGTCTGTATAAGCAAACCCCCCACTGCTCGACAGATGAGATTCATTTAATCAGAGGTACATCACGACTATTAGCTTTTCCGTCTTTGACATTAAACTCTAGGTTTAACAAGACAAAATGATCAAAAAGTCTAATATGATCTATGAAGCTTGTTATTTGGAGGAAGCATAATTCGCAGAGATGGAGTTTGTCATTTTCTTAAAGTACTTAATGTGCGCGTCCAATTTAATGACATCTTGTCTTAATAGGCTTAAGTTAGTGATCAAGTTAGAGTTGATAAAGTCTTAATACAAAGCTCTTAAGAGAGGATCTGTTTAAAGAATGTAAAGAGACTGTTTTTTTACGCCATTTTAGTCATTTATAATGACTTAACTGTATTACTGTATTGAAAGGAATGATTCTTTGCTAAAACCTCAGCAGGGAATATGATTAAAATATCATTTGTGAAGTGTAGGTGGAGTCCTAACAGTAAGAACATATCCAAGGCACTCTGTATCACAAAAGGAGCTCACAGCTGAAAATGACATAATCAACTCAAAATGAAAAAGGTTCTATTATACTCCCCAGGGAAGGGGCCCACATATCATTTTGGGTTTTAAGGATTTCGCTTTTGGTACAAAACATTATTTTTAAAAGGAAAAAAATGTTTTTATGCAATCGCATTTTATGGAACTAAACAAGACTGGTGCTCAAGAATAAATCAAATGGCTGTGTCCTAAATCAATTCCAAAAATCAAAAGAAAAAAGAAAAAATGAACATTATACGTCATGGTCATATTTTTTTTAGGGGGATATGTGCTTGAAAATAATGTCATATTGCACAATTTTCTTCATATAAAAACAATTTATTAATTTATTAAGTATTTCATTTATATTTATTTCTTTTGATTTTGGAGCGAAATATGGCTTGGACATTTTGTGAGATTCAGCCATGAAGAAAAAAACATTTTAGTGAACATCACTGATGTACTTCACAAGAAATCTTCGCAACCATTACAAATAACCAAAATCGGCAAAACAACCAATAGACCTTATTCACAGCAGCGCCATCTTTGATTTTTATCGTGAATGAAAGCGAGGCTGTGAGGGATAGACATACATCTCAGTGGGTTGTTCTGTTATTTAATGTGTGTTTTTGGATAGTTCTGCAGACGAAATGCTGCAAAAATATCTTTACGAGAAATTTCAGTAGACAAAATCCCCAGACAATATGAGCTGTGGAAACTTAAAAGTGATCTAGTAGCTTTCTACAGCTTTTTACAGTGGATGCCATTGAAAACACAAGTCTATCCCTCACAGCCTCGCTTTCATAGCTGTCATGGCGCTGCTCTAAATAAGGCCTATTTCTTGCTGTTATTGCCAGGCTGACTATGACAACATTGAGGTTTCGTCAAGCTCAGTAGCAACAAGACAATTTCTAAGCAAGGCAATTGCAATTTCAAAGGTGGCTTGTTAGCAAGGGGACCTGTTTATCATTAAGTCCATATATAATCCTGCAGCTTGGGTGGAAGTTGCTGGGTTTGGTCACTAATGGTCTAGTCAGTGCCAGACACCTGCCAGCATCACATGACTGCTCTGGGTGGGCTAGTACGCAACAGGGGGTAAAGGCGGGATGCCTTCCCCCCTTCCCAATCTCTCTCGCCCGTCGCCCCTCCATCCAGTCAAAGTAAATCCTATTAGCATTGTTCATCTGGCCCACATAGCTAAAACGCTAAAGGATTCTGGGTAAAGAGTTGTGCGTTTCTCTCTAACCGTCTATATCTTTTGATTATTCTCTTTTAAGATTTAAAAATCAATCAATTTGTCTGGTTTCATTTGTTGCTATTAAAATGCACATTACATTTGAGTTTAATGGGTTTTATGAAGTTTAATGTTTAATGAATTCATATTTCAGCACTTTGAAGGAGATGTTTAAGGAGCATGTGTTGTATGATATATTAGGGGAGAATCTAAAGGTTTCATAAGTGAACTGAACTCTCCTTCAGAGCATTACATCTCCTTAAGAGGGATTTTATCATCTTAAATTAGGTGAGGGTGCAAGAAAATTCAACAGAGCCAATCCTGGGGATCAAGACTTAAGAAACCCTTCAGGGTGGATTTTGTCAAGTAGTCTACGCTGAACATCCTCAAGACTGCATATCATAGCCAGGTCATAAAAAATGCATTCACTATAATGCCAAAAAGCATGCTGAAAATGTTCCAGACACTGTTCCATATGACTATATTTATTAATGCATTTGAATTAGACATTGGAAATGATCATTTTGCAGCTATCTTTATTTAGTGGCTCGAAAAAAGGTATTTAGACATTTTGGGCAGCCAAGTCACAATTAAAAATGTATGAATGTTGTTGCATTAGATACAAAATAGCAAAAATGTCAAATAGCAAATAGCATTAGAGTTTGTTGACACTGAATTTTAGTGGATTTATAAAATGAGATGCCCTCAAGTTCACATTGTTCTACTAACAACCAGATCCATTTAATCTCCATTTTGAACAAAACAAACAAAACACATATTTTGTTAAATGTTGGGTTACACTTTATTTTAAGGTGATGTTGTTACAGTGTAATTACACAATTATGAACTGAGTAATATTACTTAACTACATGTACTTACTATAGGGTTAGGGTTATTTGCTTGTAAATTTGCATAACTTGCAACTTGCATAACTACATGTGACATGTAACTCTGTCATCTTAAAATAAAGTGTCACTAAATGTTTTGCTTGAAAAGTGTGTCTGTGCTATATTTCTTTAAAGCAAAGTCCCCTTGGTTTGATATTTAGTTGAAATTCGTACATTTTATGCGCCCAAATACTTTTTGGAACCGCTACAAACATTATTGCATTGAGTACATTTCATCCTGATGAATAGAACCACCATCCATGCTCATTATTATATTATGAAATCCTTGTTTGAAGTGACTGTTCGGTCTGGAATAAGCAGCAGTGCCAAATAAAGCTGAAGACCTTTGATCAGAGGCAAGCCAAGAAACTCACTCTGACAGCCTGAAGCCATCAACTGATAAAACCCTTGCAATGAAGCCACACAGAAGCTACAAGACTGTATAAAAGAGCCAATCCAGTGCATTCTATAGGGTCGGCTTCTTCGGCATCTTAGTAGAATTACAAACGTGAAAATGTCTGAGTGTGTGCGCGGATGTGTGTCTTATCGGGATCAGGAAGAGTGGTGGCGGTCATGGAATTCCAGGAATTCCCCCTACACACACTTCACGCTCCATCAGTCCTCCCCTCATCTCTCTTTCCCTCTTATCTTCCTCATCCATCCCTAGCGCACTCTCTAATCGTTGTAATGGCTGTCCTGTCGCCCGCTGCCCTTCCTTGCAACAGGGACATGGGAAGACCTGTTGTCACTATCAGCATTGCCCTTTGGGTAATTCAAGACACCTGCTATGTCGGTGCATCAAGAAATTCAAGTAGACAGGGCAGGCGCTACTTTGTGCATGGTAAACAGTGTGTTCAATATTTCAGTGTATCAAACTCACCCGAGATGCTAAAGGTGCACAGCGGTTCAAGACACTATCACAAATTAGGTTCAATTAATTGTTTACCCAGAAATATAAGTTTTGACATCCTTTACTCACCCTCATATTGTTTCAAATCTTTATGACTTTCTTTCTTCTGTGGAACACAAAGTCATAAGTTTAGCAGAATGTCCAAGCTGCTCTTCTTTATGATGAAAGTAGATGGGAGCCATGGCTTCCAAGCTCCAAAAAGGACCAAAAGCTGATAAAAGTAGCCCATTTTACATGTGTGCTGTATTTAAAGTCTTGTGAAACTTTGTCTGAGAAACAGACTGAAATTTAAATCGTTATTCACTAAAAATATTGCTTGCAGACTTGGTTAACATTTACTTTCGTTATAAGGAAAGAGCTGCTTGGACATTCTAACATTCCCTTTCGTACGAGTTACGTCAGTGACTGACGAAATTGGACGAAATTGGAGGCTTCTAAGCGAAACCCTCAATTTCGTCAGTCACTGACGTAACGTCTCCGTTCCCTACTCAGGGAACGAGGGTTACATACGTAACCGAGACGTTTTCTTTTCTGTTCCACAAAAGAAGTTATACAGAACTACAACTCGGAAGACATGAGGGTGAATAAACACTTGAATGTGAAAGTTGAATGTGCACTTGTAGTGTAATTTTTTTTTTTAAGCTCTTGCATATAATATATAATACAATATATTATATTAATGAAATAAAAGGCCACTTAAGTGTACTTAAAGATGAATTCATCACTTTAAAAAGTTCACTTTGTTATGTAAAAATAAAAGTTTTACTTTAAAGTACATTTTAAATGAATGTTTTAATAATCTTTTGTCATACTTCAAGAAACAAACTTATTTTGATTTGTTGTTAACATACTAAAGAACATATAAAGTACTTTATTATCATTTTAACTGTAGTCTGTTATTCAATATCATATTTAAAGTTAATATTAAAATGTATTAAAGTGCAACATCATCATTACAAATCTGTAATTTTATCAATTTATCAATAGAAATGATATTTATGTATATTTTAGTTTACCATAAATGCTTGTCAGTACATTTGGCAGTATAAAATGTACTCTGTATATATAAAAAAAAATTCTGTGTGTTTTTGACTTTAAGTAGATGGTAAATAATGTTGAGATTATCAATTTCACTTTTGCACAACAAATAAATAGAAATTTTGGTATGTTGCAAATTTGCGACAGTGGGCATTTAGGGTAATTTTTTACAAAATGGAAAAATTAATAAAACACATTTTCCCATCTCAGGAATGTAGATTTTATTCATGGCACAAAGTTGTTAGAACTTATAAACGTTATACTTATAAACTTTGACAAATTAATGAATCTTGACAACAGCAAGAAACAAAACACTCTCCTACTCCCTAACATTGACAGTAGTTTTTATACATTCCATGTTACACTCTGTTTAACTCTTTCCTTGTTTCTCCAGTGCATACATTATATATTCTTATAGTGTTATATCCTAACATGCTATTTTTTGTGAAAAAAAATAAATAAAATGTTTTGGCTGAAACCATCTAAATACAGCATTATTATAATATGTAGCCATTAGCCCAATCCAGCCGTTATGGACCAATGTCGCAAATTTGCTACAAACAGAAATCTACAAAGTACGTAAAAAATATTCGTCACATGAAGTCTATATGAATAACATAGCTATAAAAGCAATCAATAAGCTGGTACATATTTTTATCTTAGCACAACTTAACTCATTTTGGGAAATTTCCAGTAGCACCTCAATGCAGTACACAAGATCCGAGGGGAGGAGTCGGATCTTATATAAGGGGTGGAGATTGGTAGGTTTAGGGGTGGAGATGGGTAGGTTTAGGGGTGGGTTTAGGGATCAGGGGGTGGAGATTGGTAGGTTTAGGTATGTAAGGTGGGAGGAGTTGGATTTTATCCAACTCCTCCCCCCGGATTTTATGCTCTGCATTGAGGACCATCTCGAAATTTCTCCACATTTGCGCACTTGATATGCGGATTTTGCAAAACAAAATATTAGCTTCGGTGAACCGGATGTAGTTCCCACTCCGACCGCTCCTACGATAAACCAGTGCGTGCAAAATGTTCCTAGGTATGTATCGAATGTGCACAAACAGGCATTGGGGGAAAACACACGCTATCTCGCCTGCAGTCTGAATGGAAGGGGTTTGTTGCAAATTCGCGACAGTGGGCGTTAAGGGGTTAAGACCTACTTACAGTAAGTGTGTCAAAAACACTAATCATATTTAATTTAATCGTCAGCTAATTGTATTTCATTTAAATCATAATACATTCTCATTTAATCTCAATTAACATGCAATGATGAAGTGTCGAAAACAATACATTCAGTTAGCTCTTAAGTATTTTCTTTAAAAGTATATTATTTACATAATCTTTTAAAAAGTATACTGAAATGATAACAGAATTTTACATTTTGGGTGAACTTAAAAAAAAAAAACCTGAACTTTTCTGTCTCCTTCTGTTTGTTATTCCTGATAATGTTCAGCTCGACTGACCGAAACCGAATTTCTATATGGGAAGGAACTCAGGCTGATAGAATCATCAGTGTCTTACAGGAAATGGGAGGAAATGTCCTATCAGACAGTGAGCGACATCTCAACTGCCCCTGTATAACCTCATTTACTGAAGCTCAGAAATATCCTTAGAAGAAACTCATTTCTGAAACTGCTAATGTAGGATGGCATTTAAAGGAGTGCATGTCAGTCTTCAGGAAAAGAACACGTTGTTTTTCTTCCGTTGCGTCCGTGTGTCGGGTTTTTCCTGTCTACTGGCTTTTATGAGCATGGAAGTGCGGAGTTCATTCACTGTCCTCAAGATCTAGAGTATTTAGGCATGAGACACATTCCATAGCAGGCTGTACCATTCTCTCCTGGGTCATATGGGATTTTAATTGAGACTGGAAATGGTTGAAAGACGGAGAGAAAACAGAATGGAAGCATTGGCCTTTCTTTCTGTATAGTCTCTGATAAGATTGTAAGGCTTCCTGCTTGACCCTGAATTTTTTCCAGATGTTGATTGTTTTTAATTGATATGGGATGTTTTCCTATTCTGTAACTCTATAAGATTGCAGGAAGCCTGGTTGCTATGATGATATGCGTCACATTGACACATGAGTGATGTTTGGCGTGGCCAGAGGTGACACCACAGGACAGTTGATACGTTGTTGTCCTGGTCTGGTTACTGTCACTCTGAAATGACCTCGATTCACGAGGACAATGAAGGATCATCCATAATCACAGCCAAAAACAAGAGATTAAAATGGCTACTTTGAAAAATATACAAATATATAATATTTAAATCTATTTAAACAAATATATTATAATTTACCGTTCAAAAGTTTGAAATTGGTAAGTATTTTTGAAAAATATTTTTCAAAAAAGTAGCTTATGCTCACAAAGGCTGCAGTTATTTAATAAAAAATACAGTAAAAACAGAAATATAATATTGTGACTTTTTTTAAAAAAAATGTGACAATTTTGAAATCTAATTTATTCCTGTGATGCAAATCTGAATTTTCAGCAGCCATTACTTCAGTCTTCAGCGTCACGTGATCCTTCAGAAATCATTCTAATATGATGATTTGCCGCTCAAGAAACATTTCTTATTATTATCAATAAGAAATATTGATAATAAGAAATTGGGAGAAATGTTATCAATGTTGAAAAAAGTTTTTGTGGAAACTATGATTCTTTGATGAATAGAAACTTCAAAAGAACAGCATTTATTTGACATAAAATCTTTTGTAATATTATAAATGCCTTCACTGTCATTGTTAATCAATTTCATGCATTCTTGCTGAATAAAAGTGATTTCTTTAAAAAAATAAAATCTTACTGACCCCAAACTTTTGAACTGTAATGTAATAAGAATAATATATTATGTAATGCAATATAATATATTAGAGATATCCAATCTATAAAATAAAATTAATGAATTTAAGTAATAATATTATTAAGTACAATTCAAAAATCAAGAAAGTTATGGATTTCATCAGACAAAAGGGGGGAAAAAGTATTTTTTTCCATGCAAACTAAATAAAATAATATTTTTTACAGACACTTAGGTCATTTTTAAAGAATGCCATGTTTAGAGAAAAATGAACACAGATAATGATGCTGCCGTGAAGCAAGTTAACCAACGGAGGGGAAAGGGTGATGTCCTTTGCCCCCAATGAATCAAAGTTCCTCCTCCACTTTTCACGAAACACTCACTGCTTTGCAGCCTCGTATCAGGTGACCCTTCCTGAACAAGTTGTCAGCTACATATGTCAGTGTCTTGCCACTTGACCCAAGACCCGACTCCCTCGCTCTACCTCCCTATTGGACAAACCAGCGAGGTATTGTCCCGGAGAACAAAGCATATAGTTGGGGGTGTTCTGTTAAGGACTTTGACTAACATTCCTTTCACAATGCTCTCTGGCGACTAACTTTTAATGACCCTGCACTTCTAAACATTTACTGTTCTGTGGGACCGGCAACACACACACACACACACACACACACAAATGGAGCATCTTTATGGAGAGGACCCCTTCTAACGGCCTCAAGCTTTAAGAGAGTTGCCTCATTATTTAGAACTGAATATTAATGAATGAGCCCCAGGGTAAAGGAAACATTCACTCTGTTCTTTAGCCTTTCTACAGACGTTCCTGTACTACGTAGTCAATGCCCCGAGGTCATAGGTTGAATTCCCAGGGAGAAAACAAATAGTAGGCCTACCCATAAGATTTATACTCTATCTTAAATCTAAATTATTTAGGATAAAAGCATCTATCAAATGAATACATTTAATACAAGTTATGTTCCTAAACCACTTGAGATTCCAAAATGGACTTTTGCTTGCCAACAAAATGAAACAAAGAAAGAAGAGGATGCTGAAATGAAGATGTTTGACTGATAGCAAAATGGCTGAAGTGATAAGCATATCCGATATATATGTTGATTAAATGAATGGTGGAGAATGAATGCTTGCTTCCTTTGGTAATTTATCCAAACAATACATTAAGTTTGTCATTAAGGGACCATTTATCTCTACATCTATCACAATCTATGAGCAGGTGCACCCATGTGAGTTACTAAGGCAAATGTTCCAGAGGAAGGGTGAGAAAAGCTCTGATGTCTCTTACCTTATAAGAATATGATGAAAAACGATCAAATACGCCTGTAGAATAACATGTTTGTCTGCGTTATATCCTCAGAATCCTCCTGACTATGAAACACACAATGATCTTTCACGGGTGGTGATACCGTAAAGCTTCCCTAACTCTCCTTCAGCGGCAGCTCACAAATAAAGGCTGATACCCCCAGTGTGTGTGTGTGAGTGTGTGTGTCGAGAGAGAGAGAGAGAGAGAGAGAGAGAGAGAGAGAGAGAGAGAGATACGTAGACTATGATTAGCAAGCCGTTACTCTATGACTAAGGTTCGATTGTTGTTCAGTTCTATTTAGAAATTAACGGAACAAAATGATTCTCGTGACGTTCGGGTCCATTTTACGGACAGAAAACCGAACTAAAATAGTCTGACAGTGTTTCCTACACTTCTGTTCAGCACATCACCGCTACAGCACAGCGCCACTAGTGTAGTCCGAATTTCAAATGAATGAATCTCTTGAGTCGGAACTTTTTAGTGTCTTGAAAAAAGTAATAGTCCAATTCGAATGATTCGGAATGAATACCTCTTATGAGCCGGTTCTTTTCAGTAAAGAAATTACATTTATGAATCCGTCGGAGAACTGAAGCCTAGCCTACTTAAAAGGATAGCTTACCCACCCCAAAAAAATTAAAATAAAATTTTGTCATCATTTACTCACCTTCATGTTGTTCCAAACCTATACAAGTTTCTCTTGTCTGTTTAAATTAAAAGAAGATATTTTAAAGAATGTCAGTAACCAGACATTAATTTCTAGTCAACTGTAGAAGCCTACCAACATTCTTGAAAATAGCCTATCTTCTTTTTTTGTTCAACAGAAGAAAGAAACAACTTGAGAAGTGTCGTGATGACAACATTTTTGGGTGAAATTTGTGAGAAACTTTTGGTTAACGTGTAGGCTTGTAGGCTACACATTTTGAGTTTTGTTATTATAAAATGAAATTTGTTTAGTATTTTATTTAAATAATCGTTAGGGCCTATTTTAAAGAATTGCATTAAAATAAAAAGTTATTTTTTGTTTGTTTGTTTTTTGTAAACGCACCTTTTGCAATAAACTAACTAATCAATACCGATTTTATGTTGAAATCTTAAATTATTCCATCATTAGACACTACTGATGTCAAAAATCCTATAAGATTTCCATTTGCTTTCCCCCCACATATTTCTACCTCCAAAATACGAAAGAATCGTTCATGGAGGGAACCAGAATCGATTCCGTATGATTTTCATCCCTATGACTCTAGAAATCACGTCAGTTAACCAACCAAGAACATTAACAACATCTTTCATGGGAGTGTAGCCTAAAGCCGAATGAGGAGAACCCAGAAATCATCATCATCATCAAATAAATAAATAAATGCAATATTCCCAAAATCGAGTACCAATGCGTAACGTTGTCATAATGTACGCAAAGAAAATACATGCAATGACAGCAGTGAATAACGAATAAGGAGTTTATGTCTACCTATATGGAAACTAGTCCGAAACCTCCTCCTTCCAGCCGAACCGGCTCATCAAAGCCTCCGCGTCACCGGTCCAAGTGAAACGCGCAACGCGCACATGCTTCCCGCACGGTATCAGACTGTCACATGAGCGGATCGGTCAGCCCCTCTCCTGCCTCCATCCAGCAGATATCTGAATCCAGTCCAACACCGCCCACCTCCCCAAAAACATAGGATAGCTTGCTTAGATCATAGACTGGTCATCAGAAACCAAGCAGCAGGTGGAGGTTGAGCGATCTCAGACTATAATGATGGTGCGTGTCGGTCACCCCGGCTCTAAAACTGTTCCGTAGACTGTATACGGCCACAGAATAACAATGAGCACATATTGCTGCACCAGCAAGCGGGCATTTGGGAAACTGGGCTGAGAGGGTTATTCTTTCTCCAGTGGTTTAACTTGAATTGGGCTAACCTGCTATAGGATGACCGGTCCGCCCTGAGGACCACACCAACTTAAATACAAATCAGGGAATAGAAATAGGAACAGAATAGATATGTAGCCTTTTAGAAATTAGTATCTAAGAGAAACGTATAAATAGGGAAAGAAAATTCAAATAGGTGAACAACCAGACAGAAACAGTGTTGGGCAAGATCCGGTCCACATCTGGTAGGCTACATGTGGATTCCAGACTCCCAGATGTGGCCCGGATCTGGGCCGACACTGCTGTCTGGGAGGCTGCCCTGCGTGATATCAATGGATTTATACAACGCATAAAATGTCCTTACTACCCGACAGATGTCAGTGAAATAGTAAAATAGACAACTATATCATTGACAGCTTTGGGCTCTACAATATAGATCTATAATAATAGCGTATCGTGTTCGATAGGTTCATAAATCGAAGGGAATCGTCCGAGCGGTTTCTCGAGGAAGACTTGTCGAACCAAGAATCATTAGACACTTCCTATTCGATGAATATCAGCTTTTTATTAAATATTATTAAAACATGCTAAAAACAGTTTTTCTTTTCTTTTCTGTTAACAGATGTAAACGAAAGGCAGTAATGTTTAAATGTAAATGCCAATTAGGCCAGGCTACATCGACTTGATATTTTATGAGCTCATTCATGGCTGCATAAAACTGAATTGTTACATGGAATTACAATACACACAACCTTATTAATAAACCTAATAGAAAAAAATAAAAAAATAAAATAAACAGCAATGCGTGTCATGCCACAATGTCAGGAAACATAAGTAAATGAATCACTGAATCGGGGTTTCAACGGTTTGGTTTCAACTGGTTCCAAACCGTTCAAATGAACCGATTGACCCAATGAATCGACCTTTCCGTCACAACTATGTAAACAGTAAAAAAAAAAAAAAGTTTTCTTTTTCTTAAACTAAATTCTGTAAACTCCCTTTCCTATTTGCCCTTGTATTGCAAGCGTAAAGTGTTTTTTTTTTGTTTTGTTTTTTTACATTGTCTTGAGCAACAATAGACAACTGTGTCCTGATTTTAGACAGGAACAAAGGGACATTCTGTTCCACTTCAATGGCATAATCCCTTTTCATATCTTACGGAAATATGGCCATTTTCCATGGCCTGCACTGGTCATAGGCCTCACAACATGCTACCTTTCCTCTTATTACCACAGCAAAATGGCATTGCTATCAGATAGAGGCTCTAGTCCCAAAATCAGTCATGTAGACAGGTAAGGAGCAAAGAGGTCTTATCTGCACCAGCAGTTACAGAGCTTGGGCGGGAAAAAAAAGAAAGAAAGAAGTAATTTACTGCACATTTAATTACTCATTCAGGACTGAAGCAAGAAACACAAAGGCAGAAACATGTGCAGTGCAGTGACATAAAAGGTGATAGCAGATATGTGTTCAGAACAGCCCTTTCGCCTTCCCCCTACCCTATCACCACCCTCTGTGACAAATGGGGGATCCAACTTCGTAATCCGATGGCTTTGAGACTGTGGTTAAACCCCCCCGGTCTCAGTAATCGGCTGGTGGCAGGCTTAGCCATGACCAGGGTAAATCATTTACATGCCCATATAGGCCACCAGACTTCTCAAGCAAATCCAGTTATGGCATTAAGTGAATGTGTTTTTTGACAGACAGCATGAGATTCCACACAAACTTCAATGTAAAAAAATAATAAGTAATCTATTACTTACAGGGTAAAAAGACTAGTAGTGGGTTCAAACACATTAAAATGAGCTTAATGTGAAGAAGTGGCACTAAAAATGGTTGGTTAAATTTTTTTTGTTATTAAAAAATATATATATATATTATTAACACTATTGTTACTATGGGAAGATAACTGAAAGATCAATAAAGTAATAAGTATCTGACCAAGAAATAACTATATGAATTGGTTCTATGACAGCAGCATTAAAAAAACAAAACAACAATGCACTTGTTGCCATTAGTAACAGAACGGTTGCCGTGGACACAGAAGATTCCCTAAGTCTTTCGTAAGAAAGCGTTACACCAGGGGTCAAACACGAACTGTAAGCAACATCGTGAGTAAATGTAATTACTAATGTAATTACAGATAATCATGGGATTCACTGAACATAAGTGATAAACTGATTACAAATCACTTTTAAAACAGAATTACATGCAACAGACTGTATTATATGAGACATCATAGTGATTTGAAAACATACAGCATTTTAATTTTCTTACTGTCCAATTAGTCAACCTGTATATATATTTTTGGCTGCCAGATAATTGGCAACTTTCTAACTATATTTATATAGTACTAGTCCATGCATTTGAGGGTGTGTAAACATTTTTATGTAATAGGCACAACATATATGGCTAAAATTATCAATAAGTCAAATTATGTGAAGATTGCTCCCTCTGCAGGGCAGAAAGTGGTAGTACATCAGAGTCAGCCCACAGATGTCTAGCATAAAACAAAAAATGAAATGAAATTCTGTTAAAATTGGATTTCTGGTGAAATCTTTAAAAAAAAAAACCCATTACATTATGATTTTATTTTTTATTGACACAACAGACAAATTCTTATTCTTACAATGTAAAATGAATTAAATACATATTAAATACACATTACGTTTGAGCATGAAATAGGACCGTTTCATCTCACACGACTCTTCTTCAATGTGGATATGTCGCCGGATGCTTTCCGTTTGCGTGAAGATGTATCTTGAACCTTCTCTAGATCATCTGCAGCTGCACCAGGAAGATAGTAAGCCTCCATTGAAGGAGATGGCTCCTGAAAAAAACAAAACAAAAAAAACATTAAAAGGGCAAAGTTATTAAATCAATACAACTTGTTGCCTCAAAGACCATTTCAGAGCTGAACAGAAGAAGCAATTACTGTGATAAAATTTCCACATTATTGCTTCTGGTACATTAAATGTCAGGTGTAATAGGGCTGCATGATTAATCGAAATAAAACCGAAATCGCTCATGCCCGAGTTTGGGTCACTTATAATATACATTTGTGAAGGCAACATGGGCCAACAGTCTTCACAAACTTGAAACTAAAGAGAAGCTCAGTGGTTTAACTTCTGAAAATGAAGACAGTGATATATATTAGTATTGAAATTCTACAGTTGTACTGCAAAATAAAAGTAACTTTTTTTTTTTTTTTTTTACAGATTTTTGTGAAATGCTACAATAGTCATTTCTTATTTTGTTTGTTTTAATTTGGTAATTGTAATATTATAATAGATATAAAAATAATATTACTGTAAAATAAAAGGAGCTTCTTTCTTCTGTTGAACACAAAAGAACTGTATTTTGAAGAATGTTGCTAACCAAACAGTAGATGGCATCCATTAACTTCCACAGTAGGAAAAAAATACTATAGATGTCAATGGGTGCTGTCAACTTTCTGGTTAGCAACATTCTTTAAAATATATTTTGTGTTCAACAGAAGAAAGAAACATACTTGGAACTTGAGGTTGAGTAAATGATGACAAAATAATAATTTTTGGGTAAACTATCTGGTAACACTTTATTTTACAGTGTCCTTGTTACATGTGTTACCATAGTAATAACAGTAAATTATGCACAATTACATGCAACTAACCCTCAACCAAACCCTAATCCTATCCTAACCCTATAGTAAGTACATGTAGTTGCTTAATATTACTCAGTACTTAAATATATAATTACTCAGTAACAATGACACCTTAAAATAAAGTGTAATCAATATTTTTATCATGATTATTATTTCATAATTAAATTGATAATTACACAACTTATTTATTAAGAGGCTTAATAAAAATAAAATAAAAATCATCCTCTCACCTGCATGAGGTAATCAGCAATATACTCTGGTTTTAGGCATTTGACCCCTTGAGCTGCAGCCTCACTGATGTCCACTCTGACATCACCCGGTTTTAACCGACTAAAATCCACAAACAGGTGTGTGGTCTCTTGAAACAGCGAGGGAGAAGGGTCTGGTAACACCTATACAGAAAATAAAGAGGGTTAACACAGGACAAAGAAACAATACAGAGGGGGGAAATAGCAACGAAAACCAATATTTGAAATCTGGAATCAAGAGACAATTTGACAAAAGACAACAGACCTTGGCTCCCCCAGACTGCAGCAGCCGCCTGAATCCAGCATCTCTGGCATGGTCAATATTCAGCATTACAGTCCAGCCGCCAAAAGCTCCCTGCACATCAACAGCATCAGGCACTGCACCATGCACTTGAGGTTCATCCATACACATGTATATAAGTGTACCTCCTTGTTTGAGCCGCCATGTAGCGTCTTCCTCCATCGCATGGCTGCCAGTGCCAGTCTCTTCTGCTGAGAGTTGATGGACGGCAGAGCGTCCAGTATAGAGCTGCTGCCCCACTCATACTGCTCCTCCTAACACACACACAGACACACACAGGACATGAACATCATCTGAGATCATGAGTGAAAGACGGGGAACACAAACGCAGACACACACCTTTATGAAGTGTCCTTCTGCACGGCAGGCCTCCAGGTATGAGCGGTGAAGGATCCACTTGCCCGCTGCCATGGCGGCCAGATACTTCTCATTGCGCAGAGGATAACCCACAACCACGTGAGTGCAGCTGGGGTCAAAACTCTGCTTCTCCAGCACAACACCACCTGCACATGAAACACATACAAGACGCATCAAATAACAGAAATTCAATTAGGGATAGGATACAACAACTGATTTGTCCAACAACCAACTAGTCGGGAGGTTGTTTTTTGCTTTTTTAATATATAAAAAAGCCATAGTAATCATGTTTTGTAAACAGACGCCTCTGATGGGGGTGGATTGGAATCCACCGCTGCTTCAATGTATATGTAATGAGTGATTATAATCAAGGTATTAATCAATATTTTTACTTCTAAATATCAAATGAGTTGAATGATTTCTCTGGAGATTTTACTTTGTTATAGAAGTTACCAGTGTGATAACTGAAATGTTATTTTCATGTACTCTTTAATGTCAGTATTTGATATCTGAATGCAGTAACAGTGCTTGCCTATTTATCCCGGCTTCCAGAAATGAAATAGGGACTGGTTTTGTGTTTGAGAAAGGTCTTCAACATGTTAAAACACATAGGGGGCATTGAAGTCTATAGTTTAAGGGACCATTTGTCAGTTAAAGCCTATATTTTCCATTTAGACTAAAGTGTCCTATCCTGAGAGAAAGAACTTGTTATCTTGATGTTTTGAGACGAGACTCCTGTTTATAGTTAGAGCCTGGCCAAATCCAACCTTGGAAAAGATGTGTGTCGGTGTGTGTGTTAGTCTTCTTGCTTACAGGTTAAGGAACCACTGGCATTGTTGGAGATTGACTGAGTTGTTGTTCGGGACATGCTGGCACCCAGCAACCCAAATCCCCGACCTGGAAGGTCACGACGTGCCTAACTTCAGGGTCCGAGTGTCAGCGGCATAATCTATGGAGATATGCTTCTGTCTATCTGTATATGTGTGGAAAATTACTATGTTTATCAATTTCTTAGCCAATCAGAATCATTCAGCCTGTGAGCAATGACGTAGCTTAGACCTTGGAAATGGTATAACTGCTGTGATCTTTGTAACTGTAAACGGGGCGGCCTACGAACTCCTGTGTGAGTCTTGAAGCTGACTTCTGCTGATGAAACTGCAAACTATCTTCAGTAAAACTTTTCTTCAATTTTTTATAATTCTGACTCCGGGTCTTCTTTCAAACATCTGGTCCTTGGGTCCTAAACTGTTAACCCCTAACACCTCATATGCTCACCAAGACTGCATTTATAATACAGTAAAACAGTAATATTGTGAAATATTATTATAATTTAAAATAACCGTTTTCTATTTTATTTTATTTTAAAATGTAATTTATTCCTGTGATGGCAAAACTGAATTTTCAGCATCATTACTCCAGTCTTGAGTCACATGATCCTTCAGAAATCAGTCTAATATGCTGATCTAATGTGTTCAAGAAGATTTTTTTTTTTTTTTTAACAATGTTGAAAACAGTTGTTCTGCTTATTCATTTTGTGGAAACTGTGAAACAATCTTTGTTCGGAATTTTGACCATTTGATGAATATAAAGTTCAAAAGAGTAGCATTTATTTGAAATAGAAATATTCTGTAACATAAATGTTCAATGCATTCATTTACTGGATAAAAGCTGTCAAACTTTAAAAACATCACCCCTGCGTTCGGTCCCATTCCATTATGCTCTGCCACACATAGTTTAAAAGCTCCCAAAGACAAGGTCTGATCGGAACCTGACAACAGCACGATTATACAGAGGGTAATATTCAACAATATTATTGACTTGAATGCACTAACACTATTGGGATGAGAACTAAACTGAGCTGAATGATGACATCACTGTTTTCTCCAGAGCTGCTTTATAGATGAATTGAACTCATTCCATAATTGATGTTTACTATTGTCTGTTTAGAGCTGCTTCTGTTCTGCACCACTGAATCATTATTTTCCTGTTTGTCACTGTAAAGCTGCTTTGAAACAATATGTATTGTATAAAGCGCTATATAAATAAAGGTGACTTGTTTTGAGGGTCCCTAAGGGGGCTTTCACACTGGGCATGTTTGCTACAGTCCAAGTCCGATTGTTCCCAGCTCCCCCCACAGCATTGGTCAAGTTTCACACTCAACTTGATTCTATCAAACCCTGGTGCATTTGCATTCATCTTACATCATCACAAATGTGCACTGCGTGTGATAGAAAGCAGGACATGGGTCAATATATTGTGTTTTTTTATTAATTACTACAATGGATTGCGAGCCATTCATCAGCCGCTCCGATTGCACTCACTATGTGCACTGCAAACTCACTTTTGCTCATTTCCAAAGTAAATCATCATCACTGTAATCCCCTTTTTTGAACTAATGACATCGTCATTGGCCAAAATGCATGCACAGGTGAGCGCCCGAGTCACTTTAACATCCACGCGAATCACGACACAGCTCCAGTGCAACCGAGCTCAGAACACCTCCTTACAGGTAGTCTCGGGTTCGGTACCCATGATAGCTCTCCCACAACATTTTTTTCATGTGAACCGTGCCCCGTTTTGAACTAAACTGCCAGTGTGAAAGCACCCTAAGATAAGCAGGCTGACTAGAAGATTTAAAATGGTTGTTTACACATCCCTAAATTAAATACAATGCAGTGAGGTACACTGAGAGACAATATGAAGTCACCCAGTGGAAAAAACAGGAAACACTAAGTGATATTGTGTACTGACCTAGCTCCTCAATGAGATGGCTGTAGTCAATGCGTTCCTGTGGATTCAATGAAGACAGCAGGAATCGTGGAGGATCCTTCTTCGCCTCGTCCTCATCTTCAATCTGTTGAGAACAGATTCAGTTAGATCAGATTTAAATAAAAATAATTAGAACTGCTGTCCATGGATAGGTGTATGTGTACCGGTGGAAGGGGATCGGCTGCAGTTTTAGAAATGGGGAAAGCAATGCTAGGAGCTTCAGGTGTTTCAGGGTTTTGTAGCGTGACGACTCGAGGCGGGGTCACCTTTGGCCTCAGTTGCGCATCAATGACTTCAAATGCGGCTAGAAAGGGTCAGAAGAGTTGAATCATTCAGAACATTTGTATTGTACTTTCACTTCCTCACACACTCTACCGTTCAAAACGGTATGTCAGTATGTTTAAAAAAATAATAATACTGGTTATCAGCAAGGACACATTCAATTCATCAAAAGTGACAGTAAAGACATTAATAATGTTACAAAAGATTTGTATTTCTAATAAATGCTGCTCTTTTGAACCTTCTATTCATCAAAGTATCCTGAAAAAACGCATCATGATTTCCACAAAATATTAAGGAGTATAACCGTTTTCAACACTGATAATAATATGAAAATGTTTCTTTCTACCAAATCAGCATATTAGAATGATTGCTGAAGGATCAAGTGACACTGCAAACTGGAGTAATGATGCTGGAAATTCAGCTTTGCATCACAGGAATAATTTACATTTTAAAATATATTAAAATAGACAGTTGTTTTAAATTGTAATATTTCACAATATTTTTATCAAATAAATTCAGCCTTGGTGAACATAAGAGACTTCAAAAACATAAAAAAATCTTACCAACTTCTAACTTTTGAACACTTTTTTCAAATGCAAAACCTTGCATACCCATTTCCACCAGTTCAGAGTCAGTCATGGAGTCCCTGCCATTGGCCGTGTGGTCAGAGGGGGGCAGCGGGATGAGGGCTAGAGGTTCGGAGTGCTGGGAGGGGCTTCCAGGCCACTGCAGGTTATCGGCCAGTTTAGCCCTCTCCTCTCGTGCTGTGGGATCATCCCACACGATCTGCTCACTCTGAGATGGCTCTGTGTTCAGGTCCACATCCACTTGACGTGACATCCTGCCAAAACACAATCTTATAACATGCAATCTAAAGAGCCTTGCTGATGACCAGCATCTGATGCAGGTGAACAGGATGCAGCAAAAAACAGTAGCAAGAACATGTCCTGTGTCTACATTCCCAAGTGATCAACTGAAAACTCTGCTGTATTCTCTTAGAAGCTACAAGCTTTGAGACACCGATGGGATCAGAGAGAGTACTCAGGGTAGTCTTGCTTTTATACCGTATGGCCTCTAAATTCCGGCTCCGTCTACCCATTCGCCCCAGGCTGTCCGGGGTGTGGGGTGAGCCCTGCCCCCCTGAGCCTGTTCTGGCCAACCGCGAGGAGCCTCGGCGACCGCTGGTCAGTTTAGTGGCAGACATGATCTCCTGAAGCTGCCTTTGAAGATTCTCTCTCATCTCCAGCGCTTCTGTAATATCTAAGGGAGGGATAAGAAAAAAGGAGAGAAAAAAAGCTGTGAATTGAGACAAAACTGATAGAGCTAACACATAAATCAGACACATCTTTAAAGATGACTCACTTTTTCTCTCATTGCTGAGGGTTTGATCTTTCTCAGGCTCTCCCACACTGACTCTCTGAGGAGTCGAGATGTCTGTTATGTCATCATTAGGGCCAAGCTTGAAAAAAAAAATGTTTTAATAAAAAAAAATGCTTGATAAGCTTAATAATATGCGTGGATTGAAGAGTATGGTAATGCAGTTATTAATCCCTCACCCCGGTCTCCTCACTCTCAGTGAACGCCCTGAGTCTGGTGCGGGGGGTGGTAGGGGGAGGTGACCTCTGAGTGCAATCTGCCATCTGACTCATAGTAAGACTCATTTTGGGGTTGAATGTGAAAGGGTAGAGCGACTCCGACACATGCTTCTGCTCATCTGCACACTGAAAATAGGATGAGCAATGAATTTAATGAAATCTCAAACTTTTCACAATGCTTTAGTCACTCCAGATTTGCGCAAATTCCACAATTGCTGAATAAAATGCAAAATCAACAAAATGTCAAAAAATGTGTATGCGATCCTAGATAATTCGCCATTTCACAGGAAAATAATTGCAAAAATTAATTAATAATAATTATCTAATTCAATTATCCCCATTTTCACAAGGATAAAGATGCCATGCACATTATGTCAGTGTGAAACAGTGAAAGCAAATTTTTTTCACCAGCCGTCTCACTAAGTGCCAAGGACTGAGCGAAGCGATTAAAAATCATGAATGAATGACCAAATTATATGTTTTACTAAAAAGAGTTATTGAAAGCGCTGTATACCACAGAAGAGAACTCAATTCAGTACTGACATACTGACCAATGTCAGACTGGCTGTGGCTTTCTGTGCGTGAGCTTGCCGCCTGTCAGCACGCAAGTACCGCTTGTGTTCTCTTTCTAGGCTTATTCGCTTGAGCGGTCAAATACACACAATTATGTGAAAATGTCCGTCTTGGAGTATATATCTAAGTGAAAACAACCTAATATACCCGCTGCTGTCTGTGCCATTAATGTTAATCACACAACAACAGGAAAAAAAGCACTGTTTGTATCTGTATCTTTATGTTGTGTTTATTTGTTAAATTGGCATTTGTTTCTTTGTTCTTATTTTAATACTGACTGATTTCTTAAGAACTTTTAACGTATTAGGGAAGTATTCGTTTTGCTGTGGTTTGCTTTAAGATTTTGGTCATATTGCGCACCATAAGTGATCATGTTATTAAAGCTAGATACTACCACTAGTCTAGCCTTTTTGGTAAGAAACCAAAATAAACTAGATTTATGCATTTTGTTTGTCCTTTGTGTCATGTATGCTCATTTCCCCAATTTTCACATTTTGATTATCTTTGCCATCATCAACACTCAAAGTCTTTAAACACAATACTAGTTTCATAACACTTAAAGGAGTCATAACCAGTGTTGGGGAAGTTACTTTTAAAAAGTAGTGTTTGGTCGTTACTCGTTACTTTTTAAAAAAGTAATCCGTTACTTTACTTAGTTACCCCATTTGGAAAGTAACTTTTTACGTTACTCGTTACTATTACGTTACTTTTATGTTGCTTGACTTTGGGCAGAACCCAATATCTGTTCCTAAATATGTAGACATAAAGTTATACAATGGAGGACATAACAGGTAATTATTTTGTGCTCTTTATTATAAAAAATAGTATCAATTTCGAAAGAAAAAAAGTCCTTCTCATTGGCGCTGCTGTGTGCGGCAACTTTTATTCTCAGCCGGCTCTGCATCATGGGGTAGAGTGCGACACTCCGCGATGAGCAGCGCGCCCGCACCACTTCTCTCCGCTCCGCTCCCCCTATCCACCGAACTTTAAATTTCGGCAACAGCAAATAAAGCGCTCCTGCTCTTTAACACCGGTGCGAATCGCGTCTTGATAGCATAGGACAAAATGATATAGAAGACATAAGCTTAGTTTTCAGACATACGACTCACTCTAAGGGAGTAGGAGAAAAAAAAGAGATTTTGAGAGAAAAAAATATATTTTGTTTAAAAGTAGGCCTACACATATTCAAGCTTTCTATATATTTCTCAGGTCTGTGAGACAAGTATAGCTTATCTGAGTTTCGGTTCATTTACAGTATGGAGACGAGCTCCAGATCACGCGCTGGTGCCGTCATGATTATTTTGCATGCCATATTTACTTATTTATTAAATTCAGGCTATTAATTGGTTGGTAAAACATTGATTAAAATTAAGATACAATTAATACACAACGAAATTCGTTTTAAAGAAAGTCTTTCTACAAAAACAAACTTAATAAAGTGGTCTAAATCATGTCTGCCCACTCCATTTATCTCCCGATATATTGCACAAAATTATGATCTTACTTATGCTTTTCACTTTTCATATAATCAACATAGATTAAATTATTTATTTATTTATTTTATTTAAACATAAATATGAAACTAAATAGTTTTCTTTAATTTACTTATTAAATTCAGGCAATTGATTGATAAAACATTGATTAAAATTAAGATACAATTAATACAAAACGAAATTCACTTTAAATACAGGTTTTCTACAAAAACGAACTTAATAAAGTGGTCAAAATCATGTCTCCAAACAAAATTGTTATTTTATTTAATTTAAACATAAATATGAAACTAAATCGTTTTCTTCAGTTCTCAACAGTTCTCTTCTCTCAAGCGCGCAGCTGAGGCAGTGTCGCTGTCAAATATATCCATGGGAAAAGTAACGTTGCGCCGAATTGAAAAAGGAACTACGTTTCGTTACCAAATTTTTAGTAGTAACGCGTTACACTACTTTTTACCCGAAAAAGTAGTTACGTTACTGTAACGCGTTACTTTGTAACGCGTTACACACAACACTGGTCATAACCTAGTATTACCTTGGATACCTACTGCTGTATTATAGTCTTTCAGGCCCTTCTAAAAAAGAAAAGTGGAAAAAAAATAAACACAGAGCTCCTCAGACCCTTATTTCTGAAGGCATTATTGTCTCGCGAGATCTGATGCGATATTTTGGCTGTCGTGGACGGTCATTTTAATAATGCAAATGAGGGGCGCGTTGATTGGTGGCAGGAAGGAGGGGGGTTGACAACGCAGGTAACGCTTTAGCATATCATTCCAAAATGACATCATGGCGCAAGTTATGAATGAACCCGACCAGGGGTGCGTTTCCCGAAAGCATCGTTGGCCAACTATGGTCGCAAGTTCCGTCGTTACCAATAGAGTTCAATGGACATTGCGATGAACTTGCGACCATAGTTGGCCAACGATGCTTTCGGGAAACGCACCCCTGGCCGCGACCGGCAATATACAATAGCCAAATTCATGATGTTCTCAGTCATTTGTTGTTTGCAAAGTAACGTTAGCAGCCATTCCCCATGTTTACCTCGAAGCTAATACTCCCGCTAGCATACAATAGCCGCATTAGCAGTTAGCTGCTGTTTGTTACACACAGTAGAGCAATAAAAACTCAGTCTTACCGTTTCAATTTCAGGCAAGTCTCTGATGGTTGGAATTGCACCTTTTTCCAAACAGAGCTTCGAGGCCAACTTCGCCTGATATTGCCCCAAATTTGTGTATGATTCCTGTGTGAAATGTTTAGCGCAGACTCTTAACGATAAGCCAGTTGAAAGGGTTGTTGGGACAGCGTCATTAAAAATAAATTTCATCCACTGGTCCCTGATAGTTTGGTCCGTTTTTGGTAGAGAAAACACATTTACATGTTGTTTGTGGCAGTCAACCACAGAGCAACTCAGGTGTGTACTTGTTTCTCCATCTTTCTCGACTGAACTGAATATGAGGGGGAGAGGGGCGGGCTTCCCGCGGCATAGGTTTGCGGTGTCCATATATGGTATATCCTGCCCCGTCATGACGTCAAGACGGGGCTGAAATCAAAATCTCGTATTTGAGTGCGCGTGCACGCGCGCTGGTTTATTTACCCTGAGGTAAACAAACGCTTCACTTTTAAATATCGGCTTCCCGGCCAGTGTATAATCGTTAGGCAATCATAACATACATTGATTCTCGTGGAAAAGTGAAAATTGCAGGTTATGACTCCTTTAAAGGAGAACTCCGGTCAATTTTAACATTGAGCTCATTTTTTTGTACATTTGGAGTGCTGTCAATACAGAGAACAACGACAAAAATCGGTGTTGCCTACACCGTGTTATCCTCTTTTTAAAATTTGCACCCTGTTGACTTCAATGGGGCAAGTTTTAAACCTGCTTTTAGCCTCTTAACATCCTTGATGTGTCATTACAAGTGCCCAGCCATTTGAGTGATTCCTTCGGAGTGAACGCGGGTCAATCTGACTGCAGTAGATGTGAAAGATATGAATAAAAATGATGTTTATTCAGCCAGCGCACATACCTGTATTTACATCCTGTTTTCGGTCGAAGTCCATAGTAATCGATTGTCGAGTTCACGCGCATGATCATAGGTACTAAACCAATGCGCGTGAACTCGACAATCGATTACTATGGACTTCGACCGAAAACAGGATGTAAATACAGGTATGTGCGCTGGCTGAATAAACATCATTTTTATTCATATCTTTCACATCTACTGCAGTCAGATTGACCCGCGTTCACTCCGAAGGAATCACTCACATGACCTGTGCACTTGTAATGACACATCAAGGATGTTAAGAGGCTAAAAGCAGGTTTAAAACTTGCCCCATTGAAGTCAACAGGGTGCAAATTTTAAAAAGAGGATAACACGGTGTAGGCAACACCGATTTTTGTCGTTGTTCTCTGTATTGACAGCACTCCAAATGTACAAAAAAATTAGCTCAATGTTAAAATTGACCGGAGTTCTCCTTTAATTGTAATCTTTAGCAGATCTCAAAATGAAACTGCACTTTTCATACTGTACAATATAATGTTTTGACACTAGTTTTTTCAGCCATAACATAAAAATTATTATCTAGTCATCAGTATCGGCTAGAATTGTATTATTGGTGCATCCTTAATGTATTTATAGACACTTTGTTTTGCGCAATATGCATTTAGAAGTATCTGCATGTACGTACAGCCTGTAGCCAGTGTTGTGACACTATATGCAGTCCTCTCTCTTTGACAGCTCTGTATTCTTTACTGTTGTCTCCAACTTTCCCCTGGTAAATGAAATGAGTGACAGAGTCGTCACACGACCACCTAAAACAGACAGCATGGCATTAGACTCCACCCCTTCACCCTAAAATATGCCTTACCAACATCTCAGCTGGCACTGTTTTAGATGCATGTAATGTTAATTTGATTCACTGAGAGTTAGATATTTCGATTTGTTACATACCTAAAGTCTGCACCGAGAGAGGCGGCCACTGCATTGAGCTCACTCTGTTTCTTGCTTAATTTCTTGCTCACACACACCACCACCCCCCTGAGAGGAGCTGCAGTTTTCTGCTCCACCTGCAGAACACACATACCTGTAAATACCTGTATTCAGATAAACGTAGCGAGTGAATATGTCAGTATGAGTGTGTACCTCAGGTTCAGGCTCTTTTACCAGTTGTGGACTGGCAGTCATGGCTGCGAGGTTTGTGACATGACTGCGGTTACTGTTGGCAACTGCAGCGTTAAGGTTCCTCTCGATGACCTCTGACAGAGGAGTCTCCGCCCCCTGACCTTGATGTGGGTTATTACCAGGAGTCTGCAAATGGTCAAACACATCCTGCAACACAGACGTACAAACACATTACAATTGTCATTTAGTTTTATTTAATCATCCACTCCTCTTTGACCGTTATAATCAAGCAGGCTGGTTTAGCCATTGTACCTTTCCATATCAGATTATTAACAACATTTTAACCCTAAACAAAGCAAAATATATTTTCTGAACTTGAAATTCCAGCTGACCTTAGTGTTAAATGAGGGTCCGAAGAGTCGGTCTCTGCTCAGGAAGCGAGAGGGAGTGTCTAGTTGGAGGGAGGAGTCTTTTTGCAGGGCTCCTTTGGCATCCTCTTGTCCTGGGGTTGACACCTCCGCCTGCTCCTCCTCTCCTTCTCTCAACTTCCTGACTGCTGAACGGACAGTGCGGCTCTGAAAGCGAGTCGTGTCCAGAGGGGTGATGGCAGCGCTGTTTTGTGGGCCCAGTAGGGGTAACTCTGGGGAGCGTTGCAGGAGGCGCAGAGGAGGCGGGTCTTTCTGAGATGCTCCAACAAAACTGTCTTCACTTCTCTCTATGGGAAATCACAAAGAGGAAAGTAATAATATAATGTTTAAGTGACCATTTCATGATGGTGTATGACATTTCTTAATTTAATGTATAGAAATTGATGAATCTGACTATTTTCACATCAAAAAAGATAAAATCACTGCACTCAACCGTTTCAATCAGCGTACAATCAGGCTAAATAATTAAAAATAGGTAACAATGACTTAATCAAGTTCACATAAAACAGAGGAAATCATTTTCGGTCAAATGACTGTTCATTTTTAATAAACAGTCTTATCTAATTAAGGGCATCAAAAAAAAAAAAAAAAATTGGAATATTCTTTCAACCAATCCCTCTTTAGGGAATATTTTTAAAGATTTTCCTTTATTCATTCATAAAAGATCCAGTAACATTAGATTGGTAAAATCTGAGATATATATATATCAATAAGACTATTGATATTATAGCATTATACATTTATATGGCTACATTCTGAAGGCTAGTTATAAAAAAACATGAATAAAATACATTCAGAAGGTTATAAAAGCGAGTCTTAGTGCTCAGTTCCGATATTTTTCTACAACTGTTCACATTGTTGTTTTAAATGTGGCCAATATCAGATTCCAGTGCGAACACATCATGGTCTTGCACATGCACAAAAGAAGTCACGTAGCACACTTTCATATGGAACTAAACATAAAGGACATTAAAAGTAAGTGATTACGAGTTTATTTATTGTGTGATCTATTGTTTATTTATTGTGTGATAAGAAACCAGCAAATTTAAGTGCAGGCTATAGAAAAAAACAGAGGATGTGAAAAAGGAGGTTTTAAAAAGGTTTTAAACATTTATGATACAACCCCTCTGTTTTGCTTGTATATAGAACTGTCACTAGAATACTTCTGGGTTCTGACAGATTACTGTTCTTCCACTGACTACCTTTCGCAACTGTCTTGATAACTTTGGATATGTAAAATCTTTGAAGCGACTCCCATGAGCGCAGAATTGTGAAGAATGTTGACCTAGAGATATGTAAAAGTCGCATGAATTCCGTTATGATTGTTCAGACTGAGGTCGCACTGCAATACATCTGACCTGTATCGGATTTAGTACCACATATGGAAGTGCCACAAATCGGAATCGAAAAGATCGGATTCCATGTGGTCTGTGCTGTTCACACGGCCATGACAAAAACAGAACATCAGTCACATGTGAGGGAAAAAAAAAAAATCAGATTTGAGCCATTTACCTGCAGTCTGAACGTAGGCTAAGAGGTTGTTTAGAAATTGTGCAGCCTGTTCATCAATAATTAAAACCAAGCAGTTTATTGACGCACATTCTAGTAACATTTTTTATAAAATCGTTAATAATTGCTTGCGCCACATCGAATGTGATTTACATTTTAAAATGCCCTTGTACACTAATTTACATTGGAAAAACTATTCGTCCATTAAAAATCCGTATTAGTGAATATAAATCTGCGATTAGGAGATGTGATGTTAATTTGCCAATTGCTAGACATTTTCACAACCATTATCATGAAATTAAGGATTTAACTTGTATATGTATTGAAACAGTAACAAAACACACACACAAAAAACACAACTTACAACGAGAAGCTTACTCAATGTATCGATTAAACAGCATGCCTCCTCTAGGTCTTAATGAAGACTTTGACCTATCTTGTTTTCTTTAATTAGAATATTTTGTGTATGTTGTTGTGTATGTTGAACGTTTTGCTAATGTTTTGGGTGGTTGTTTTTTAGTGTTGACTTGTTTGTTTGGATTCATTTAATTGTGATTTGTTGATTTAGGTTGTAAACTCTTGGGATGAGAAGCACCTGTGATGAGAGTCTCCACCTGGTGATCATTGGACTCGCACTCTTTTAAAGATTATTGTGGACAGTAACATTGTATGATTTACTGAAGAAGGTTGATTGCCAAAACATTTGATCTTGATCTATATGTGCTTTGTTGCATGATTAAAAACTAATAATTCATTAAGAAAACACAAGCAAGTGCGGATCTTTCGTTCTTTATCTGACTATATTCAATAAAAAAAAGGGAAATCAATCACAAAATGTTTATTAAAGAGACCTCACAAATATACTAACAACATATAATTGCTGAAAAACACTTGAGATCATCAGATATGATTCTTCCTCTAACTAACCTGGAGAGGGTGGCAGGGAAACTAGGTATCGCCCCTCATCGGCACGCTTCCCTGTTCTGGCAGACTCCAAAACCCAGCGGATCGTGACTGCAGGGAGACCCCATTTCTGGGCTGCCTGGTACTTGGTGCCCTCAGGTGTCTGGAGTACCAGATGAGTGCTGGCAAGCATTCCCTTCCTTTGATTAGCGGTCCGCACAAAGTAATCCTGAACACTGGACAATACAAGTGTAGGGGAGAGAAATAAGAAAACATTAGATTATATCTGAGAATTGTAAGGAATTCAGCAATTCTGGTTATAATTCTGAATGCTAAAAAAATAGCTTTTTCGTAGTGTAGCACAATTTGGCCAAACAGTCTCACACACACACACACACACACACACACACACACACACACACACACACAAAAGAAGAAGAAATATTACGTTTGTAATAATACAATTTTCACTGTAAAATAACAAAAACTTGAGTATTTAAGAAATGTAACAAAGTACAAATGAAAAATTACAACGTTTCAAACATTAAAGGCACAGTATGCAAGTTTTGCCTCTAGAGGTCGTTTTTTTCCCCAAAACAATAACAAAGGCGTAGCTTGATGCCGTGAATGAATGTGGAATCATGGGAGTTGTTGTCTTCACCTCCACAGCCAATGGACAGTAATCCGACAGGACTCATGACAGAAATCATGTTCATGGGTGAGCTAATGCATTAAAAGTTTTATTAACGTTACTGTGGTATGAAGCAGGGCGGTGCCGAGAGCCTGGGACATTTTACTTTGCTGTATTATTATTGCCTATATGCCAGTTGGCCGCTGGTGCCGCTCCTTTCGTTTTGTTGTTCATTTTTATGATTAAAGTTATGTTTGACATCCAAGCTCCCTGTTCCCTGAACATGAAATTGTTAACTATTTTGGGTGAACTATCTCTTTAAAGCTTCTTTTCTATTGGTAGCAGGTTTATAAACGCTGCTCAGTGCAAATCTGGTGAAACGGATGGCACACACTGCGCTGTTAAACGCAGGTTATAAGCAACCCAAACTCAGAGCGCTGATTGCATTTACTGCAAACAGAGGAGCTCTGTGACACTGAAAACACAGGTGATGAGCTGCTCACCTGTAAATGAACACAATGCCATGCTCCCCTCTTAAACTTGCTACACATTTTTTTAAATCAAATCACAGGCTTTACAATTTGATAATCGCACCTAGCCATTTTGCGATTCTGACATTTTTTTTTTTCGATTAATGGTTCAGCCCTACATTTCAGTGTAGTTTGATAATTAAAATGATTCAAAATGTTGTCAATTTTAATTAGTATGATGAATCCTTAACTGAATTAATGACCATGTCCATCTCACAATGAAGGAAGTTGTGTGTACTTCAGGCTTGTGAAGTTTTGTTATGAACTTGAAACTGCCTTGAAGGTGAGCAGAAGATCTCAGTGAGCAGTGAAAAGGTCTCACCTTGCTCCCAGGTGTTTGGCGAGCTGAATGAGAGAGTCTCTCTCAGCTCCAGTAAACTGACTGACGGACAGCACAGAGTCTTTGAGAGGAGAGAAGCCCTCTCTCACTGTCACTGGAGTGAACAGAGGATGAGAGGCTAACGGCAACACACACTGCTGCTCCAAACACATGGCCTGAACACAAACAGGTCAGTAGTAGAGAATGACAAAAATTACAAAAGATATCTTGTCTGTCTGTGCATAAACTGTGTTTTTCTTACCAGCCAGGTATCTGTTACGACCTCATCTACTGTGGCCTCCACGTCACAGCCCAGCAGTGGCACGATGGCGTAATGAGCCACTGCTCTCGAGCGGCCCATCAAAATCTTCCCAGCGTTTTCCATGACTAGTTCTGAGAGCTGGGCTTCAGCCTCAGCTCCAAAACCAACTAAGATGAAGCGCTTCCCTGAAAACAGGCCACCCTCTGAGGTTTCGACCAAGGTTGAGTCCTTCCCTGCAGCTGGAGGCTCTGGAAGCAAAACGCTCTGCCGACTCCTGGTACTATTAGTGGCCTGAGGCAGCTCCACTACATTAAAGACAGTCAGGGAAGAATGAGGAAGACAGACAGGAGTAGACAGAGGAGGAATGAAACATTTATCAACTCACCAACAGTCTGGTCAGTCTCCATGTACTGCGAGAGCAGGTCTTCTTCTGCTCTGGCTTGACGGGCTGGACTAGGGGCAGGAGGGGGAGCTACAGAGGGTCTGGAGGCACGGGGAGCAGCTTTCTGAGCAGCAGGCATATCAACAGCGGCTGGGGCAGGGGGCAGGAAGGAGGGGTGGAAGTAGCCATCCTCTGGGAGCAGAGTACCATGGGAGAAACTGTCCAGCAGCCACTGCACAGTCACTATATGGGGTCTATGGAGAAGAATATCTCTGAGAACCATATTTGAAATCCTTAAATTGCACCTTATTCTGGCTAAGGACGGCAATTTAGGAAGATAGAAAGAGTCAATCTGAACGACATGTGCTATGAAACTTGCATATTCAACAACTAGTTCTCCCTCCAAAGTCCTCATAAAGGCCCCAATACACTCACGGCGAAGTAGATGCAAAAAGAAGTTCGAAATAGCTTTTCAGCTATATACACCCATGCGCACCTACCTAACTATTACGTAATCACCACAGACCAAAGGTGGTTTGAAGGCGTTTACCAGCCATGGTAAACTTTTCCAGAAATTCTCTTTGGATAGCGGTTTCGAACTCCAAACAAACTAGTTTTGGCCTGATTTTTTAAAACTAAGTCACACCAGGTCATTCTTCGATTTCGCTTGAAGTATATTGGGTCCTTTATAGCAACCTGTCCTGGACCCTAAACTTTGTTAGGTGGGCCTATAAAAACCTATAAAGCAATTAAAAACTAGATAAAATAAAACAATGCCTAATTGTACCCCAACTTAGATTTTGACTGACCTGTGAGTGGCTTTGTCAAGGAAGACTTTGACCCTCTGGTCTGGTTCTCCCATCACTATGTGCGTGAGCTCCTGACTGGGCTGGTTAAAGCGCAGACCTCCAGCAGAGTTCACCATCCGCCTCAGTTTCTCCAGTTTCTTTCCGGAAAGTCCACACAGGTACAACTACAGGAAGAAATGTTTTGCTTTTAAATTTCAGATTCAACATTTAAATTCACAGAAACGCAAAATAATTTAATTTAGATTTTTAATCTAAACAATGTCCTAAATGTGTGACATATAAAAATACAGGAAACACTCATATTTGAGTAAAACTAACTTTACAGCCATCCAACAGGTCATCTACTCGACAGACAGTGATGTCAAATGAGTCGACCGGATCAGGAGTCTCTAAGTGGCTGATTCCTGCAGTGGTGAGGGCCGTTTCATTTACATTCATGCTGGTATTGGATATATGACTCAATCCCAGAAGTGAGGGACCTTCTGCACAAAAAAAATTACAAAGTAAATTCAATTAATCAAAATGAATGACATAGGAATTAGTAAGAAAATTGATTTATTCAGGTGATGTTTTTGTGTTTTATGAAATAAAAAAAAATTATAACCATTGTCAACTTACATACTAGCTTTCAAAAGTTCAGGGTCTGTAAGATCTTTTTAATGGTTTTGAAAGAAGTCTCTTATGCTCAACAAGGCTGCATTTATTTGATAAAAATATAGTTAAAACAATAATTTGCGAAATAATATTACATTTACACATAATAGTTTCCTATTTTGAATATATTTTAAAAAGTAATTTATTCCTGTGATGTCAAAGCTGAATTTTCAGCATCATTTCTCCAGTCTTCAGTCTTAAACATTTCTTATTATTATCAATGTTGAAAACGGTTGTGCTGCTTTCATATTTTTGTGGAAACCGTGATACTTTTTTTCAGGATTCTTTGATGAATAAAGTTCAAAAGAACAGCATTTATTTAAAATAAAAATATTTTGTAATTTAATGTCTTTATTGTCACTTTTGATCAATTTAATGCATCCTTGCTGAACATAAATATAAATTATCCCCCCCATAATAAAATAAAATTCTTAAACCATAAGTAAAGTGTTTTACTCCGCACCCTCTTTGCTCCTGCTGGCTCCTGTAGGAGTGGAAGTGTTGGGTCTGCCGGCCTTCTCCTCAGTTCTCTTCTTCTCTCCACGCTCCATGGCATACCTGCTCTCATCCTGACAGAAGCCCTTCTCGATGCTGTCAAACAGCCAGTGCAGGGACACACAGTATACGTTCCATTTACGAGCAAATTCATATTTCTGACCTGAAATGCAACACACAAATTGAAGTGAAGTACATGCTAAGACTGTAACCCAAAACAATGTGATGGGGTCAGAGATTATGGGGTCACCTGTGGGTTCATTGACAATGAGGTGAGTGCATTCATTCATCTTGAGCTGCCCCGTGTAGCTTCCTCCATTCTGACTGCACAACCTCTGAACCTCTTTACGCTCCACAGTAGAGAGTCCCGTCACACACACTGTACAGCCTTTCAGAACTGGACACCGATAGTCTTCTGTATTCAGCTCAGAGTGATGGAAAACACTGGGGGGGGGGGGGGGGGAGTCAATGGTGTCCATGAACTGTTTGGTTACCCATTTTCTTTAAAATATCTTATTTCGTGTTCAACAGAAGAAAGAAATTCATAAAGGTTTGGAACAACTTGAGGGCGAGTAAATGATGACAGAATTTTCATTTTTGGGTGAACTATCCCTTTAAAAAACTATCCCATGAAATCAAAATTGCCAATTCAAATTTTTTTAATTGGAATATTGTATTTATTATAAATTATAAAAATGCATGTGCCCTCGTAATCTTTAATCAAAATAACTTGAATATTTCCTCTAATGTCGGGAGGGCAGGACAACCTGTCACTCACATGAAAATGCAGCAATAGCAAACATCAACGGTCCAATCAATTTCCGATGGACCAAGTCCGTCCTACATTTTTTCTTGTTCGAGAAGCTGTTTCACTCGGCTATATTTTATATTTTTTATATTATATTAGACTATCACAAGTCAGCATGAAATGAAAATTGTGATCGTATTTTCTTCCAAATTCTAACATATCCATTTTTAAACATTTTATCAAACAAGGAGGTACTTGATTTTGAACATTGAGAATTGATTGGATTTGCTTATTGTCTGGCTCTTGCCTGGTACACATTCATCAGAGAAGAGCTGTCAATGCTAGGGGGAATTTTGTGAGGAGATAGTTTTATTAAAGATTACGGGGGCATGTGAATAAAAAAAAAAAAAATTGCATGGATACATCATTTATAAAAAATAAATAAAAAAAAACACTGCAATCCTCTGATAAAAACATAACAATTATCAATGTTGATTTCATAGTGACTTTAAATAACTAATTTGACCGTGTAGAAGTTAATGAGTTACCTATCCTGAGACTTTTCCCAGCATGCTTTCACCCAGCTGGGCAATAGTATGGGCTTCCCGAGGCTTGCGGCCACCAGGTATTTCTTACTTCCCACTTCACCTGCCACCAGGTGAGTAACAGACACGTTGAGATCACGGTAAACCCGTCCACCCATCAGCTGGACAAGATCCATCACTTCACTCTACAAGAACAACAAAAACGCCGCTTATTTGTCTGCAGAACTGCACATATAAGTGTATCGCCATTTCAATCCCAGTTTACAGCTAATGTAAGCAAAGGTGGACAAATAATAATAACATTTTAGCATCAATCATAAATATTTTCTCCGTACCCGTGCCTCTTTGTCGAGATTGGTGCAGGAGATAGTGATATCAGCCATTGCCATGTTGTACACAGGCTGCTCTGCTTTGGGCACACATCTCTGCTTCTGCAGACAGAACAACACTACCAGAGGACTCACGATCCTGCATCCCAGCTGCAAAAATCAAAAAACATTCAGAGTTTTAGAAGACCATCAACATTTATAATAATACCGGGACAATTAGGGAAGCATAAACGAACAGAACACAAGAGTTCAGGTATTACAACTGAAGCTCTACATCATTCTAAGCATCTTTGTCAATACAGAGATTAGTGATGCACTGAAATTCAGGCAATTAAAAATACACTGCAAAAAGCAGATTCTGTGCACTGTTGAAAGTGAATCCTCACCCTCCTGCAGTGGTCAAAGGAATTGCTGGTGAAATCACTGAACACAAACAGGGATTTGTCATTGTGGTCCAGCTCTAGTGCGGCTTCCTCGTCCACCGTCTGCACGTACTTCTCTGACTGAAGTTCCACTATTGCCTGAAGACAAGCATATGACCGTATGAACAAAAGGTCTAGGCTATACGTTATAACAACTCCGGGGGTTATTTAATGATAGCTATTAAGAAGAATTTCACATTTATCACCTTGTAGGCCTGTAGAGCCAGATCAGTCTTCTGTCCATTGCGCTCAACAAATTTCACAATATATACATCCCTGTTGCCTTTTGACATGGTGGCATATAATCTAAATTAGGTGGAAGGAAAACAAATGTACTGTCATCAAGACACATGTAAACATCTGCTAGTCTGTAATGTAACAAGTTAAATAGGAAATCAATACCAAAATCAAACAAAAAACAGATGTTACTTATGATAATAACAATGAACAATCAGCTTCTCATGGCAGGTTGTTTTGATAATCTCATAATACATATGGCCAAACAAGACAAATCAAACCGAGTCATACTATCGCACAGTATTAAGTTATTAAAATAAAACAAACACTTATAATAACAAACGAAGACTTACCGCGAGACAGAGCAGAGGATTAAAACTAATTTATAAAAGACTTTAATCTCATTTCAACTTAATTTTTTATTATCATTTCTGCAACTGCACCCATAAAAATAACTATTGTATAAGACAACTGAATAAATGATGAACTAATCTGTGTATTTCATTCAGAGAAAGCCGTATTCCAGTCATTCGCGCCACTAGCTCTGAAAACAACTTCCGCTTCACTTCTGTTTCTTTGGTATGGACAGGAGAAATATTAAAATGTATGACCGCCACCCAACGGACTGGAGGTTCGTAATATCAGAAATCAATGAGATAACTTTTTTAAAATCAAGTTCGTTTTACTCTATATAGTTGGAAGAAACCTGCAATCATTTCCTAAATACAAAGAACAGCCTTTTTTCTCGCTCGCGAGACTCCTGTTACCATAGTTACGACGTCCGATTTGTAAGAGTTGTTCTTCTTAATCGGATCTTTTTAATGAATTGATTGAGACGGCTCAAAAATGCAATTGTTAAATGTACATTATATTTAGGTTTCCAAATGACAATATATTTGTGACTTATGTCTCCACTTAACTGGGAAAAAAAGTATCGAACTAAACGAAATAAACAGCCCTATGAGTTTAAATGTGGCGTACATTATCCCACGCATGTTTCTGAACTAGTTTATTTAAAAGATCTGTTCAGACGAACCGATTCGCGGGAATCATTAACTGGTGGAACTTCCGTTCCTGTGAACTTTGCGTTTCACTCCGGACTCAATATCGAGAGACACTCTTCTCCAGCTGATTTCTAACAGTGCAGACGTGTACATTAAGTAGTGATTTTAATCGTTTCTGTGCTTTGTGCTCTCACCGGATCACATCAACCCGTGTTTATTGGAATAGAGGGTCTTTACAGAAGAAATGACCACCGTCGAGGAACTGAGGCTGCGAATCCGTGAGTTAGAAAATGAACTCATTAAATCCAAACAGAAGCAAAGTGATGCTGAACATCATCTCAGACCAAAAATTGATAAAATGAGCGCTGAAGTCGTAGACTCAAATCCATACAGGTGAGCATTTTGATCCTGCTGTGTTTATTGACTGACATATGGATGGAAGGCTTATACCGGTGCAATTTTCACATTCATTAAATGTCTTACAGTCGTCTAATGGCACTCAAAAGGATGGGCATAGTGCAAGACTATGAGGTAAACATGCGTATTTATTCTTTTATGAGACTTTTATAGTGTTGACTTCTTGTTCAGATGACAACTATTCACCTGCTGTCATTCTCAGAGAATCCGCTCGTATAGTGTGGCAGTAGTGGGAGTTGGAGGGGTGGGGAGTGTCACTGCAGAAATGCTCACCAGATGTGGCATTGGTAAGGTAAAGCACCTTTATCATCATTCCTCAATATTTAGGTCGAATATATGTAGTGTCATGTGACATTAGGAGGCATGAATCAAATGTAGAGATGCACTGATTGGCCAGTCTGTAGCGTGGTGCACCCCTAATGTTGTTCAATTAAAAATGGTGCATTCCTCTCAAGCCTTGTGTTCCTGTGGTGTTTTAGTGTGGAACACAGGAGGGAAGCCAATAGCATAACCCCTGGAGACATGCCTCGGCTCTGCAGTAACAGACTGTCATGCCTCTTTCTGCTGTGTCTGTGATTTCTTCCCCTGCAGTTGCTGCTGTTTGACTATGATAAGGTGGAGCTGGCCAACATGAACCGCCTCTTCTTCCAGCCACATCAGGCAGGACTCAGTAAAGTTCAGGCTGCAGAACACACTCTTAGGTAAAAGGGGTAATTTATCTTAAAGGGAGAGTTCACTTTAAAATGAAAATTTCCCCATGATTTACTCACCATCAAGCCATCCTAGTTGTATATGACTTTCTTTTTTCAGATGAATACAATCGGAGTTATATTAAAAAATATCCTGGCTCTTCCAAGTTTTATAATGGCAGTGGATTGCAACCATCAGACTGAAGCTCAAAAACGTGCATCCATCCATCATAAAGAACTTCACACGGCTCCGGGGGGTTAATAAAGGCCTTCTGAAGCAAAGCGATATGACAATATTCATATTTAACACGTTACAAAGTAAAATTCTAGCTTCCGGCCAAACGCAGTCTACTTGCCCCTAATGCGCAACTTACGCAGTTTATGACGTCAGAAGTAGCGTAGTGCGTCATGGCGTAGCGTAAATATCAGCAGTACGTTGTGTTGTAAAGTTTTCTTTCATCGAAGCAGAGACCAGGAGACAGTTGGGATCACGTTCAACGGAAGTTATTCTTTATTGAGAACTCCGCTGTACGTGGCTGCAGTACTTCCAACATGATCTAACTCTAATACAGTATGCATTGTAGTTATATACATTCCAAGGGGGAGGGATTACATAGAGGTGGAGACTCTGAACAAAGCATGCAAATGAAGTAGGAACACACCCTACTCTGAGTCCAACTGAATCAATATAACTATTCACATGCTGATACTGGCCAGGAACTCCAATTCCAAGAGCCATCCCAGAGCCATTAAAGACAAAAGGTGAAAGTCAATCAACCTAACGATTCAACGTCTGGGCTCCGAAAGGTGAGAATCAAGTGATCTGACTCATTTAAAACACAATAGAGAAAACAGCTCTGGCAGAAAAGGAGACTCTTGCTGGAGACTCAATAAATCAGTCAATAAACTTTATCAGTTTATATACTATTGCAGTGGAAAAACTAAATTAAACATTTAATAAATATGTAATACAACAGTTGCATTACTTGCATAAGTTGCGCTTTACACTTAAGTGGAATCCGTATGTTCGTTTGGCCAGAAGCTAGTTATTTTACTTTATAAAGTTTTAAATATGAATATTTTTCTTACACAAACTCATAATTTTGCTTCACAAGGCCTTTATTAACCACCCGGAGCTGTGTGAAGTTCGTTTGTGATGGATGGATGCACGTTTTTGAGCTTTAATTTGTTGGTTGCAATCAATCCACTGCCATTATAAAACCTGGAAGAGCCAGGATATTTTTTAATAACTCAGATTGTATTCGTCTGAAAGAAGAAAGTCATATACACCTAGGATGGCTTCAGGGTGAGTAAATCATGGGGTAATTTTCATTTGAAGTGAACTACTCCTTTAATTTGTTCCAAACCTGTTTGAGTTTCTTTCTTTACCAACATTCTTCAAAATATTTTCTTCAATAATTAATTTTTGGGTGAACTATCCCTTTAAGCTACACATAAACACATTCACAGTACACTGCATTGAATGTCATTTAATATATATATTGCCCATCTTATATATATACATTTTCATATATACATTTCTATTTCAAAATGCATCACTATTTCCACAAAAATATTAATAAATAATAAATAACTGTTTTCAACATTGATAATAACAAGACATGTTTCTTGAATACTAAATCAGGATATTAGAAAGATTTCTGAAGGATCATGTGACACTGAAGACTAGAGTAATGATGATGATAAATTCAGCTTTACCATCACAGGAATAAATTTGTTTTTATTTACAGTTAGTTACAAATACTATATCCTACACCCTAATAGAAAAAAAACAAACTTTATTTATTTAATTATGTGGTTTTGGGAGGTTTTGTCAGGTTTAAATTTATCCCCTAAAAAATAACACACACACACACACACACACACACACACACACACACACACACACACACAGTATTATTTTATTATTAATGAAAATCTACCTCAACTATAAAGTTATTGTATGAATTGGAAGTTGGAAGTTATGATTTGAGGGCTCATTGATGAATTTGCCAACATTTTAATGTATTTTATTTCTCATTATAATGCTGTGTTTTCCTGTACAGGAACATTAATCCAGATGTTGCTTTTGAGACCCACAATTACAACATCACCACAATGGACAACTTCACGCATTTCATGGAACGCATTAGGTGATTTTTTTTTTACTGCCTCAAAGTTTTCTCCCTCATTTCGATTTGGTTGTAATAGTCTTGGTGTTGTGTTTTCAGTCACGGAGGACTTGAGGAGGGGAAGCCTGTAGATTTGGTCCTCAGTTGTGTTGATAACTTTGAGGCTCGGATGGTCATTAACACAGTGAGTTCTTTGCATTAAACTACGTTTAGCTATCGAAAGCTATTTGTTGTTTATATCTTTTTTATACTTTTTTGTGCCATTTAGTCACTACAAATCAGCAATTACACTACACTACAAATGATCAGCAATTAAGTTTGCTTCTCTCTCATAGGCATGTAATGAGTTGGGTCAGACCTGGATGGAGTCAGGCGTCAGTGAGAACGCAGTTTCTGGACACATCCAGCTCATTATCCCTGGAGAAACGGCTTGTTTTGCTGTATGACAAACACTCACACCCAAAATAACAAATAATGGGCCAGATTTACTAACAGCTTGCATCAGCGCAAACCCTCTTGGTGTTAAAAAACTATTTGCACCATTATTTTTGTCTTAAAGGAATAGTTCATCCAAAAATTAATATTCTGTCATTAATTACTCTCACCGTTAATTACATTCCAAACCCATAAGACTTTTGTTCATCTTTGAAACACAAATGAAGATGTTTCTGTCCCCCCATAAACAGCTACGCAACTGAAACTTTGACGCTACAAAAAGTTCATAAAGGTACTGTAAAATTAAGACATGATTTTATATGATCATCATTTATATGATGAACAGATTGAATTTAGGTTTTTATTGACATATAAACATTCATCAACTCACACATCAGATATGGTAAATGAAAGCTCAAGCAGGTTCGCTTGACGTGCGAGAACCAGTGAGGTTCATTCTCGTGTTAAGCAGCACGTTTGAGCTTCTGCAAGAACCAATGAGGTTCATTCTTGTGTTGCGCAGCACGTTTAAGCTTTCTCAAGAACCAGTGAGGTTCATTCTCGTGTTACGCAGCACGTTTGAGCTTCAGCAAGAACCAATGAGGTTCATTCTCGTGTTACGCAGCACGTTTGAGCTTCAGCAAGAACCAGTGAGGTTCATTCTTGTGTTACACAGCACGTTTGAGCTTCCTCAAGAACCAGTGAGGTTCATTCTCGTGTTAAGCAGCACGTTTGAGCTTCTGCAAGAACCAATGAGGTTCATTCTCATGTGTTATGCAGCACGTTTAAGCTTTCTCAAGAGCCAATGAGTTTCATTCTCATGTGTTATGCAGCACGTTTGAGCTTCTGCAAGAACCAATGAGGCTCATTCTCATGTGTTTTGCAGCACGTTTGAGCTTCCTCAAGAACCAGTGAGGTTCATTCTTGTGTTACGCAGCACGTTTGATCTTCCTCAAGAACCAATGAGGCTCAATCTCATGTGTTATGCAGCACGTTTGAGCTTCCTCAAGAACCAATGAGGTTCATTCTCGTGTTACACAGCACGTTTGAGCTTCCTCAAGAACCAATGAGGTTCATTCGCATGTGTTATGCAGCACGTTTGAGCTTCCTCAAGAACCAATGAGGTTCATTCTCGTGTTACACAGCACGTTTGAGCTTCCTCAAGAACCAGTGAGGTTCATTCGCATGTGTTACGCAGCACGTTTGAGCTTCCTCAAGAACCAGTGAGGTTCATTCTCATGTGTTATGCAGCACGTTTAAGCTTTCTCAAGAACCAGTGAGGTTCATTCGCATGTGTTACGCAGCACGTTTGAGCTTCTGCAAGAACCAGTGAGGTTCATTCTCGTGTTACACAGCACGTTTGAGCTTCCTCAAGAACCAGTGAGGTTCATTCGCATGTGTTATGCAGCACGTTTGAGCTTCCTCAAGAACCAATGAGGTTCATTCGCATGTGTTACACAGCACGTTTGAGCTTCCTCAAGAACCAATGAGGTTCATTCTCGTGTTACGCAGCACGTCTGAGCTTCCTCAAGAACCAGTGAGGTTCATTCTCGTGTTACACAGCACGTTTGAGCTTCCTCAAGAACCAGTGAGGTTCATTCTCGTGTTACACAGCACGTTTGAGCTTCCTCAAGAACCAATGAGGTTCATTCGCATGTGTTACGCAGCACGTTTGAGCTTCTGCAAGAACCAATGAGGTTCATTCTCGTGTTACGCAGCACGTTTGAGCTTCCTCAAGAACCAGTGAGGTTCATTCTCGTGTTACGCAGCACGTTTGAGCTTCCTCAAGAACCAGTGAGGTTCATTCTCGTGTTACGCAGCACGTTTGAGCTTCCTCAAGAACCAGTGAGGTTCATTCTCGTGTTACACAGCACGTTTGAGCTTCCTCAAGAACCAGTGAGGTTCATTCGCATGTGTTACGCAGCACGTTTGAGCTTCTGCAAGAACCAATGAGGTTCATTCTCGTGTTACGCAGCACGTTTGAGCTTCCTCAAGAACCAGTGAGGTTCATTCGCATGTGTTACGCAGCACGTTTGAGCTTCCTCAAGAACCAGTGAGGTTCATTCTCATGTGTTACGCAGCACGTTTGAGCTTCCTCAAGAACCAATGAGGCTCATTCTCATGTGTTACGCAGCACATTTGATCTTCCTCAAGAACAAGTTAGGTTCATTCTCGTCTGTTACGCAGCACGTTTGAGCTTCCTCAAGAACCAGTGAGGTTCATTCTCATGTGTTATTGCAGCACGTTTGAGCTTCTGCAAGAACCAATGAGGTTCATTCTAGTGTTACGCAGCACGTTTGAGCTTCTGCAAGAACCAATGAGGTTCATTCTCGTGTTACGCAGCACGTTTGAGCTTCAGCAAGAACCAATGAGGTTCATTCTCGTGTTACGCAGCACGTTTGAGCTTGTGCAAGAACCAATGAGGTTCATTCTCGTGTTACGCAGCACGTTTGAGCTTGTGCAAGAACCAACAAGGTTTATTCTCATGTGTTATGCAGCACGTTTAAGCTTCCTCCAGAACCAGTGAGGTTCATTCTCATGTGTTATTGCAGCATGTTTAAGCTTCCTCCAGAACCAATGAGGTTCATTCTCATGTGTTTTGCAGCACGTTTGAGCTTCAGCAAGAACCAATGAGGTTCATTCTCGTGTTACGCAGCACGTTTGAGCTTGTGCAAGAACCAATGAGGTTCATTCTCGTGTTACGCAGCACGTTTGAGCTTCAGCAAGAACCAATGAGGTTCATTCTCGTGTTACGCAGCACGTTTGAGCTTGTGCAAGAACCAATGAGGTTCATTCTCGTGTTATGCAGCACGTTTAAGCTTCCTCAAGACCCAATGAGGTTCATTTGCATGTCTTATGCAGCATGTTTGAGCTTCTGCAAGATCCAATGAGGTTCATTCTCGCACATTATGTAGGTTCGGTTGAGCTTCTGTTTATGTTCGCTGATCAATGTTTAAATGTGAATAAAATCCTAAATTAAATCTGTTCATCAGATAAAGCGATTGAGTCTCTTCTGAAAATTTGGACTAAACTGCTCAATTCATATGGATTAGTTTTACGATCTCTTTATGAACTTTTGAAGCTTCAAAGTGGTAGTTGCGTAGCTGTCAATAGAGGGACAGAAAGCTCTCAGATTTCATTAAAAAGATATTCATTTGTGTTCCAAAGATGAATGAAAGTCTCACAGGTTTGGAACGACATTAGGGTGAGTAATAAAGACAGAATTTTCATTTCTGGATGAACTAACCCTTTGCTCCTGTGTTGTGAGTAGATCATACACTCCATATTATCATCTTCTCTGCTTGTTTGCGACCCTATGCTGCTCTTGATAGACTGAATTGTCATTATGTAAATTATCTGCCTGTGTCTGTTCTTTAACGTGTTCATTGTCAGTAAATCACCAGCAGAACTTACCATCTGCACTTTTATGGGATTGCGCTCTCATGCTAATTTGCCCTGTTTCATAAATCTGGCCCTATGTGCCTTGAATATGAATTGAATCATGAGTGAATGATCTTAAAAACCATCTCATACTGTATGGTTGTACCCTCTAAACATTGGTTAATTCTGTCAAATCAAATGGGTGGGAAAGTTAACAGTGGTCTGATGCAGTTCTGTCTGTGTGTCAGTGTGCACCTCCCCTCGTCGTGGCTGCAAATATCGATGAGAAGACGTTGAAGAAGGACGGGGTGTGTGCCGCCAGCCTGCCCACCACTATGGGAGTGGTCGCCGGGCTCCTTGTGCAGAATGTCTTGAAGTAAGACCCCATCACAATCCTAAGATTCAGTACAGGCCTAACCACACTGATTTGAACCCTATAAAACCTACTGTATTAAATTTGATATGCAATTTTGGTAACACTTTAGTTTAGGGTTCAATTCTTACTAATAACTAGTCGCTCATTAGCATGCATAAAACTAGGATATTGGCTGTTTATTAGTACTCAAAAAAACACATATTAATACCTTATTCTGCATGACCATATTCTACATCCCTTGATCCTACCCAATACCTAAACTTAACAACTACCTTACTAACTATTAAAAAGCAGTAATTAGGAGTTTGAGGCAAAATTCGTAGTTAATAGTGACAATTGGACCCTAATCTAAAGTGTGACCTTAAGTTTCTAAGGTCTCTCAATTAATCAACATGATCAAAACTTACACAATCTGCTACACACTCTGTCGTCTGATTAATAGTTTATACTTCTCAGCATGTAAATGTAACATGTCTTGTTGCTGTGAAAGTAAAAAGAAAGAAGGACTTTTACATTGATAATATTTCAAGATGAACATTTACCGGACTGAAGCAACTTAGGTTTACTTGATTATCCATAAATCATTTAAAAATGTATCAAATATGATACCTTAGACTTTTGAGGAATGTTTATTTGTGCATCTCTCAATCATCATTGTATTGCATTACATTATATATTTTGCCCCTCACAATAAAAATTACAAGGCTTTAATCATATATAACTAAGCATTTAAATATCATCTTACTAAGATTATTAGGAGATAATAGTGACATTTTATATTAAGTAGTCTGATGTACTGTTATAAAGATCTCATTGATTTAAATGAGAATTTCAATCAGAATTTCATCTTAATTTTTGGCCATATAAATATCAGCAACTCCACTAAATTGCTTATTTTTGGTCAGTTTGTGTGAGCTCAATATTCTTTGATATCATACTAAATGAGCCATAAATGCATGATGTATCAAATATGATACTGAATAAACATGCAAACGTACAAAAAAAAAAATCTATTTTCATTATCGAAAAAGGTTCAATAAACATCCATTTTAAACAAAAAAATTCTTAATTACACTGATTAGCACAGGCCTAACTGGTGTAACCTATTTCAGTTTAGTTACTAGTTATTGCCATTACTTCATGTGTAGTAAATGCTGTAGTATCACATAAATGCCATTAGATGGCAAAATATAGCCATTTTTTGTCCTAGCAGGGGTTAAATGAACCATGCAAACTACCCAGCCAAACCCTTTAGCCCATGGTCGTTTCAAGTCCTTAGAGGTCCTGTCCTGTCAGTACGGTTCCAAAGGACTTTAAAACACAAGGCCTGGAATGACATTGTTTGTATTGTAGGTATCTGTTGGGGTTTGGGACAGTGAGTTATTACCTGGGCTATAATGCCATGCAGGATTTCTTCCCAAGCATGGCAATGAAGGCCAACCCACAGTGTGATGACGCGCACTGCAGACGACAACAGGAAGAGTACAAGGTGACACTTCTACAAATGTTTGTTGACGCTAGTTGCTGAAAGTCAGAGCCAGTCTGCAGATTTGAGTTGACAGATTTAATAGAAAATCGCGTAGTGTATGATGTCCACATACTCCTGATTTTTTTTTTTTTCTAACTTCAGACTATGATTCCATCCAGTCGGACGATATCAAACATGTTTGATAGAGCTGATTTTAGAACACGTTTTCATTTGTGACGCATCCCCTAGCAACAAGCCACATGTTTGTGTTCTGAACCGACGTGAAAGTCTAGTAGTGTATGATCCTCAGTCGTTTAGTGTATGATGCCCAGTTTTTCCTCTGTAACTATTTACAAAGTTGGCAAGTGTATGATGCCTAGTGTTGTCAAATCTGTTCAGATTTTAAAAGTAATGTAGTGTATTCTCACCTTATTTTTGCACCTTGATAGTCGTCAATGTGTGATTTATTGATTAATAAATAAATATTATTAAACCACAACATCATTGAATTCTTTATTTTTGAACTTCAAGGGTGTTCATTAATTTGTATGTAAAATTTTATTTAAAAATTTCTGACAACTTATCATTGGCCTGATTCTGACTGCTGAGTAGTTACACAGTTCCAAAATATTAACGTGACTGTTTCTATGCAAGTAATGTAAATAAATGCATACTGGGGCAAAAACCAGTAAAATATCAATATCAGCAGTCTATCATTGGTTATTCATTGCTTATTTTCCAGAGAAAAGAAGCAGAACGGCCAAAGCAGGAAGTGGTAGAGGAAGAAGAGGAAGTGGTGCATGAGGACAATGAATGGGGTTGGCATCACACACAACACGCAAAACACAAAAGATTACTCAATCATAAAACAGGAATGCGTTAACGTTATTAATCTTGAACCAATATGTTTTCTGACAGGCATTGAGTTGGCATCAGAGGTGTCAGAGGCGGAGCTTCAGGACGCATCAGGACCGGTACCAGATCTACCAGAGGGCATTCATGTAGCCTACACCATACCTAAGAAAGTACGACCCACTGAAATATAATAACTCTTTTGTTTTTCAGGATTTTTCCTGCATAAAAAAAAAAACCAACTAAAAAATGAATTAAGATAAATGCAAATAATGTTTTAGGCCAGATCAATAATGCCTCAAATATCCTAAGAAAACATAACATGCAATTACCTAACAAACAATTATACTAATGTTTGAAAGCTGAGTCAGTACATTTAAAAAAATCAGCAAAGATGCATTAAATTGATCTATGTATTCATGGTTTCCACAAAAATATTAAGCAGCACAACTGTTTTCATCATTGATAATAATAAGAAATGTTTCTTGAGCAGCAAATCAGCTTATTAGAATGATTTCTGAAGGGTCATGTGACACTAATGACTGGAGTAATGATGCTGAAAATTCAGCTTTGCATCACAGGAATAAATTACATTTTAAGTTATATTAAGATAGAGAATTGTTCTTTTAAATTGTAATCTTATTCACAATATTACTGTTTTTACTCTATTTTTGATCAAATAAATGCAGACTTTGTCTCTATTTACTATTGTTTACATGCAATTTTCCATGTGTTCTTTCTCTTTGCCAGGATGGAGAATCAGGGGAGACTGTGGAGGAAACAGAACAGAGTTTAGAGGAGCTGATGGCTCAGATGAAAAATATGTAAGGAAGACGGAACCGACATCTCTCAAAATCAAACTCATTATTATTTTGTACTTGTAAACATGTAACATCTGAGGTCTCATACTAAATCAGTTTGGATTTAGTTTTTTATTGTTTTTGCAAAACAACCTGTAATACTCAAGATGTTTACAGGTTTACTTCGACTGAAAGTCTTAATACTGAATTGCCATCATTGTTAATCTTTTGTTTGTGCAGTGTTGAGGTTTCAGAGTTGACAATGGTTAACAGAACTAATTGTAATGCCTATGTTAACAACTGAGGAGGAAATGGATGTAACTTCAGATAGTATAATCTAAATATAATCGTGCCATCTCTAAAACTGTATGTGCTTGTAGACACCCACCCAGATATTATAAAGAACATCACGCAAATGTTTTCAGACAATTTATCATCGGCCTGATTCTGACTGCTGTATTGAATGGTATGATATTGTTATAATGCAAAAGAAAATAAATTTATTGTTGTTACATTCTATTCTGCTTTTGCTGCATTTCAACTAGAAGATAAATGTCATGGAGCCTTAGCAATGATTGTGAAATCGGTTTCCATTGCATTGAGTAAAAAAAAACTCTTCAACTGTTATTTTCATTCAATTATACATTTATTGGTTCAATACACAATAATATTCTTTTGTGCATGGATCATGTGCATTAGAAGAATTTGGGTATAAAACACCTTTTGGCAGTGAAGTTATAAAACAACACCTAAGCACTTGCACACATCTTCTAATACAAACAATATAATGTAATACAAGACATTATGGAAGATTAAATTATTCTATAATTAGCATGTTGTCCCAGAATTCAACAGTTACAAGATGATTTTGCTACAAAATGAGGCACATTAGTAGACTGAATCTGCTTTAGCACCTTTCCAAATAGTGTTTAAATAATTGCATTTTAAGCATTTGCAGACACTGAGAAATTGGAGTTTGGTATATCTACCATGATTTTGCATCCATACAATCTTTTATATTTGAATTCATTCATTCATATATCCCTCCTATGTAAACAGGTCTGGCCATCAAAACTTGGCACATGCAATTACAATACAATACAAAGTATTTCACATTAGAGACAATCTGCAGAATTAAAAAAAGCACACAAAAAAACAGTACCATTTCTAAATAAAATATCAATATATAGGCCATAATATCATACGGATGTAGATGCACTTTTCAGCTGAACAGTCATTGTATAAAATAAACCACATATACTGGCACTGCATTACAAGAAACATTATTTCACATGCTGTGCTCTGTGGTGTTACTCAAATGTGAGACCTTTATAATAAATAAGATATTAAATATAATAAAATCAGATAATTTTAATGAATACCTGAAAGATAATCTAATGCTATTAGTCTTCTATGGCTATGTATGACAGTTGTCCTTTTGTAATACTGTGAAACATGCTTTGCACTTTACAACTGTTCTCAATTTTTAAAGGTTAAGGTGAAGAATTTCCCTGCAGGAAGCATGTCATAGGCCAGAGGAAGGAGTTGAAACTGTGAAACTTCCATTCTGCTTCACTTCAATGTAGCTTGAATCTGCAAGCAAATGCTGCACAAAGTTATGCTCAGATTAATTTCCATATCCTGAAGTCAGCAGTGATAGAAACAATGTGAATAGATAACTCATTAGCTTTTTGGCATCTCACTTCACATGCCATGTGATGTGACTATATTTGTTTCCAGGATGTTTGTACTGTGCAAGTGAAAAGTGCTTTGGAATAGACATGATTCTTAAAATACCAAGGCAAATACACTTCTTCAACATTACTGTTGACATATATTCATACTCAAGTTTATCATTTATAATAGTCAGTGATAATTGAAAAAATTGTATATCAAGCACATATAGCGAGAAAATGTAAATGATATTTTTGCATTGCTTGAACAATCAATAACTATGGAATGGGCTATTTTTTCACATTTTTTATCTACGGCTTCATTTTTTTTATTACTGTGACTTTTCTGCCATTTGCGACTTCACATCTCGTAATTGCAATGCAATTTTTCCTAATTGTGTCTTCATCTGTCTTACTGTAATTGTGATGCTTTTTCTCCCAATTGCAACTTCACATCTAACTTGACTTTATATCTCCTAAATGTTTTTCTTTTAAAATTCAAACCTTCCAATTACCCCTTTTTTTTAACTCTGAGGTAGCATTCCATAAAAAACGTACTCGGTTACTAACGTAACCTCGGTTCTCTCTAGAAGAGGGAACGAGTACTGCGTTTTTATCAAAACGCTACGGGAAAAGTCTCTTTTCACGAAATACTGAAGCAAAAAATTATCCTTAATTTTCATACATGTAAAGCGCGTTGCAGCAGTAGTCAGCTGTGGCGAGACGGCTTGCTCGCTCATTGGCTGCTCTGCGGCAACTGCATAAGCCTATCGAGCGAGGCCTGAGATGACGTCAGGCCAATGAGGGCGCTTCGCGCCCTCCTTGCCATTTCCCGCCGAGACGGGTGTGGCTAACCTCTATAAAAGGAGCTCGAAAAGGCTGATTCACTTGATTTTCATAGCCGAAGCGAACCAGAGTGAACCGTACGCACGGCAGAGAACGCAGTACTCGTTCCCTCTTCTAGAGAGAACCGAGGTTACGTTAGTAACCGAGTACGTTCTCTTACGAGAGTCCTCTCGTACTGCGTTTTTATCAAAACGCTACGGGAACCCCTTGTAAAACGCCGTGCGTGCTGGGATAAAAACACCGATCACTGGAAGCTAAGCCAGATGTACAGTGCATAATCACCAGATAGACTCACAAAGAATCCGGGAATAAGGGATGGGGGACCTTAATTCCCTAAACTGTAACGTCCGCAGACGTAAACATGACCTCACAGAGAGAGTCTAGAGACAAGAGGGGGATTCCCTCCGTCCTTATATGGTCGCGCCAGCAGACGCGAATATGACATCACATAGACAGGGTGGGGAACCTGAACTGAATGTGGGAAATGTGGGTCTTACACAATTCTGCCCATAAGACAGTCGGTAGCGCGTTGCGCATGCGATTTCAGTGTTCTAGTTAGACAGCTGAATCTATTACACCGATAGTAGCTTAGCCTGCAAGGCGGGAACTTCTAGGTTGTAAAACCTGATAAATGTAGACGGCGAGGCCCAGCCTGCCGCCGTACATATATCCTGTAAGGAAATCCCGCTAGACCAAGCCCACGAGGAGGCAACGCCCCTCGTGGAGTGCGCTCTGACTCCCAACGGGCACTGAATGCCCTTGACAGTATAAGCCAGCGCTATGGCGTCAACTATCCATCTGGATAAGCTCTGTTTCGAAACAGCCATTCCCTTGGAACGTCCACTGAACGAGACAAAGAGCTGCTCAGTCTGTCTGAAGACAGCGGAGCGGGAAACGTAAGCTCTTAAAGCCCTAACAGGGCAAAGAAAACTTGAGTCCCCTTCCTCACTTGACCCCGGCAGGGCAGACAGGGAGATAACCTGAGCCCGAAACGGCGTGTTGAGGGACTTTGGCACATAGCCATGCTTAGGTTTGAGTATGACTTTAGAGTCATTAGGTCCAAACTCTAAGCACGCTGGGCTCACGGAGAGCGCGTGCAGGTCGCCTATGCGCTTCACCGAAGCGAGAGCCATCAAAAACACTGTTTTGAAAGACAAATGTTTGAGGCTAATAGATTGGACAGGCTCGAAAGGGGCATCTTTCATGGCCGCCAAGACTGTAGAAAGGTCCCACATAGGAACTGAAGGAGGTCTGGGTGGATTCAGCCTCCTAGCTCCCCTGAGGAAGCGGATGACTAAATCGTTCCTTCCTAGTGACTGACCCAGCGTCGATCCGGAGAACGCTGTAATAGCCGCCACGTAAACTTTGAGCGTGGAAGGGGATCTACCCTTACCCAACAGCTCCTGTAGGAAGGAGAGAACCTCCGTCACCTCACAATCGAGAGGTGATAGGCTCCGAGCTGTACACCAGCCGGAGAAAACCGACCACTTTGAGGCATAAAGCCGCCGAGTCGACGGCGCTCTGGCCTGAGTGATGGTATTTATTACTCCCTCTGCGAGGTCAACGGATATCCGTTGAGCGCCCACACATGAAGGGACCACAGCTCCGGGTGTGGGTGCCAAATCGAGCCCCCGGCCTGCGAGAGGAGATCTCTCCTCAATGGCACTGGCCATGGAGCGAAGTCTGCTAGCTGCATCAGGACTGGAAACCATGCTTGGTTCTTCCAGAACGGTGCTACAAGCAGCACTGGGCATTCTGTTTCCCTGACCCGCTCTAACACCTGTGGCAGGAGGGAGACGGGGGGGAAAGCGTATAGCGGGCAGCGCGGCCACATCTGGGACAGCGCGCTGTCGTTCTTGGAAAAGAACACGGGGCAATGAGCGTTTTCGCGGGACGCGAATAGGTCGACCTCCGCTCTGCCGAATCTCTCCCACAGCAGCCGGACTGTTTGTGGGTGTAGAGACCATTCGCCCAGGGGAATGTTGTTCCTGGACAGTCTGTCTGGGCCCACATTCTGGAGCCCAGGCACGTGCACTGCCCTCAGCGAGCGCAAATTGTGCTGAGCCCATATTAGGAGGCGTTTCGCCAGCCTGTACAGGGATGTGGATTTCAGACCGCCCTGGCGATTTATATAGGACACCACGGCCGTGTTGTCCGAACGGACTACGACGTGTTGGTCCTTGATATGGGGACAAAAACGCGTCAGCGCGTTGTGCACTGCCAGCATTTCCAGGCAGTTGATGTGTTGGAGCTTTTCTCGTTCCGACCACAGGCCGAAGAACGGTCTGCCCTCGAGCAGCGCTCCCCATCCCGAGGTGGATGCGTCTGTCGACACCATCCTCACTCTCGAGGAAGTCCCCAGGCTTACACCTGATTGGTACCAGCCTTCCGCCAACCAAGGTATCAGTGCTGTCACACAGCTTTGATTGACCTTGAGGCGTAACCGGCCGGACACCCACGCTCCGCGCGGCACTCGCGCTTTCAACCAGAACTGCAGCGGGCGCATGCGGAGCAAGCCCAGCTGGAGAACTGATGATGCTGAGGCCATGAGACCCAGCATCCTTTGAAACTTCCTGAGCGGGGTGAAAACGCCGCGGCGGAAAAACTTCGCCGCGCGCTGAATGTGCAGCACGCGCTGTGGTGACAGCCGCGCCGTCATAGACTGCGAGTCCAGAACAATACCCAGAAACGAAATCGTTTGACTGGGGTTCAGTGAACTCTTCGCCCAATTGACCGTGATACCAAGATTCTCGAGGTGATCGAGTAAAATGGTTCTGTGCTCCACGAGCTGAGATCGTGATTGAGCTAGGATCAACCAGTCGTCCAAATAGTTCAGCACTCGCATGCCTCTGAGTCTGAGGGGAGCGAGCGCTGCGTCCATGCATTTCGTAAATGTACGAGGTGCCAGGGACAAGCCGAAGGGCAGGACTGTATACTGGTATGTCTGACCCTCGAAGGCGAATCTCAAGTATCGCCTGTGATGTGACGCTATCTGTATTTGAAAATACGCGTCCTTCAGATCTATCGACATGAACCAGTCTTCTCGGCGAACATGCGCGAGAATTTTGCTGGTCGTGAGCATTTTGAAACTGCGTTTCACTAATACTCTGTTTAGCCGTCTTAGATCCAGAATGGGTCTGATACCTCCGTCCTTTTTGGGGACTAGAAAGTATCTGCTGTATAGTCCCCCTTCGCTTTGAGCTCGGGGAACACGCTCTATCGCCCCTTTGCTTATCAGTTTTGATATTTCGGCGCGAAGTAGGTGTGCTACTTCTGAAACCACCGTAGTTTGGACGCGCGCTGTGAAGCGGGGAGGGCGTCGACAAAACTGTAGCGAGAAGCCTCTCTTTATAATGCCTAGCACCCAGTCCGAAACCCCTGGAAGCACTGCCCATGCTTCTGCATGGCTGGCTAAGGGCTGGATGCGAAGCGCGCTCTGTTCGCCGTGTGACAGAGGCGCTTCGGGGGGCACTAACGTAGGCATTATGCCTGTGGCATTCGAGGCGGGGGGCGCGCTTATTACAGCGGGCAGAGCGCTCGTCCTCGACCTTACTACAGCGCTTGACTGAGTGAGGGAGGGCTGAGCGGGTCCCGTGGGACTCATGTTTGCGAGTAAATGTGGGTGGGAAGCGGGCACATTCACTGCTTTGGGCGCGCTGTCTGACTGAGCAGAGCGAGCGCGCACAGGTCTCGTTTTTACAGAGAGCCTGTGGTGTGTGAGACATAGTGTTTGTGCGGGCACTTTCACTATGTTGGAAGCGCAATCGACCTGAGTCGATTTTATGTGCGCGAGCCCTAAGTGTAGGGCTGTGCTTGTGTGTAGAGATGGGCACTGAGGAGTGGGCATCGACACTACACTTATAGCACCATCGGCCGTGGCCGGGACACCAGAAAATACACTCTTTTCGGGATATATCTGGGTAGCCGTAAAAACGGCTTTTGTGTGCAGGCAAGCGGGCGGCTGAGCGGGCTTGCATCTTGCAGAAAACGCTGGAACAGTCGCAAGTCTTGGGACTGAAACAGCGGCGCGCTTGGATGAGAGACCGGCCGCAGCGGGACTCACACACCTGCGCTTTCCTAGGCGTGCTAGGACTTCTTCGGGGCTTCCGGCTTCACCACAATCCTCGATCGCGGCCCGCGCGGAGCGGGGCGTTGGCTGTTAGAGCGAGAGCGGGGCCTGGAGCTGCGCTGCTGTCGCTGCTGTGAGGATGCGGCCGAAGGCGGGGGCTGAGGCTGAGAGCTCCGCTGAGTCTGTTTTCCACGACTCGCTGCAGAACCGGAGCGCTTCGGGAGGAAGTGCTTGAAGGCTTGAGACGCTTTCTGGGCTTCAGTAAATCTCTCCACGAACTCGGAGAGAGAAGAACCGAAAAGGCCAGCGGAAGACAGCGGGGCGTCGAGAAACGCGTTGCGCTCGGAATCAGCCATCTCCGTGAGCGTCAGCCATAGATGCCTCTCAGCAACAGTGGCGGAAGCCATACACTTTCCCATGGCTTGTGCAGCAGACTTGGTAGCGCGGAGTGTTAGATCTGAAGCGCTCCTCAAATCCGCGATGCAGATAGCCTCAGGTCCCATCTCGTCCAACTTACGGAGGAGATCACCCTGAAATATCTGTAGTGTAGCCATGGTGTGCAGCGCTGACGCGGCCTGCCCAGCGGCGGAGAAAATTCGCGCGAGCAGCGTGGACGTCATGCGGCAGGCTTTTGAAGGCAACACCGGTTTAGTCCGCCGTCCAGCAGAGGGCGGGCAAAGGTGGGTTGCTATCGCCTGTTCCACCGGCGGAAGTGAAAGGTAGCCTCGGTCTTTCGCATTATCCAGGGAGGAAAATGCTGGTGACACAGACGAGCGCGTTCGCGCAGAGAAGGGCGCGTTCCAGGCCTTCGCAACTTCTTCATGCAGCTCAGGAAGAAAAGGAGCGGGCTTTGAATCCGGAGAAGTGCGCTCACCAGGGAGGAAGCTACCATCCAGCCGGGTGCGAGAGGGGAGCTCCGGTGCAGACCACTCGAGGCCGAGGCTCGCCGCGGCCAGCGCGAGTACTCGCATGAGCTCTCTCTCGATGTTGGCTCTCGTAGTGGGCTTGCGGGCAGCAGGCGCGAGATCCTCAGAGCTCGCCCAGTCCTCGCTGCCTGAAGCTAGCAGAGAGCAGGAATCCTTTTCCCCCGACGCGGCCTCGGAACCGACTTCCTCTGATGAAGCGGCGGCAGACTGCGGGCGCTGAGCATCAGGAAGTGATTCAGGAGAAGCCGGTGAAGCAGGCGGGCGAACCGGCGAGCTTAGTCGGGCTGGAGCGGGTTCCGGGACCCGCTGCGAGCGGCGCTTCTTACGGCGCGGCAGCGCGGCGGGGAATGCAGGCTCTGAGAAGAATGCCAGGCGAGTCCGCAGAGTCACCATCGGCAAAAGCTCGCAGTGAGGGCAGCCGCCGTCAGCGAGTGCGAGCGCTGCATGGTCCTCACCCAGACAGGAGACGCAGACGACATGGTGGTCTCCCTCGGTGAGTGGGGCTCGGCACGAGCCGCATGAAGGCATCTTTAAAAAGACGCAGCTCTTTTAGGGGGTGAGTGTCGCAAGGCGAACACACACACACACACACACAAGAACAGTAGAAGGTAATGAAAGGATATGCGTCGGAAAGCGCAGCAGGTACGGCAGTAGAAGGCGGCGTTGGCCAGCGGCTTCAAGTGGCTCGTCCCGCTGAAGTGCTTGCCTCAGACGACGCTTGCTTCCTCGTGATCCAGCGATGCGTGCGCTTCGCTGAAGAGATGAAAATCAAGTGAATCAGCCTTTTCGAGCTCCTTTTATAGAGGTTAGCCACACCCGTCTCGGCGGGAAATGGCAAGGAGGGCGCGAAGCGCCCTCATTGGCCTGACGTCATCTCAGGCCTCGCTCGATAGGCTTATGCAGTTGCCGCAGAGCAGCCAATGAGCGAGCAAGCCGTCTCGCCACAGCTGACTACTGCTGCAACGCGCTTTACATGTATGAAAATTAAGGATAATTTTTTGCTTCAGTATTTCGTGAAAAGAGACTTTTCCCGTAGCGTTTTGATAAAAACGCAGTACGAGAGGACTCTCGTAAGAGAACACCATTCTGTTCATGATGATTTCACTGAACTCTATTTTACAACACCTCATTGCGTAACAGCAGTGCACTTGAAATGTCACTGGTATGCTGATGCGATAGAGTGATGTGTTACAACAGTAACACATCGCTTTCAACAGTGTGTGGTGTATGTGATGCACATACAACACATACAACAGGAAAATCACAAGTATAAAATGCTTACTTTCTCAGGTTTTGCCTTTTTGACAAAAGAGCACCCAGTGGCAGTGAGCAATACATTTGAAACACTGATAGTTTATACTGTAAATTACAGTAGGAATTGGAACGGAGTTGGATCCCAATGCATATTTGATTGTTCCATGTAGACTTCACATGCCTGAGGCATTCAAGCACAGGCCTGAACATAAGTGTAGCCGATATGGATTCATTAATAGAGGCCAGAGTACACCGTAGTTAAGTGTAGAGGGGTCCCGTTCAGGTGTCACCTTGAGGTGTGAGGAAGGGCAGGGCTCCGTAGGCTAAAGGTGTCGCCGCTGGATGAGTGATGTGAGGGGGCCTTACCACACACCAGAGACGGCTCTGCCTCCTTTATTTCCATTGCTCGCTTGTATAGTTCAGCAGCTTTCTCGAAATCTCCCTCTTCATAGCTGAAAAAGAGAGTGGTTGCAATGGTGCTGTTACTAAGGTGTTCTGGATAGTTGCCATGTGGCTACTTACTGGTCCAAGTCATGATGGATATGGTTTAGACAAGACTTTTGCTCTGTTATTTACATTAAAATATATTATTTACAATAAAATAAAATATACAACAATATTTCCAAGGGACAGCATAATGAAAACAGCAGGGGGCCTAATACAGACCCTTGAGGCACTCCATATTTAAGTGCTGTAAATATTATACTATTTGAAAAGACTACAGACAATGCCAACCCTGATGAAGACTCCAGATGATGCCAACTTTGGATCAGCATTCAAAACTATCATATTAAAATGTCATATTATCCTTACATTGTAATATTACATTATAGCTGTACATTACTGTCATATCGACATTACTTTGATTCGCTCATCAGTCTGATGACAGAATACTTCATAACTGTAATACTGAAAGAAGCATTTTCTGTAAAGCTGCTTTGAAACAATATGCATTGTAAAAAGCACTATACAAATAAACTCAAATTGAATTGAATTAAAATGATTGTGCCATGAATTGGCACAGCTGAGCTAATACAATATGGCACACCTTAGTACAGCCAGGTTTTTCAGAGTCTCTCCGACACGCGGGTGCAGTCGGCCAAGACTGTCCTCATATACCTTTAGAGCGTGCTCATACAAAGGCAGTGCATCACTGTGCTGCTTCTGCAACATAAACACACATCCCATGAGTCACATCATCAAATAACAGAGTGGACCGGATACGTTTTACAAATAAACAGGAGGCCAAAACCAGACATGTTTTCTCACTAGTTGGCAGTAGAGCACGGCAAGGTTAACCAAAGCGGTGGCCACACTGGGGTGTTTGGGCCCGAAGCTCTTCTCTCTGATCTCAAGAGCTAGTTCATACAGAGGAACTGCCTTTTCCAGCTTCCCCTATCACACACGCACACACACACACACACGCAGCCAATTAAAAAGGGTCAGGAATTCATTAACAATATTAAAAAGATAAAACATTGCAATAATAATCTATGCATAATCGCCACTTGATTGCTACATGTTCTGCAGAGCTGGTGTGTTGTGAGTCTTTCCTGTGGTTTCTCACCCTGCGTTTGTAGAGCATTGCTAAGTGTTTGAGGGTATAGGCAAGAGATGGGTGATCTGGGGCGAGCGCTCGTTTGCGGATGTCTAGTGCTTTTTCGTACAGCTCCTCTGCATTCTCATACTCCTTTCTTTCGCTGTGGAGCGAGGCCAGGTTGTTCAGAGACTGGGCACAGTCGGGGTGATCCGGCCCCAGCACGCGCTGACGCATCTCCAGGGATCGGGTCAAGAACATCTTTGCGGCGCTGGGTTATAAAAAACCAACATGTTAAAATGCCTATTATATGACTGCAAATGGGAAATGCATATTGTAAATAAACTACTACTGGTTTACAAACTCATTTAATAAAACTCAAGCCTTTTCAGAAAAGGACACTTCTTTTCAACTGTCTTCAAGGCACATTTATGTGCCCAACAAGTGCAATACAATACTCAAGTTTTAATGCTCCTCTTTTTAGCCTCACTGATCTACTTGACATTACATTATTATCTCTTCACCAGAGACTGAATTGAGTGATCATTTATTATGTATAAGGCTGTATTATTAATATCAGAGCATTTTGGTGTTGAGTAAAGAAGAAACTCTGAATCTCACATGACCTCCTAATACTCAGAGAATGGTATGTCATGCTATGATGTCACTGCTGTGATGATTCCGTGATCAGATGACATGTGCAAAGCTTTTGTGAGTTCTACAATGAAACTGTGCTTTGCACAAAGAGCTTTTTGTGAACAATCTTCTTTGAAGAACAATCAAAATGGCAATGTCCTACAATTGGTTTTCAGGTGAGGATAATGGTCAACCAAAAGACCAGGGGTCATTGCTTGAGAATAATTTGCACTCAGATGTAAATGAACAAGGGTTGTAAGCCATTCGGACCAATCTGTTATTTGCGAGAAATACAATAAACAACTGGTCTCGTGGGTATGGTTTTTTGACCTTTGAACACTGCCTTGATACAAAAAATGCCATTGAGGTTCAGAATTTTTAGGAGATATTCAAATCTAATCAATATATAAATGATATATAATCAATTTGTATCAAGAATAGTTGCATTTTACTGATATTTGTAATGCTACTGAAATGTTGGTAACGTGAACACTAAAGTGTGTACAAATTGTTTTAGTGAAACATTTTATAACACTAAAATATTTTCCAAGACAAATAGTTATTTTACAGGGCATTTAGATATTTTTCTTATTTTCCATGACTGGAAAAATGAACGGCAAAATCCCAGATCTTAAAATATAAAGATTTACTCACTCCAGGTTGTTCTGTAGGTAATAAAGCACTCCAAGCTCATTTAGAGTCTTGGCACAATCTGCTGAGTCTTTGCCAAGAGTCAGTTCCTCCAACTGCAGTGCCCGTCGCTTCAAAAGAGTGAAACCAAACTAGAGAGAACACACACAATTACAGTATAGGAATGACAATTATATGTTTTTCACTTCTCTGAATTCACACTCCATTGAGTAGGACCAAAATGTCCCTAAAAATTACTATTTGACCTTTACTCACCATGTGGCCCTTCTGTCGTGCTGTCTTCTGTCTGATCTTGACTGATCTCTTTCTCAACTTCTCAGCCTGCTCATATCTAGATAAAATTTTACACATTTTACACAAAAATATTAAGAAGGAAAACTGTTTCGACTGTTTTAGAATGATTTCAGATGGATCATTTGAGAATGAAGACTGGAGTAATGGCTGCTGAAAATTCAGCTTTGTCATTTTAATAAATTACATTTTAAAATATATTAAAATAGAAATTAGTCATTTTAAAATGTAATAATTAACAATATTGCTGTTTTACCATATGTTTTGCCCTTGGCGAGCATAAGATACTTCTTTCAAAAACATTAAAAAAAAATCTTTAGAAAAAAGCTTAGCAACTTTTGACCAATGAATTTTCATGATTTTCCAGTTATCTATAAATATAGAATATACAAAGAACAATTTCTAGTTTATGAAATATTTGACATACTAAAACAATTTATATTAGCTATTTTTAAGATTTCCAGGCCTGTAAATCAAAATGAAATATCCTGATATTTCCACATTTACTAGCTTTACATGGTTCTTGAATTCATTTGCTGGCTATATAAAGGGTTTCAGTTTAGTCACCCATTTCGGACAGGGTGCTGCCTCAGAAATAGTTCCCCACATAGACAGAGAGGCAGCTCGCTAGATTTAGAAACAAAGTGTCTGTAATATATATATATGCATACCAGAGTATGAAATTAAATGTGCAGTAAGCGATTTCTGAGAAACGTTGTTGAAAGTAGATCGGACTGAGCACCAAAACACACTTGTAGCCAATCAGCAGTAGGGGGCGTATACACTCATGATGAGGGAGGAGAGAGAGTGAGAACAGGGAGATTGAAGAAAGACTGTAGAAAGAGAGATGCCTTAGAGACATTACAAAAGAGAAATGGTCAGAGGAATATCACTGGAAAAAGAAGGGCTATGATCAGGCATGAGCTTTAGGACCCGTGTTAATATTAGAAAAGCTTTTCAGCCCCGGAGAGACCCAAGCGGAAATGCCTGAAAACAGATGCAGAGGTTGCTTTGTTTCTGTTCCTTATGAGAGTAACACTAGTTTTGAGTGTCATCTCCGCAGCTGGTGTGCTGGAAAATATGAATAACAATGCACTATGTAAATTTTTTGTTCCTCCTTGTCGTTCATTCATCATCTTCGCATTCATTTTTGTGAAGCTTTATTTCGCTTCGTTTCTGCTGTGATAAAGAGACACTTGCATTGCATGTTTGTGCATTTTGGGGGCGGAGCAATGAAGGGAGGGGTGTGGTTGTTTGGATTGTTTCCAAATATCAACAGTGTTCAATTATGATTCTCAGAAATCGTTTACTACACCTACAAGAAAAAAGTTGTGTACTTGTTTTGTTTCTGGTAGAGGAGCGAGAGCGAGTCTAGTTCTCTAGCGACGGTGCTGTGTTCGGGGCCATAAGCGTTTTCACAAATCTCCATAGCTTGTTTGTAGAACTGCTCTGCGTTTCCAAATTTCCTCCAGTGGACGTAAACCCCTGCCAGCTGGTGCAGGGACTGAGCCACACTCGGGTGGTCCGGGTCCAGAGCCGTCTCACGGATCTCTAAGGAGCGCTGCAATGGGGCCACCGCCTTGAAACAACACATTCACATCATTTATACACGCTTTAAAATTAAATACAGATGACCATCAGTCTTTTTGTCTGCATCACCTGGCTGAGCAGTCCCAGGTCTTTGAGGAAACGGCCCAGCGTCTCGTACAGGTTGGCCAGTCGGCTCATGCTCTGCTCACTCTCACATGTCTTCTCAAACTCCTTCAATGAGTCGAAATACTCCGTCGCCATCGAGCTCTTATCCTTACCAACAAACTGCCAGTACGCCAGCAGCTCTGAGAAATGACCCCTAAGAACACACATCAGACAGATGTTATTTCAGACACATTTAGAGACATACAGAAGAAAATATAGAGCAGGAACATGAGAATGCACCTCTTGTAAAGGTTTTGGGACACGAACAGGTTCAGCAGACTCATCTGGAGTTTACTTCGATCCTCCTGCTGCTGAAGTAACCATGGCAACTCATCAGCCACCCTCCACGTCACTCGGTCTTGCCTGAACCGTCAAAAAATATTCGACAAAACAATTTAACATGGCAGCTATTTTTTAGATAAATGCTTTGTTCCTAGACAATATCAGGCATGTGATCAGCTTAGGTCAGAAAACCTTTTTACCCCCATTCAAGATGACTATGGACAATAATAACGACAATATCTAACAACAACAATGATTTTAATCATATAAATATTATTTTTTTACTTTTTTTATTATTATTTAATTATCCAAATTAAATTGCTACTGCAATAATACTATTGTACTGTAAAATAAAAATGTAATAATTATTGTATTATTATTATTATTATAATATACTTTTATTTTACAGTACAATAATATTATGAACCAAAACGCAATGAGACATTATAAAACACTTGATCATGAGGTGCTCGCTTGTAAATAAACATGATACCATTTATAAAAAAAAAAACCAATTTTTATTACATCCCTGCAATACACATAAGGCCTGGTTTCACAGACAGGATTAAGCCAGGATTAGGCCTTAGTTCAATTAGGGCATAAAATAGCTTTTATAAATGTGCCTTAGAAAAAAACATTACTGGTGTGCATCTTGAGACAATACAATGATGAATTTAAGGTATGTCAGTGCAAGTTGCTTTTCAGTTAAAACAGCTCAAACATGCATTTTAGTCTGGGATTTAGCCTTGTCTGTGAAACCGGGGGTAAGAGATGTTCTTACTCCAGCTGTTGACTAAAGAACTGGATGATTTTCTCTCTGTAGGATCCACAGCATTTGCCCCCATCCAGAAACTCTTGGTTGACCGCTTCACAAGCCTGGAAATGATACACGGTTGAACATACAGTACACCAGCACAAACCAGTTTCACTTTAATTTACTTCTGTTTCAGTTATTTCTCCGTCAATGGGATGTGAAAGTGAGATCTTCACCCAAGAAAGATCACAGTACCATATTTAGGACATTTTTGTACAGTTAGGTCAGAGACACACACACCTGTGGGTGCTGAAAGCGAATGAGTCCACAGGCGTAAGTAATGATGAGGAGTCTCTCCAGATTGTAGAGAAGTGAGGTGAGAGCGGGAAAACTGAGGTCTGGGAACAGCTCCAAAGCCTCTGATTCACTGATGCCGTTGTGACTGGCACATACCAGGCACAATAACTGCATGAGGAGAAATACAAATTAATAACAGAAAACAGTAACTTGTGCACTGAATCGGTTTTTGAGTGATTCTCTGCTTCAGGTCACCTCTTTCATGATGTTTTTTTCCTGATCTGTGCTGAGTGAGTCTAGCGCCAACTTCAGGCCCAGTCTGTATAGGGATACTGTGTCTTGACACAACGCGCACTGTTGTAGAGTCATGTCCAACGTCCAGGAGGATCTGGAGCTGACAGATTAAACTTAAATCTTTATTTTTTCATTCCCCCACCACTCCATAAATACACTGACTTATATAGATATGCAAAAACTGATATACATAAAGAGAACTGCACGCACACACAGAGCCATAAATACAAATACCAAACAAGAAATATATTTTAAGTAGACACAAATTTACAAACACTATAAAAATCCACAATCCACTCACTCACACATCTACTTACTGTGTAATAAGTCTGGCCAGTAGAGAGATATAGAGTGCATTGCATGTTGCAGCTGAACGACAGTGTCTCTCCAACTTTTTTTCCTGTTTGACAGCAGTACAGACAGATACTCAAACGCCACATACATAAACACAGACGAACACAGGCTGACATTAATGTTTACCTGATCTTTGGTGAGCTTGAGATCGGTGTTCACACACTCTGTGCTGATGACACTCTTCACCTCTCTAGGATTGAGTGGGTCCAGGTGCAGTGTGGGCCACAATCTAAATAGTTTTGTATGTTTTGTGATTGTCTACCAGTGTATATTATTGTATACATTCATAATATCTGAAATTAAATTAGTTATGCGTGTTTGTGCATCACAGACCTCCATGCCTGTGGGCAGGTCTCCACATTAACTGACACCAGAACTCTCACATTAGCAGGAAGAGGATCAATCAGCCACTTCATGTGCCGCTCGGCATTCTGGGAAATTCAAAAAATGACAAACTGAATCATGCTGAAGAACATTATTAGATATTAAAATTTGGGCAGATAACGATATGCTGATAATTATTTTTATGCTATAATCAACAACTGACAACTGAATTATACTATTTTTGCCTAAATAAATTAAAAATAAAACACTAAAAACGAAATAAATCATTTTAAATGCTAAAGTGAATTTAGGCAACATTATAATGTACAGTATAAAAAACAATAATTAAAAAAATGTAACAAATGTAAATGTAAAAATAGGAGGGAATAAGATAAGATAGATAAATAGATCAGATAAATAAGATAGATACTTGCTGAAATCAATTAATCTATCTATCTATATAAGCAATTTTAGCATTATGTAAACTGTTATGACAAAGTGACAGTGTAAAATCAATCAATTTGAACTCATGTAGGTGTTTAGTTGTGTTTCTTTAGTAGCAGAGATCTCTAAACATGATCACACCACAGCTCAATGAGGAAGTTAATGTAAGGAAGCGTTACCTGTATTTGGTCAATGGAGTCAATGATGATTATAATGTTTCCATGGTGGCGTGCGGAAAGTCTCTCTAGCCAGCGTGGGAACTCCTCGAGGATCTTAGAAGGGTCCATCGAGAGGCCGGAGATAGACCAGAAATGCTGGAGCAGCTACAGGGATCATACAGGTGGAAAAAGTGGTTCAGAGGAAAGTTTTAGGTTCAGTTAACTTAAATTTAAATTTAAGCTTAAATTGTGTGCCTATAAACCCTTTATATAACATTCACCTCTACACTAAAACCAAACCCTTTACAGGAGACTAAACCACCACCAACGAAAACAGGTTAACCTTATTAAATGTTAGACTTCCTCTTTCTGCATACAATGATTTCTCAGGGCTTCAGGTTGTGACAGGGCTGCAAGTATATTTCAAGAATATTTTAACAAGATACTTCATCGCTTCCTGATTTTCCATTCATTCTTCTGAATTCCTTGCATGACTGGATGGATCTTGTGGTTATTTTCACCTTCCCATCTAACAAATTTCATCCACATTATCAGATTCTGAAGAAACCTTTCAGCTAAACATTATTTACACCTGGTGATTCTAACAGAAGTTGTTTTACTTTTAACTTTTGAAGTAATGTGTAGACTATAAATTGTTTGGGAAACAGTTCACCGAACAACAGTTCAAGTGAAATCGAAGAACAAACTAGTGTGATATCATTTCGAACAAAATCAGGCCAAAACAGCTGGACAAACAGTTCACAGTTCCGGAAAAGTTCACTCCGGCTGGTAAACACATTTGAACTACCACTGTTCTGTTACAATTAGGTAATAGGTAGGTGTGCTCTGATTTTTCTCCAGTTCATTTCTTCTGTTCTTCAAGTAAACACATGAATACACTGGAGAGCCGCTTTATAGTAAAAACTGAAGTTGTAATTCTAATTGCAAGAGACAGACACTTTATTTCATGTTTAATACTGTAAAACTGCTTGCTTTTAAACAATCTATTGAATAAAGTGCTGTATAAATAAACATGACGTGACATTACAGACGAATTGCAGAGCTTGTGCAAACATAACCACTTTGCTATGATCAGATGCTTACTTAACTACTGTTTTCTCATAGACATTTATAATATTACAAAATAGTTTTATTTCAAATAAATGCTTTTAGTTTTAACTTTCTATTCATTAAAGAATCATGAAAAAAAAAAAAAATGTATCATGGTTTTTAACACTGATAATAATAAACGATACTTCTTGAGCACCAAATCAGCATATTAGAATGATTTCTGGAAGATCATGTGACACTGAAGACTTGGAGCAATGGTTGCTGAAAATTCAGCTTTGTCACAGTAATAAATTATATTGAAAATATTAAAATAGAAAACAGTTATTAAACTATAACTAATAATATGTAACTTTTTCTGTTTTTTTTTTTTTAATCAAATAAATGCAGCCTTGTTGAGCACAATAGACTGCACTACCTGAACGGTAGTGTAATTGTAATGTGCATAGTTTCAGCCCCTGAGGGACATTTTTTAAGATTAACAGAACATTTTACATGGCAATATTTTCACAGATAGACAAGCTTGTATACATGCATATAAGAGCATTAACCCAGGGTTTACGAATGTACAGTGAGAATGTTGTAAATCAACCACCTAAAACCAAGTATGAACAGTGTGACACAAGAAACCCAGGATTCTGGTAATGTTAGGGTTAAATATGCCAATGGTAAAAAACAATTCCAGTGCAAATAGCCTCCAATAGTGCAGGCTGCATGTAATAAAGCGCTAGTTACAAAGAAATTGATTCTACTGTCCGCCTCTGTTCTTTTACAGTTTAAAGAGCCTAACAGAGTAAAATGTGTGTGTGTGTGTGTGTGTGTGTGTGTCTGGATCTCACCTTCACTGTGAGGCGTTTAATGATGAGCACAGGGTCTGTGCTGGTAGAGAGCGGACGTCCCGTGAAGTGATAAAGAATGAGGGTATTGGGAGAGTGTTTCTGCTGTAACTCTATCCTGCATAGAAATGACAAATTGTTTATTGTGTGATAATTGACATAGAGAATTATTGTGCAATAATACCTAATATTTAGAATTAAGATGAAATAACCAATTAGCCAGCAAAAGAGATTTGCCCGATCCGGGTGCACCAGACACCAGCAGCGGTGGAGTGGGAGGAGGGGCGGCTACCATGTCATTGAGTCGGTCGACATACTGTGAAAAGAACCAATATAACATTCAACTCATAGAATTTATACATTTCCTGCCATTTGTGCAGTTTATTTAACATTCAGTTGCTCTGATACTACTTTTACCCATCAATATGAGTAGCACTTCCAGCTCTCATCAATTTTTCACAGATTTTTTTTCAGATTTCTTGTGAGTCTACTCATTAGTTAAAATACTTTATCAATAACTCAATTATATATGGACCAATAATGTGATTCTTTCCATTAATCAGAGTAAGGACGCAGTAAGAAGTTTACATGACATGAGCAAACCTCTTCACTCCTGTTTACATGCAATTTTCATTATACTGATTATCCGCTAAGAATTATGGTTGTTTTTAACATTATTGACATTTTCCAATGCACAGCACAAACGATGAACTCACATACAGTAGGTGTGTTACTGGCCACTGTTTTAATATACTTTTGTTAAATGCAAAACATATTTCTATGGACGTATTGGATTTTTTCCAGTGATGACCTAAAATGACTCCATTACAATGTTTTTGACCATCAGTAAACTGCATTATATGCATGTCGTGCAATGTTGTCAGCCTAAACTCAGTTTCTTCAGCACCCAAAAATATGTGATGCCTTTTCTCACAGGAAGCATGTGTAAATCCAAAAATTATACGCGGAGGAAGCGGGATGGAGGGGGTTCCAGAGGAGTATGTGGAACCGGAGACAGATGTAACCAAGTAGGGGATGACAGAGGTAAACATCAAGGCGCTGACAATGGAGGGAGGAGCCAGGTAGGATGCGACTGAGGGAGGAGCCAGAGGATGACCTGCAGCAGAGCCAGGACAAAAGCCCACAGCAGAGCCGATTGAGGGAGAAGCCAAGATTCAGTCAGGAGCCTGATCAACAGAGGTGAAGCTATAATGAGTGGAGTCCCAGGGTGACACGGAAGGCCTGGAGGGCCAAGGCGGAGCCTGAGGGATAACAGACCACAGTGGAGCCAAGAGTCAGCTCAGAGGCTCAAGGTGGAGCTTACGGACCCTCAAACCAAGGCGGACCTGACGGTTTGAGGTTTCAAACCTTAATCTGAGCAGCAGGGTAGAACCACTGAAGGAGCCAAGGGGCTGAAGGGAGACAGTAGAGGCGAGGCCAAGGAACTGGTTGGCGAGGCAGGACTATCTTCAACAAAGGAGACTTGGAGCTAGACAGAACCAATGTTGATAAAGGCGACTTGGAGATAGGCAGAGCCAATAGCGACGAAGAAGACGTGGGAATGGGTTGTACCATCAGAGACAAAGACGACTTGGGACCGGGCTGAACAAGCAGAGACGAAGATGACTTGGGACTGGGTTGAACCAGCAGAGACAAAGACAACTTGGTGTTAAGTTTAAGACATAAAAAAAAATGTGTCCATGCACATGTATACCTCTGTGCTGAATATTGTTTAAGATTACACATGACTGTTTACCGAAAGGAAAAAGGGGACTCTTATTATGAAGTTCCCGGAAGTGCGGTTGTTGTTGGTTGAGCACGAACGATGTAGAGTGAAATATGGTGTACATGAATAAATGGGTGATTGATTAACTTCTGAAGTGTGTCTTTAAGTGTAACATTGGGACCGGGCTGAACCAGCAGAGACGAAGACGACTTGGGACCGGGCTGAACCAGTAGAGTTCAGCTGGCTGAGCTCTAGGTCCAGAATGGGGCGTAGTCCACATCAGCGAGCCAGACAGTCTATGGGGATTCACACTGAACCAGCACCCACTCCACACTTGCGGTGGAGCTTCCTTGAGGACCTTCCATGGGCAGGCGTGCCCTTGACCAGTCGGGATAGTGAGGAACGTCTGATCTCAGATATCCCTCTTGTGATCCTCGAGGGAGTTATCTCCCTGCTTGAGAAGAAGCAGGCGGACTGCAGTGCAAGTATATCGATATTTCTATTACTCTGCTCGTCTCGACCCTGCTCTGCCTGTTCTGTCTGACTGATTGCTCCACTGACGGTCTACCTGCTGCCAACCTCAGCCTGGATCTGATTTTGCCATTTTCCTGAGCAGCGCCAGCCCGAGTCTATCGAGGCTTGTTGACCCGTTATCTACATTTTCTGTTCACTGCTAGTTTATTCAATAAAGACGGTCAATCTTTGCTTCTGAGTGCTCAGTCACTGACCCGACACAAATAGCGGGGTCAGTTAAAATATTTGCAGTGGGCCGCGGAAACATATGTTTGGTTGTGTGAGCTGTGAGTTGAAAAAGGTTGGGAACCACTGAACTTAAAGAACTAAGGGCTTAAATACTGTACACAGAGGATGGTAATCAAAGAAACAGGTAATCAGGTGAGAACTAATCAGAAAGGATGGAAACAAACTATAAACTAGAACTCAAGCAAAACGGTGACAAGAAAATCCAAGAGAATGAAACTAAACGGAACATAACATTGTCACAATCATGTCTTGTTCTATATAGTTTCAGTGTTCTTTATGTTTACGAATCTGCGCATGACCACGTCACAAAGCAAAAAAAGTCACAAACTCATGTACACTTTGGTCAGAATGGAATCGATTCGATTACAGTGTTTACATGCCTGTTTATTGTGATTATAATCAAAATATGCCACATATTTTAATATGATTATGAGCTTAATTGCTTCAATTTGATTAAAGTATTGTGTTTGCTTGAGGTAGAGTTTAATCACAATATTACCAAAATTATATTATAATCGCATTATGAGGGTGCATGTAAACTCAGTCAATAATGATCAATAAATAAAATGATAGAGGCCATGCCTTCTGGAAGCTGTATTTTGCAGCAGCGCTGCAGGCCTGCTGGAATGCCTCGATCTGTTCCTGCTCATCATGAAGATCCCACAGCACATCACCAGAGTCTTCCTCTTCCCTCTCCTCCTCCGCCCCACTCTCCTCTAACTCCAATCCCAACAACTCCTGAAGACAGAGAGAGAATCTTCTAAAAAATAATCTTTGTTGAAAATCAGGCAATCTTACAAGGAAGACAAGTTCCTCTTTCAGGACCTCAAATAGTGAACCACACTCTAAACAATGTTTATATTTTTATGCAATGTTTGGTTATTTTCAAAGTGGTTTTTATAACTTAGCTGTTGTGTTGGTGGCTGGGTCAATTTTATATTGTAGAAATGATATAGAACCTCAAAGTTACCCACTACCTGTTTTTCAATGCCAAACCAGACTGAGCAGTCATTTTCACTTACCAGTGCAATAAGGCTGATCCTATTGTAATTGTGTGTAGGCCTAAAAACATATTCAAGTTCACTGCATATAATTATCATACAGTATATCAAATATTTGTAAAATAATAAACATTTATGAGGTAAAATGATCCCAGCATATTGGCTGACACTGATAAGCAATGAGTAAAACCTTATAAGTTTAAACCAACATCTGTGTTGCCTAATATTTACCAAGTTTTAAGTTAAAAGTTTAAGTTGACATATTTATAGTGCATTATCACTTTATGTGAGTACTTACGAAGTTTCAACATATTTTTAACCACAACACCCACTTGTAAGTTCCTGTGGGTGTGTGTGTGTGTGTGTGTACCTGTTTGATAATTCTTTCAAGTTGAGAGAAGATAAGATCAGCTCCTTCCTCTACAGACCCTGCATGATCCACTACCTGCAGAAAACACGCAGCAAAGAATAATTAATTAACCAAAAACAATTAATAAAAGTGAACTGCACACCTCAATATCTTATATCCATTTTTGGAAGTAAAAAAGAACAAATCATCTTGTTATTTACGACACCACATTTGATGGATTTCATTTTAATAATTATGTTTCTTCTCAGATTTTTGTTATCAGTTATGTACATTAGGGGTTTATGTTACATCTTATGTTGTTAAATTAATAGTTATTGCATTATTTTAGACTCATGTGTGTTACCATGATGGTGTTTTGTATTTGAGTGCATGCCACTGTGTGCACCTTCAGTATCTTAGTATTTTCATCAACTTCTGAAAAAGTATTGTGTGGCTTTCTCTTTACCACCAGTGTTATTATGGTGGTTGCCAGTATATGTTAGATACAAAACAGATTTTAGTAGCAGTGTGGACTTGCTAATTCAGCAGAAAAGGGCTGCAGAATTTACCGTTTTTTTAAAGCTTTGAAGTGTAAAATTTGCAGGTTGTTCTGCAAATATGTTTACATTTTTACTGTACTAGTGCAAAATGCCCGTGCAAAATCAGTTTTTGTGTGTGTTTTTAATAATTGTTGGTTTGGTGCCCGAGAAAGAGACTGTGAACGCATTGAATAGGAAATGTTTAGTTGGTGAATAGCATAGGCTACTATTACACAGCAGCGATAACGTTAAGCGCACCAGAATGAAATATAATATTCAGAAGTAAACAGCATAGCTGACTTACAGATTCAGTTAACATCCACAAATGAATAAGCGCGTCGATTCAGGGAGCAGTGCAAAGTGCCCGTGCAAAATCAGTTTTTGTGTGTGTTTATAGTAATTGTTGGTTTCTTGGTAAAGAAAACACATTTTTACTCAAATTAATCAAAATGGATTTATCACGTTTTGGAACCAAACTATAATATTCAGAAGTAAACAGTGTAGCTGACTGAGTGTTTATGTCAGAATGTTTATTTTTAAACCACAACCTTCTTGGGGCTTCTTTGACCGATACAATTAGATTTTTACTGATTAGTCTGGCAACCACAGCTGGCAGATTTTTTTCTGTAAAAACAGATTTTTATTTACAGTATATGCAATCTAAAAAAAAAAAAAAAAAGAAAAAAGGACTTTATTCAATGAGTCTAAGTGGTCATAAAAAGTCACACATTGGCTATATATATATACAGGTGCTGGTCATAAAATTAGAATATCATCAAAAAGTTGATTTATTTCAGTAATTCCGTTAAAAAAGTGAAACTTGTATATTATATAGACTCATTACATGCAAAGTGAGATATCTCAAGCCTTTATTTGTTATAATTTTGATGATTATGGCTTACAGCTTATGAAAACCACAAAATCAAAATCTCAGAAAATTAGAATATTACATGAAATCACACAGTAATTACACAGTAATCCCATGGTCATTGAACCAGGTTTTGGTTATTTTGGCAGTGTGGGCCGGTGCAAATCCTGCTGGAAAATGAAGTCAGCATCTCCATAAAGCTTGTCTGCTGAAGGAAGCATGAAGTGCTCTGGAAATGTCCTGGTAGACGGCTGCGTTGAGTGGACAGCACAGTGGACCAACACCAACCGATAACATGGCTCCCCAAACCAACACAGACTCTGGAAACTTCACACTGGACTTCAAGCATCTTGGATTGTGTGCCTCCCCATTCTTCCTCCAGACTCTGGGACCTTGGTTTCCAAATGAGATGCAAAATTTGCTCTCATCAGAAAAGAGGACTTTGGTCCACTGTGCTTTATTAAAACCAGATTCAACGCAGCCGTCTACCAGGACATTTTCAGAGCACTTAATGCTTCCTTCATTTCCCAGCAGGATTTGCACCTGCCCACACTGCCAAAAGAACCAAAACCTGGTTCAATGACCATGAGATTACTGTGTAATTACTGTGTGATTTCATGTAATATTCTAATTTTCTGAGATTTTGATTTTGTGGTTTTCATAAGCTGTAAGCCATAATCATCAAAATTATAACAAATAAAGGCTTGAGATATCTCACTTTGCATGTAATGAGTCTATATAATATACAAGTTTCACTTTTTTAACGGAATTACTGAAATAAATCAACTTTTTGATGATATTCTAATTTTATGACCAGCACCTGTATATATGAGGACTTCAGATGCAAAAGCCTCTAAGTACCATCTGAAATTTTCTTCTACATTTTTATCAAGCTTGTATGTTTATGTTCAGTTATTTCACTTTAATGGCAATGAAAATTACCTATTAATTGGCTTTTGCATCTGAAGTCCTGAAGAGAGAGAGTGAGTGAGTGAGTGAGTGAGTGAGTGAGTGAGTGAGTATATATATATATATATATACACATATATATATACACATATATATATATACACATATATATATATACACATATATATATACATATATATATATATACACATATATATATACACACATATATATACAAACATATATATATATACACATATATATATACACATATATATATATATATATATACACACACACACTCACCTAAAGGATTATTAGGAACACCATACTAATACTGTGTTTGACCCCCTTTCGCCTTCAGAACTGCCTTAATTCTACATGGCATTGATTCAAAAAGGTGCTGAAAGCATTCTTTAGAAATGTTGGCCCATATTGATAGGACAGCATCTTGCAGTTGATGGAGATTTGTGGGATGCACATCCAGGGCACGAAGCTCCTCTTCCACCACATCCCAAAGATGCTCTATTGGGTTGAGATCTGGTGACTGTGGGGGCCATTTTAGTACAGTGAACTCATTGTCATGTTCAAGAAACCAATTTGAAATGATTCGAGCTTTGTGACATGGTGCATTATCCTGCTGGAAGTAGCCATCAGAGGATGGGTACATGGTGGTCATAAAGGGATGGACATGGTCAGAAACAATGCTCAGGTAGGCCGTGGCATTTAAACGATGCCCAATTGGCACTAAGGGGCCTAAAGTGTGCCAAGAAAACATCCCCCACACCATTACACCACCACCACCAGCCTGCACAGTGGTAACAAGGCATGATGGATCCATGTTCTCATTCTGTTTACGCAAAATTCTGACTCTACCATCTGAATGTCTCAACAGAAATCGAGACTCGTCAGACCAGGCAACATTTTTCCAGTCTTCAACTGTCCAATTTTGGTGAGCTCGTGCAAATTGTAGCCTCTTTTTCCTATTTGTAGTGGAGATGAGTGGTACCCGGTGGGGTCTTCTGCTGTTGTAGCCCATCCGCCTCAAGGTTGTGCGTGTTGTGGCTTCACAAATGCTTTGCTGCTTACCTCGGTTGTAACGAGTGGTTATTTCAGTCAAAGTTGCTCTTCTATCAGCTTGAATCAGTCGATCCATTCTCCTCTGACCTCTAGCATCAACAAGGCATTTTCGCCCACAGGACTGCCGAATACTGGATGTTTTTCCCTTTCACACCATTCTTTGTAAATCCTAGAAATGGTTGTGCGTGAAAATCCCAGTAACTGAGCAGATTGTGAAATACTCAGACCGGCCCGTCTGGCACCAACAACCATGCCACGCTCAAAATTGCTTAAATCACCTTTCTTTCCCATTCTGACATTCAGTTTGGAGTTCAGGAGATTGTCTTGACCAGGACCACACCCCTAAATGCATTGAAGCAACTGCCATGTGATTGGTTGATTAGATAATTGCATTAATGAGAAACTGAACAGGTGTTCCTAATAATCCTTTAGGTGAGTGTATATATATATATATATATATATATATATATATATATATATATAATAGACTCTTAAGCATTTGCCTTTTTAAATCTAAACAGTGACTTGGGCCAGGCAGCGTGTGTGATAATGAAATAGAGAAGTTTATAGATAAATAAGTTCTAAATAAAATCTAAATGACTTAAAATACCAAAAATACCAAATTCTATTGTTACTACTACTTCAGGAAAGTAGTGTTATACTGTATCATAAAAAATAAAAAATAAAACAACTTTACACTCTTACTGTGCTTTACTTCAGTACTCTTTTTTTCTGAAAAGCTTATGAGGGTAAAATCTTAGCATCACAAAGCTGGTCTGTTCCAGTGTGAGTGCAGTGTGAATTGTCCTTAAAACTTCTAAAACTTTCAAGAGAAATTGCATTTTTAAGCTCATTTGAATCATTTGACTCAACCTTGAGTTTGGCACTTTTGTCAGCTTTGTTAACTCTCTCCAGCAGGTCTCTGGTGGCTGGACTGAGGGTGGACACCTCCTCCTTTTCTCCTTTTCTGTCACCCGTTCGCAAATACAGCAAGAGAGGACGAGAGTCTGGTGTCTTCACAAACGCCTCCTCCACATCCTCTACAACACAACTAAAACAGCAAAACAGTTACATGAGATTCATGTCAACGATAACATAAAAAGTGAAAGAAAGATTTTTATTTTAACGATCTAAGCACAAGCGCACGGCCCAAGTGCACTTAGGGTGTGTCCGAATCCACTTTTGCTAGTTTAACGATGGGAAAAATGGTCGATGCGCCCGGCGCATGGTCTAAAAGTGTTGTACCTATTCTCTTAAAGGTCCCGTTCTTCGTGCTCCCATGTTTCAAACTTTAGTTAGTGTGTAATGTTGTTGTTAGAGTATAAATAATATCTGTAAAATTATAAAGCTCAAAGTTCAATGCCAAGCGAGATATTTTATTTAACAGTAGTTGACTACAACGAACGGCTCGATTGGACTACACCCCTCTACTTCCTTCTTTAATGACGTCACTAGAACCGTGTTTTGACTAACCTCCGCCCACAGGAACACAGGCGTATTGATGGCGAAATGTCAACAGGCGTGGTTGATGTTTATCTATAATCGGATACCGCAACAGTTTAATTCGAAGTTGTTAGTTTGCTCTGTCCATTTCACCACGGACTGTTTTTCTAACCTGGGATAATATCAAGCAGGCTTCTCTCAGCGTTTCATACTGACGAAGGGGGCAATTTCAGCTATATTCCAGTAAGAGAAACTTCACATCGTTTCTCTTAGTAGGATGAAAATAATCTTACTTAAACTGTGATTAATATACAGAAAGCGATCAAAGAACAATCAGTTTCCAATTGCCCAAGCTGTCAATCACACAGCGCGAGTTTATCTGGACACTTGCCAAAACTCGTTATGAAATCAATGACGCTGTTACACTGCACAACGAAGCGCTTACTGTATTTATATACCTAATGTTTGCATGGGTGAAATCATTAGTGAGAGTGCAGAAACTGCGTTGCAATGATAAGATCTTTTTTCACGCGATCAACAGACTGTCATCTGCTCAATGCTCATCACTGCAACCTTTTATGTGATTGAAATAGATCTAAATACTTAAAAAACTTCTCACGATTCGTTAATCCCGATAGCTGTAATAGTAAAACGTATAATAGCTGTAATAGTAAAAGTTTTCCAGATAGTTCCACATGTAATGCCAGATATTTCATATGCAAGCATGTCAGCCAATCACAGCAGAGGGCGTTTACACTGAAGTCTCACAGCAGACACGCCCCTTCAAACAGAGCGTTCTATTCAGGGGATGAAATCAGGCTAGGAAATATGCCTTTTATTTCTAAATTATAACAATTTTTGATCTAAAAAACATACTAACATTATAAGGGCACCCCAGGAAACATTATAAAATAATAAAATAATCCATGGAATGGGACCTTTAATGAGTAATGGGTGTGTTATGGGCGTAATGCAATAAACCAATCTAAGTCTCATCTCCCATTCCCTTTAAAAGCCAGTTGCACTCGCGACATGGCGGATTGCAATTTACATGGCGTAATTTGCAAGTGGAAAGACTGAACGCGTCTCCAGAGAGGAAACGAATCTGCTCGTGCGTGAGGTTAAAGCACGCAAGCAGACCATCTACGGGAAAAGTCGGATTCCACCATATCTTTAAGCACACAATATTAATCTTTTACATTATAATCCTTTTATTTTTAATATTTGGTTAGTTTGTGCGCTGCTGCGCGTCCCTGTGTGTTTAATGAGCAGAGTGTACGCGCGTTGTGCACCCACCCATAGGCTCAGATTACTAATGTGTCCTTTAAATAACAAAAAAATATAGACTGCACCATTGACTTTAGACCAGGTTTCAGTTGGTCAATGGTGCAGTTTATTTCAGTTGCCTCAAAATAGCAACGCGCAAACAATGTGCCAGAACACACCTCGTTTTCAGACCAGCACGGCGCACAAATAGGTGCAAATGCATTTGCTATTTAAACAACGTGGAGCAGGACATGAAAATAACTGCGTCGGGCTAAAACTAGCAAAAAACACTTGCATCGTGCCTAGTGCTGCATTGGGCCGTGTGTATGATAGGGCCCAGAGTGTCACCTGGATACTGAAGACTTGAGTAGCAGCACACACACAGAGCTCCTCTCGATCTCCTGCCTGCGTTCAGCAGCATATAGAGCGGCCTTCTCCTCAGGAAATGACACGTTCAGGCAGAAATGACCCAAACCCTCACAAAACCTCTGCAGCCTCAAAGAATGATTCTGAAAGAGAGAGACAAATAGATGCAGCTAAAACGTGAGAATGAGTGCATTTAAATAAGAGGTGTTATCGGAGCACGTGTACCTGTATAAAGGTCTGCAGCTCTGCTTTGGTCTCCTGTGTGTATATGAGGTAGCAGCGGACTGTGTTACTCCACAGAGCCTGAGAGACGTGAGGAGAAACCTGCAGCAGACTAGCCACGGCTGCATCCCAATCATCTGAAACACACAGGCACGAACATCAACACATACACAAGCACACCTACACACACAAACACAGGTGCAAACTCACCTCTGCTGACATTGGCAAACGGCCCCTCCACGTCGATGAGACTGTGGGCAAACTCCGGACCTCTGTGTGTCTGCTGTAACTGCATCATACTGCCCATAGATGGCTCGCTGCCCAACACACCACCACTCCAGTCCTCACACTGAGTTCCTGCGGCTGCACACAGAGTATAGCACTGCAATAAAAGCTTGGATGGTTCGATTTAAAACTTAGGTTTCGCAATAAAGCTCCAATCTAGAGTTTTGTGAAATTATGCTTAAAGATATTTAGCGGTACAGTAGAAAAGTTGTACTTTTTTAATAAATAAAGAGATGGATGGATGGACAGATAGATATTTTTCAAAAAAATATATAAAAAATAAATAAATAAGATAACCTAAGAGTCAACTTCCTCTTTCAAAAGAAAAGTGTTGTCAGTGCAAGAAATCTACTTTACTCATCATAATTTTATTCAGAAGGTGTAAAAATATAGTTTCCTTTGTGAAACTTATCAGTCACACTCTTACTAGTGACAGTGGTGTGGTTGTCATCTGAATCCGAGTCTGCTGGATCATAAATCTGAATGCCTTGAGCCTGCAGCTGTTGAAGTTTTGACTCCAGATCTCGTTTTGCCCGCAACAAATCCTGAATTTCCTTTTCTTTAGTCTCCCGAAATATCTGCCGGGTGATTTAGGGCAGAGATGAAGATGAAGGAAAGGTAAGGTAAAGAATCAAAAGTCCCTTTCAAGGAAAGTCTGTTTCGGGCATCCAAGACAAAGTCCTATCTATCTGAATGGGGGAATCCTGAAATCTCAAAAACTGAAGACTGAAACTAGAGCAGCTACAGGGTAAAGAGATAAGACTAAAAAAAAGGAAAAAGAGGGGGCTTGGGCAGATTTAGAACTGTGCAAGGTACAAATGTCAGTTCTTAATGTTCCTGTGTAAGAGAGAAGAGAATGATTCACACCTTAAACTGCCGTTTGACCTTGTCTCTGTCGTGCTCAAAAGTGGCAGCTCTCTCCATGGCTTGATACTTCGCCTCCAGGGCACTTTCCTTCTCTCGAAGAATCTTCTGGTAAGTCTTCTGAAGAGCCTGACAACCAGAAAAGGATATCAAAATGAAGGGGAAAACATTATTAAAAGAATTAAATTCTTGAAAAAAACTGCTTCACTGCTTTTTCATATTTGAAAAACTTTTGTCCACCAAATCAAAGTCATGTGTTGCAACCAACATGCAGAAATCTGCTTTAAAAAATAAATAAATAATAATCGAAAGATGTTGACCTTTTGACCTAAAAAATGCATATAAACTTGTTTTACTTATTCAAGGTCTGAAAACATGGTATATTTTTGTTTTAATATGACCAGTTGTCATTTTCTGCAAATAAATGCTCTAAATGGCAATGTTTTTACTGTCAGTATTTCATAGAATAAAACAAAAATGTTCATTTTACTCAAACGCAAGCATAAATAGTAAATCCAGAGAAACTGACAACTTTGCAGAGGTCTCTTAATTTTTACCAGAGCTATATATATATATATATATATATATATATACACATTTATAAATTTCATATATAAATTTTACCTTGAAAAATATGTTATTTAAACCTTTATGTATAAAAAAGATTAAGCTGTGTACACTCAAATGCATAGTGTACATTTTCAGAGCCATTCAATTTCAGGAAATTCATTTTTTCTTGAAGATGGTGTGAAAGTTTTGCAAAGGCATATTAAAAAACGAATAGAAACAGTGAATGGATAGAAAAATTTATTGAAACAGCACGTCCAAGAATTTGCCATTTGTTTTAAACTAGATTTTTAAATTATTTTTCTTTATTTCTTCAGCCACCACTTTTACTTGCCATTGACCCACATAAAAAAGTCAGATTATCTTATTCTCTCTCAAACCTGCAGCTCAGCACGCAGCCTCTTGTTCTCCTCATCCAGCTTGGCTTCCTTCTTCTGCATGGAGGCGATCTCATTGTTCTTGCTGACCCTGAAGATCTCGTATTCTTTCCTGAGGCGCTCATACTCCGCTGCATACTCCAGTTCCACCGATCCGGTGGATTTGAAGCTGGCGCCGATGACACGAGGCCCGCGGCGGAAGGAGCTCCGCAGCAGACGTGCTTTTGGCTTCACCTCCACCGGTATCTCGCATGCCTCTCCTCCCTCACCACCATACGCATCCTCAATCACCTCACCGGGGCTCACCAGAGAAGACGCCGTACCCATAGCAACTGATGAGACGTCAGTCAGCTAGATCACTCTTCCAGAATGTGCATTGCTGCTTCTGTTGGAAAAAGGAAACACTTTTAATTGTTAACTTTAAGTATAATTTCAAAACTGTATACCAAAACATTAGAGCAGCAGGGATGACATGTCTTGTTTTGTTTTGCTTTATTTAAGGGGATATCATGGCCCGGTTTCACAGACAGGGCTTAGATTAAGCCAGGATTGGGCCTTAGTTCAATAAGGGCATTTAAGTAGCTTTTATAAACTTGCCTTAAAAAAAACAAAACAATGACACTGACATATTTTAAGATACAGTGCAAGTTGCTTTCAGTTAACGTTAATACATCTCAAACATGCATTTTAGACTGGGTTTAGGCCTTGTCTACGAAACTAGGGGTAAATATCATATTTACAGCAACTGTATATGTTTGGTCTATGGTTAATGCACTATGCATTCATTTTTAAAACTCTTTTGTTGTCATAGCAAAAGTCCATAATTCTTTTACCAAGTTAACGTAATGGAAATATTTTCAGTACAGTGGCTCCAAAAAGACACCTAGGCTAAACCACACTTCTAAAAAAATACAAGTCATTATAGGCTACATACTTATGGTGTCTGTCTCGCAATTGTGATTATAATAAGATGGAAACAATTATGAGACGTTGTGGCGAAGTTATGCAAACAGACAATATCCCAACAGGACAGGTTAACACGTAGATTTCTACTTTTCTTTACACTGTCATCAAAAACAAACACTTTTATTGACTGCATATTTTTTTATAATTGCATATTTAAAGTAATAAAGCTTAAGCATCACCTTAAAACTGCGGTCTTGAATCCTGCGGTCATCCTGGAGACGACAGAGTGAAGAAAAAATTCTCCACCCAACCTAGACGATGAAGGAGATCCAGGACGATAAACCTGGACAAAACTGATATCGATCTTAAGACCCGAAATATATATCGACACGTAACGTGTTCATAAACTCTGCTGGCATATCAGGCATAAAGGTAAACAAATCATACCGATGCACACGTTTTATCCCCACTGTCTTCCTGACAACCGCGTTACTAGGCACGCCTTCTTCTACGGGTCCACAGTGTGACCAAAAAGTTAACCTGAAGCATTTTCGTTAAGTAAGCCTCGTGTGAATACAAAACTACATACTTTTGCGTGTGTAGCTGAAGAGTAGACAATATGGTGCGTTCAATTCTTCCTGGGAAGATCGTATTTACGATGTGGGAAGTCGTGTTTACGACGTCAGGTGAGTTCAAGTCACTTTCGTTGGAGTAAGTTGGTGGTGTCCCTTCTTCACAAAAATGCAGCAACTTTTTTAACACTATCCTTCTAGAAAATGAAAAACAAAGAATGTGCATCAGTGTGTTCTGCTTTTTAATGTTTTTAATTCATTTATGAAGCCACTGTAAGCTTTATCGTTACACATTGTTATTACAATACTAGGCCTATCATATTTTGTGCAGGCAATTAGGTTAGTTGTATGATGCATTGTGATCAAGTCAGACGGAGAAGCTATGCATCAAAATGATTTTGTTTAAAAGTAAAGAACAAAAAACAATAAAACAATGAATGGTTAAATACATTTGTAAGTAATAATCAGGGGTGCACATAACTTTTTTGGTCTGATTCTCAAGGGAGCACCTGGAGATGCTGTCAACATCACAAATAAAATAAGTAGTGCTTCATGTTTTTCTGGTAAGTCTAACTGTATTCAAGTACAGACATTGAATAATCAAATGTAAAATAAGACTGTATAGTTTTCACTGTATAAATTAAATATAATTAATGTAATTAATTATTACAATTTATCTTTGTTAAAGCTACAAAAGTGATTTTCTCCTCTTTTGTTGTTTGATTAACGTTGGTGTTAACAAACAGCTGCAGGTATATGAGGCTGGTGTGTCACTTTAAGACGAATGCACGGATCCAATGATACACGTTTTCTTTCTCAATCGTTTACAACACATAACCAAATGTGTTTACGATGATACTCGCCAAGACAGGCATTTTGACTTAATTTGGCATGCACGTGTCCATTTAAGCTCAAAAGAAGAGAAAGAGGCCTGAATTCGGCATTCACGTGCTTTAAAACAGCACATGAGTTCCAGTCTTGTTCTTGTGCTTGTGCTTGATGTTTAAACTGACAGGACTTAAACACAAATGCAAATGATAAACTTTCACTCTGTGATGGGTAAACGTCACAATTAATCTGTGAATCACGTGCGTTCCAAACCAGAACCAATCAACTAAGATCCCTATACTCAGAGGTGTAAAGTCCAGGGGTCAGAAAGTAAAAGTCCTGCCATATGTTTATTCCACCCATGAACTCAGCTGATTTCACTAATTAGTTCTATCTCCTGGCTGAAAAACTGAGCTAATTAGCAAATCCAGGTGATTGGAACAAAATACTGAGGAGGACTTTTACTTTCTAAACCTGGACTTTACACCTCTGCCTATACTTGACATCGCACATCCTTCGATGTGACTATCGCAGATGCACACATCGTGATATCATTGCTAAAACGTTATATCGTGCTGCACTAATCATGATTGCTATCTTACCAGAGATGGAGAAATATCCTACTCCAGTAAATAAACATGTCCATGTCCCTGTCCCTAAAAATGTTGGTACTCAAAAGTGCTTCTCTCCACGTTTTCTGGTGTGCATCATTCATTTTTACCATGCATGCGCACCAGTTATGTGCACCCCTAGTAATAATCAGTTTTTAATAGTACTGAACAAAGGAACAATAAACAAGTCCTTAACCCTAAAAAGATTTTTGTATCCTGGGGGATACAAACATTTGAGAGGTTTTGGGGAGAGGCAGTGAAAGTGTAGGTTTCATTCAGTGTGTTAGTTGTGAATATTTAGATCTTGTGATTTTGTTCATACATTCTTTGTTTATCTCACGTAAAACAACATGGCCACCTGTAGTCATGGTTCATGTCTGTGCACCTGCACAGACAAATGGCTTTTCATCTCGCCAAAACGGACAGGGCCGACTGCCAATTTAAGTCGTGCTGTAAGCAATTTTCGTCCAAATTTTTCCAACTGAGGAGCGGCAAGGACCAACTGGCCGCTGCACCGATATCACCAATGGACATTCGTCTAGACCAAGCCAAAGAGGAGGCCATTTCCCTGGTGGACTGGGCCCTCATCCCAATAGGGCACTGCAAGTCCAAGGAAAGCTAGTTCTATTGCATCCTCTATCCAGTGGAATAGTCTCTGCTTCGTGAGAGCCCCTTTGAGCAGCCGCCGAAGCACACAAACACCTGCTCTGACTGTCTGAAATGGCTAGAGCGCTCGATGTGCACCATAAGGACCCGATCCGGGCAAAGTGGGTTAAACGTCTGCTCGCCCTCAGCAGAAGGGAGAGCAGAGAGTGAAATGACTTGTGCTCTAAGTGGAAAGCACCTTGGGCACATAGCCTCACCTGAGCCTAATGATGACTTTACTGTCACTGGCTCAAACTCGAGGCAGGAAGCGTCCAGTGAAAGAGCCTGCAGATCACCAACTTTCTTGACCGATGGCAGAGCCAGCAGAAGTGCGGCCTTTAGTGAAAGAGGCCGAAGGTCGGAATCGTGAGCGGCTCAAACGGAGTGCCACAAAGTGCCCTCAGGACAATAGACAGGTCTAAGGAAGGAACCGTGTTGGGGCAAGGAAGGTTTAGCCTCCTGAGAAATCTGACCACCAGGTCATGTTTTCCAACCGACTGGCTAGCTATAGGAGCGTGGTATGTCATGATAGCAGTCGTGTATTCCTTGAATGTGTACAGCGTGAACAGCTCCTGTAGGAATGAGAGAATAGAAGCAATCTCACAAGACAGAGGGTCAACATTCCCAGCTGAGCACCAGCCGGAAAAAATAGGCCATTTAGGGGTGTAAAAGCAGCTGGTAAAAGGTGTCCTAGCCTCAGAGATTGTGTTCATTTCTCTCCTCCGGAGACAGCCCGTTCTGGAACAGAATATCTTCTCCCATGGAGCCCGGCACATGTATTGCTCTTACTGAGCGAAGATTGTAGGGCTGGGTAAAAAATATTGATTCTCCAATTTTAATCAGTCTTCAATTTAACTAAGCGATATCAGGGATTTCCCGAATCGATTCTTAATGTGTGTGCTTTACTTGAGAGGATGTGAATATTATCTGTACTTCGTCTCTCATCCTGAAGATATCTCCATCTTTAGAGTTGCTCCACTTAAAACAAAACAAAAAAAGACAGATCATGGTGGAAGGTCACGGTAGCCAATTGAAGCCAGCGCCGGCGAAGTTAAAGTCTGATGTGTGGAAGTAGTTCATGTTCAAAAGCAGTGGTGGTAAAGATGAGGTTGACAAAACCACTGTCGTCTGCAAGTTGTGCCCGCAAGAGCTAAGATTCTGCAACAACACAACAAACCTACAAATCCACTTTTCCAGACGACATGCTATTTCATTTTTGTGATTTTGGTCAGCAATGGCTAGATGTTGCATTTGCCTGCAAATTACAGTCTGATTCACCTCACGCTAAGAAAATAGCAGACGCCATAGTAATGCTGATTTGCAAGGATTTACGCCCCTACAGCGTTGTTGAGAGTGAGGGCTTTCAAATTCGTATTAATGTTTTGGAACCACACTGCTTAATGGTAACATGCAAGTACCTCAGTGAAATGACAATACCAAAAAAGTATGCAGAGGTTAAGGTCAAAGTCGCAGCGTCTCTCCAGTTGGCAGAAAGAGTTGCCCTTACCTGTGACAGTTGAACATCCAGGGCGACTGAATCGTATGTCACTATATCCGCAAATGACTGGACACTTGTGTTGCATGTTTTGGCAAACCCGGGCTGTCCACACCAGCCACACAGCAAGTAACATCGCAATATTGGGACATTACCCAGAAAGAACTGGCTCTGGTTACCGACAATGCTTCTTATATGGTCCGTGTGGCTTCATGTCAGTTGCTACGCATATATGCTGAACTTTGCGTCTCAAGCAGCACTCAGACTCCCAAAAGTGACCCAATTGCTTGGCAAAGTCAAACGAATTACTGCCTTTTTTCATCGAAGCAGGATCGACAGCCATACTTTGAAAGTCAAACAAAAGCTACTGGATCTCTCATATGCTGTAGACAGACATTGTAGCGGTTCCTGGAACAGCAGCCAGCCATATCCACAGTACTGCTCTCACCTGAGGTTCGACGAAGTGAGAAAGAACTCTGCACGGCAGCAGAAGATGTAGTGAAGGCTCTGAATCCCATGAAAGCTGCCACACCAGCCATGAGGAGAGCTCACCAAATTTTTCAGTCATTTGTCCTCTGCATGCACGGCTGTTACAGGAGATGAGAATTGCACCAAGTGACTCCACAATAATCAATCCACTATACATGACAACCTAAAGTCAAGGTATGTTTACCGATTTTTGTTATTATTAGTGTTGATTTATAGATCCTATGTAGAATAAATATAGATTACAAACATTAAATACATTTACAACCATATATAGATTAAAACAATCAATTTAATGCAATCAGCAACACTTTAATTACTATATGTGACTTTGACTTTTGTGTATTGATGTATAACTGCATATAACAAAAAGTGATTTAAATTTGTGGAATCACCTTAAGATATGCTGGCCTGAAGTAAACATTGTATACAACATCAGCACTAGATCATCGTTTTAAGGCCCTTCCTTTCTTGTCTGAAGAGGACAGTGACAACATATTTTCAAGACTGATGAGAGAGAAATCGTAAGCCTGGAGCAAATGAAAACACTGAATGCAAGTTGTACTAGTGTAGAAAGAAAACAGTGTTTTATGTTTATTTTAATCAGAACTTCCAAATGGTATTGTCTTTGTGATGATTTATTATTATTATATTTTACATTTCATTTGTAATTGTTTTATTTTTAAACAGCAACTGATGGTGCTTGTGGTGAAGTCAGTGTGCCTGTTCAGCAGAATGACAACTCCTTGGTTCCTCCTGATGATGTGGGAGATGCAGAAGCCCCCACATCACCCAAGAAGCCAAAGACATCTGTACGGATGGATCTCCTTGAACCAGTCTACAAAGCATCAGCCTCAGCATCAAAGAAACCTGTGACTGAAATGGTAAAAGAGGAAGTAGCAAGGCACAGGGAAGTGAAACCTGTCCTACTTTCTGAAAACCCACTAATCTGGTGGAAGATGAATGCAGAAGAGTATCCTCTTTTAGCACAACAAGCAAAGCGGTATCTCTGGCAGCCTTTGTTTCACGTCCTTCATTTGGCCTGTTTTGAAGGATGCAAAGGATGCGAGTCGGTACTGAGCTTGTCTGAGTTTATTATGAAATGTAAGACAAAAATAATATTTTCAGACATGAATGCATAGATGTTATCATTTGTTTTGCTGTAAATTAATCGCTAACACTAAACTGACAATAATGTTAGCCACTAAGAGAGTGCAGACGGCTGGCATTCACTGTATTGCATTAATAAAAAGCCAGTTAATATAAAGATTTGTAATACAAAGTATTTTTCCAAAATTATGTTTTAATAGTATTTTTGTGCCGTGACCATGGGGGCGGGAACATGTTTGACGTAGCGTCTCATTCTAGCGGTTAATCGCCGAGGAGGACACAGACTAGGAAGGATTGAACTAAGGACACATGCAGTCTTGGAAGGATGCAGCCTTCTGTTTGAGAAACAACCTTGCTTTTATTGCTCTAAGATTATCGTCGGATAGCTGCAGGGGAGAAGCTCTTGATCATCCGCTGCTGGGGCTTGATTCGACAACGAGTAGAAAGGCTTCTTATCTTGTCTTCTTCAGAGTCAGTGAGGAGATGATCTTCGCACTTGAAGGAGAAAAATTCTGACGATATTAATGAATTAAATTTTTACATTTCTCATAGTCTGTCTGTAAATGTTTGTATCTCGGGATACGTTGCCCTTTTAGGTGTAAACAAGACTCCCCCGAAATCAAAATTTAAGTTTTTTGTCTTTTCAGACAGACTTCTGAGGCAGCGTAACAGTTTAATGATCACAGCAAAATAGATCGAGCTTTGGTGAAAACTAAGAGAATATTTAATGACTACAATAATAATTTCTCGCTAAAAATGACATCATAAGTGGAAAACGTTAAAAATATACTTTTACACACAAACTGATGGCCAGCCGCAACTTCTGTCACAGAATGGAAAGTACAGGATTGTGGGATATCAAAAGCAGCGAAGGATACATCTATGCTGCCTCCAAAAATGTATCAAATGAAGGAATCTCAGGAGACAGGAAGTGAAGCTAACATTGCATTCGGGTGTGCCTTGATGCCTTCCTACCTTGAAATGCTTCCTGCGAAGGCAGCATTTATCAGTTTTCGGACGCAGCCAACGACAGCCAAGCTCAAGTTCAACGGCTCTATTGAGCCGTTATTTTCTCTGTTGAGCCGTTATTTTCTCTGACCATGGCTCATGTCCTCCGCACCGAGGTTTCATGTCTGCTGGCGAAAGGGGCTATCGAGATAGTCCCCGCATCTCAAAGCGAGTCGGGGTTTTACAGCCGTTATTTTCTCATTCCGAAGAAAGATGGCGACCTGAGACCCATTTTAGATATCAGACATCTGAACAAGGCCCTCATGTCACGGCCGTTCAGAATGCTTACAACCAGACACATCCTAGCGCAGATTCGCCCGGGAGACTGGTTCTTTTCAGTGGATCTAAAAGACGCTTACTTTCACATCCAAGTGAACCCCCACCACAGGTCATTCTTGAGATTCGCCTTCGAGGGGCAGACATATCAGTACACAGTCCTACCATTTGGACTGGCACTGGCGCCTCGTACATTCACGAAGTGCATGGATGCAGCTCTCTCCCCCATGAGACAGCGGGGAATGCGCATTCTGAACTACCTCGACGAACTGAACTCATACTGACTCAGTCAGAGGCGGAGTCCCATACTCACAAAACCTGGCTCCTCAGCCATCTAGAATGTCTCGGGCTCAGGGTAAACTTTTCCAAGAGTATACTGTTTCCCAGCCAACGTATCACGTTCCTGGGTACAGTCCTCGACTCCGGACTTATGAGAGCATGGCCCACCAGGGACCGGGCTCTGTCAATTCAGTGGCTCGCCGCGTCGTTCAAGGAGGGCTCCTATGTACCCCTCCGAACGTTTCAGAGGATTTTGGGCCTTATGGCTTCAGCATCATCAGTACTCCAACTAGGCCTACTGCGTATGCGTCCTCTTCAGCTGTGGCTAGCACCTCAAGTACCACCCCATGCATGGCGCTCGGGCCTCTTGAATATCAGTGTAGACAAGCGCTGTATCAGAGCTCTGGACCCCTGGAAAGACACCAGCTGGTACCAGCTGGGTGTGAGCATGGGTTTGGTCTCAGAGAGGAGGGTCATTTCGACAGACGCTTCCAACCTCGGTTGGGGAGCCCTGTACGAGGGCAGGCCTGCCTCCGGCCTCTGGTTGAGCTCGGAGAAACGCCTACACATCAACTGCCTCGAGATGAGAGCGGTTTTTCTAGCCCTAAAAACCTTCCTCCCATATCTGGCGGGACACCACGTCTTGGTCCGCACGGACAACATGGCAGTGGTCTCCTACATAAATCGCCAGGGCGGCCTCAGGTCCCGCAACCTGTTCGCCATAGCCACACAGCTACTGCTATGGGCTCAAACCAACCTGCGCTCACTCAGGGCTGCTCACGTGCCAGGCACGATGAACACAGGAGCAGACATGCTGTCTCGGGGCAATGTTCCCCCGGAAGAATGGTCACTCCACCCCCAGACGGTTCTCCTGTTATGGGAGGTCTTCGGGAAGGCAGAGGTCAACCTCTTCGCCTCAGAAGACAACTGTCACTGCCCAATCTTTTTCTCAAAGAGCAGGGACGCGCTGGCACACAAGTGGCCCAGCCTCCCCCTTTATGCGTTTCCTCCGGTCTCGATGCTCCCCCAGGTCATCGAACGGATCAGGAACACCAATTGCGCAGTCCTACTTTTAGCCCCCCTCTGGCGAACCCAGATTTGGTTCCCAGAGCTAATGCAACTGTCTGTGACAGCTCCGTGACCAATCCCGGTGAGGAAAGATCTCCTTATGCAGGCAAACAGGACTATCTGGCACCCCCGTCCCGACTTGTGGGCCCTCCATGCATGGCCAATCAACGGGTACCCAGGGACCTCCCAGAAGGTGTCCTGAATACCATTATGGAGGCTAGAGCTCCATCTACTAGGCGCCTCTACCACCTGAAATGGTCAGTGTTCTCCAGCTAGTGTTTGGCTCGGAACCTCGGCCCACATACTTGCGAAGTACCAATGGTACTTTCCTTTCTCCAAGAGCTACTAGACACGGGACATTCCCCCTCCACGCTCAAGGTTTACGTGCCAGCTATCGCACCCTTCCACGTGCTGGTGGCAGGCTCTTCCTTAGGAAAAAGCGACCTCATAGTTTGCTTCCTTAAAGGAGCTAGGAGGCTTAACCCGCCTCGGCCACCCTCAGTGCCGGCTTGGGACCTTTCTCTGGTTCTACGGGCCCTTAAGGGGCCCCCCCTCGAGCCTCTTCAGTCGGCTGATCTAAGACCCCTCTCTCTTAAAACCGTCCTGCTGTTGGCACTGGCGTCAGTAAAGAGAGTGGGGGACTTACATGCGCTCTCCATGAGCGCCTCCTGTCTTGAGTTTGGGCCTAATGACTCTAAAGTCTTCCTTAGGCCAAGACACGGATATGTGCCAAAGGTGCTCTCAACACCGTTCAGAGCCCAGGTTATTTCACTATCTTCCCTCCCAGTTTCGGGAGAAGACAGTGATGCTCTCACGCTCTGCCCTATCAGAGCTCTGAGAATATATTTGGAGCGTTCGGCCTCTTTCAGGCAGTCTGAACAGCTCTTTGTCTGTTTCGGGGGCCGCACCAAAGGGCTGCCGGTCATGAAACTCACACTATCTAGATGGATAGTGGATGCTATTGCTCTGGCATATACCTCACTGGGCCTTCCGTGTCCCATAGGTGTAAGAGCTCACTCCACAAGAGGCATGGCTTCCTCTTGGTCATGGTCCAGTGGAGTCCCTATCGAAGACATCTGTGGGGCGGCCGGCTGGTCCACCCCGTCCACATTTGCAAGGTTTTATAACCTAGAGGTCCCTGCTCTGCAGGCACGAGTTCTTTCCATCTAGGCCCTGGCTCTTTGGACCCAGGCCAGTGTGGAACTCAGACACACTGTTGTGACTTAATTTACATGTGGGAATAATATTCTAGGTCCCTGGCTTTTTCGACCCAGTCCTATACATATTTTTGAGTGGCTTTGTGCTTCACTTTATTCTTGTATATCATTTTAGACCCGACGTTCCGGTCTGTGATATTCAGACTACTCTGTCATAATCCCGGGGCTACCTGGATTTTCAGAGTTGTCACAGGCGAATAGCACGGCGTTTTAAATTGGGTTCCCAAAGCGTTTGCAATGCAGTACGAGAGAACGTTTTCATAAGGGAACGTACTTGGTTACTTGCGTAACCTCGGTTCCCTTAGAGATAAGGGAATGAGTACTGCGTTGCCTTGCCGTGCTATTTTGTTCATATCAGGTGTTTCGCTTCAGTCGATATAGACCTGTCATATGGCGAGTTTTCTCTGAATTTATACTCTCCTGACGCGTCCAAATTGGCGCGCTCGAGTCTGGCAGGGCGCCAAGCGCTCCTATTGGATCGCACGCTCCTGCTCACTCGCCATAGGTTTGTGCAGTTGCCGCAGCACAGCCAATCACCTCGCTTCGCGGGTTATGATGCTCTTGCTGTGCAGCTGCAATGCGTTTTAAACGTCTCGGTTACTAACGTAACCTCGGTTCCCTGAGATGAGGGAACAAGTATTGCGTAAGCTATCTTACGCTATAGGAAAACTCCTTTTCTCGAGAATATTGAAGCAAATCTTTAAAACGCAGTGCAGCTGCACAGCATACACGAATGAACGGACAGAGCGGTCATTGGCTGTGCTGCGGCAACTGCACGAACCTATGGCGAGGCGGCTCAGACGTGCAAACCAATGAGGACTCTTCGCGCCTTAGCACGTCAGAGAGCGCCAGAAAAGGGCGTGGCCGAAGGCTATAAAGCGCCCATCTCGAGCCATGTAACTCCAGATGTTTAAACGACTGAAGCAATCCCCAGGTAAAGCACAAAGCACGGCGGGTTACGCAATACTCGTTCCCTCATCTCAGGGAGCCGAGGTTATGTTAGTAACCGAGACGTTCCCTTTCGAGAGGTCTCTCGTATTGCGTAGTCTCTCGTACTTCGCTCATGTAGTGGCCCGAAGCAAAAGCCTGGGGCTGTAAGAGTAAAGTATGAACCCAAGCCAGTCAGTGACGGGCTTTAACCCTCTGAGGTCGACAAACGCACGGGCGCGTTTTGCTGGATTTTCTCCACATTGTAGCACTATAAACTTAAATTACTCCGTCATTTATGGTCATACAGAAAAAAAGAAATATAAAAAAAGAATCTGTGATATTTTTCCTTTTGTATGTGTCCACTTACAATCAAATCAAAACATTGTGCTTTTGTAAAATAAAGAAAATAAACAGGGTGTGCGTTCTGCCTCTCCGTCGTGGTGAACTTTTTTTTTTCTTGAGCACGTCTATAAACTGAAACAAAACTCAGCGAATACTTGTCACACATTTATGAGCCATATACCTTTATAAACATTTAAGTGTGTACTTTTAAATGATCGGATTCAAAACGAAAACAAATATTCTCTGTTTAAGTAATTTGTATAAAACCAACAAGATGTCCAGCTTCTCAAACGCTTGCTCATTACAGTTAATTTGGCCACGCCCACTCGCGCAAAAGATATTCACATGCAAATCTCCACATGGAACGCGAAGTCGCTCATTACCTCAACAACAAAACACTTCACTTCACTTTTCGTCGAGTTTGAAAGACGTGCCTGAGCTTACATTGGATTTAGGCTACCTCAGAAGAAGAAGAACGTGATTTGAAGACAAGAAAGATGTAAGGTAAGAAATTCTTACATATTAGTTTGTTATTGTTGCATAAATGTCACGTTGTAGTTCAACTGTTGCTAGATATATGGGGAATATTATAATATTTAGACCCGTGTTTACTGTTACTGTGTTTGTGGATAGGCCTATCTGCTCAAACGTAGATATGTATATGGTAACCATAATGTTTTATATTTGAGCACGATCGCGTTTGAATGTATCATATTTTGGATAGCGATCGCGTTTGAATGTATCATATTTTGCAGCGCGATCGCGTTTGAATGTATCATATTTTGGATAGCGATCGCGTTTGAATGTATGATATTTTGCAGCGCGATCGCGTTTGAATGTATCATATTTTGCAGCGCGATCGCGTTTGAATGTACTGTATCATATTTTGGATGAAAGCAAAACGCACCAAACGGCTTCATGTTTTTATTATTATCTCATTTCATGTCATCATAACGGATGGAAACATTTGAAGTAACATGATAATCAATATATTTTTCTCTAGCTTAGTTGTTACTGAAATCTTTTGGAAGATTTATACTGCTATAGGTTATTTATTGTTATTATTATTTTATCCGCACTGCACATATACCTTATGCCTACAAGGCACAACAAACCTGGTGTTCATTATATTATATATTGTTGGAAACATTTGTGTGTGTGTGTATTCTGTGAATTTTAAAAAGGAATTTTAAAAAGCAATTTTAACCAGAAAAATCTCATATTTATTTCCAAAATCGTGCAGGCCTTTCTCTTGATATCAGTATGTTCACTTTTTTTTTTCAGGGCCCAGATGCCACTGAGGACTTCAACATTCACATGAGTCTCTGTACGTGAACATGGTAAAGTGAAAATCTTGGAAATGAAAGGTATGTACAATGTTTTTAGGAATGGCACAAAGGTCTCTGTCTTTGAAGTGCTTTTTTGGCATTTGTTGTGTATCTTTGGATTATGTTGTGTTGTAAATAAATCCAAACAATTTAAAAGCCATTCTTTTTTAAATCTCCTCATTTACAGTATTGTGCAAGGTTGCTCAGAATGATAGGGCCTGATAGCTTCTAATAGGGCCGTTAGGGGAGGTTCTTTGTCTTTCTCAGGTGTGAAAAGCTTACATATTAATGTAAGTTGTGTTTTCACACAAAACACGTCGTAAAATTTTTAAATCAATATATTGTCTTATCTGAATGAGCAGTCAGGGTGATTTTCACATAGTTTTGCAGCAAATATTCTAGGTTACGTCATACAATTTTCAAAAGTCTTGTGAAGAAATAATCAGTATGGGTTTCATGGCCTTATTTCAGTGAGAATTTTTTTTTGTATTTTCACAAACCACGCATAAATGTCATTATCTCAAAACTACAAACTTTTACATACATGCTGCTGATATATTATTGTAGCAGAGTTTGTGCTGAATACAGTGTAATTAGACTTTAGCCATGAAAATGTCACAAGTAACAGAAATAACCAGAAATGTCAGAGCATGTCAGAACACCTCTAGGGCCCAGAAAACAGCTCAGACCTCAGAGGGTTAATAGGGTAAACAAAGGTGGGCCTAAGGAGGGCCACACTGTATGATGTAATATATATATATATATATATATGTATGAAGGGGTTTTGTGCTTACACATTTTATATTGAAAGAACCCTAGTATGTAAATTGGGAAATTCCAAGTTATAATACCTGATAAATGTGGACAGCGAGGCCCAGCCAGCCGCCGCACAAATATCTTCAATGGGTATTCCACTCGACCAAGCCCATGACGAGGCCATGCCTCTAGTGGAATGAGCTCTGATGCCTAAGGGGCAAAGAAGGCCCTTAGACTCATAAGCCAGCGCGATAGTGTCAACTATCCAGCGCGATAATCTCTGCTTTGAGACAGCGAGCCCCTTGGTGCGGCCGCCAAAGCACACAAAAAGCTGTTCTGACTGTCTGAATGAGGCAGAACGCTCTAAATAAACTCTGAGAGCCCTGACCGGACAGAGTAAATTCGCGTCTCTTTCGTCCTCTGGTGAGGAGAGAGCTGTTAGGGAAATAACCTGTGCTCTGACGGGGGTAGAGAGCACTTTAGGAATATACCCATATCTTGGCCTAAGGATAGCTCTGCAGTCGTTAAGTCCAAACTCAAGACAGGACGTGCTCACTGACAGCGCGTGCAGATCGCCCACTCTCTTAACTGAAGCGAGCGCCAGTAAAAGAGAGGTTTTGAGCGAGAGATGCTTCAGGTCTGCAGACCGAAGCGGCTCGAACGGGGCGCCCTTCAGCGCTTCCAGGACCGTGGAGAGGTCCCAGATAGGCACAGAGGGGGGTCGCGAGGGATTCAGCCTCCTTGGCGAGACTCAATTTCCCCCTTTTTCTTCCCACAGCTAGGAAGACTTGGGAGGCGCAGGGTCCAACACAATCCTGGGTCGGGGTCCCCGCCTCTCAGGGAACTGCCGGCGCTTAGCAGAGCGAGAGCGGTTACGGACTTCAGCCGCTGGGCGTGGCTGGGAGACCGGCGGCGCTGCTCTCACGTGCTGAGAGGGCGGCGGCGCCTTCCTCTGGTGACTCGAGGAAGAGCTGGAGCATTTGGGGAGAAAGTGACGCATAGCCTGCAACGCCTTCTGAGCCTCGGTGTAACGCTCCGCAAACCCTTTGACCGCTGGGCCGAACAGACCGGCGGTGGAAATAGGGGAGTCGAGGAAAGCTACCTTGTCTGCGTCCTTCATCTCCGTTAAGTTTAGCCAGAGATGCCGCTCAAGCACCGTCAAGTTAGCCATGCTTCGGCCAATTGACTGAGCTGTAGCTTTAGTGGCTCGCAGGGCCAGATCTGTGGCGCTGCGGAGGTCCTTAAAAGCTTCCGGTTCAGGTCCAGACTCGTCCAATGTGCGGAGAAGTTTGGCCTGAAAAACCTGGAGGACGGCCATAGTGTGTAGTGCCGAGGCAGCTTGGCCGGCGGCGGTGTATGCGCGACCGTCGAGAGCTGACGTGGTGCGGCAGGGCTTCGATGGATGCAAAGTTTTGGCCTTCCATCCCGCAGCGGTGGGTGGGCAGAGGTGAGCGGCCACCGCCTCTTCGAGGGGGGGGATCGCCTTGTAGCTTTTCTCCTTAGCGCCGTCCACAGAGGAGAGCATCGGGAGAAGGAAGGTTTTAGGCGAGCTGAGTGCGGTGCATTCCATGACTTAGTCAGCTCGTCATGTACCTCAAGGAAGAAGGGGGCGGGTCTCTGCTGAGGGGCCAGCCGGCGCCCCTGCAGGAACCACTCATCCAACCTGCTTCGTGTGGGCTCCTCAGGCGAAGACCAGTCGAGCCTGAGGTCTTCAATGGCCCTGGTCAGCACGCGAACAATTTCCGTGTCGACGGAAATCCTCGCGCTAGCTTGTGTTGACGGCGCGGGGTCGGAAACGGAGCCCACCCACTCAACGTCGGATGCAGCGAGAGAAAGGCTGTCAACCTTATCCTCTTCCTCGTCCGAACCCCCGAAAGAGACGAGACCCGCCGCTCGGAGAGAGGGGCGCTGATCCGCCCATGTGAACAGGACCGGCGAGGGGGTTTCCTCCGGAGAGAGCGAGACACGCGGGGAGTGAGCCGGCGTGTGTTCGCTTGTCTCCGTCCGCTCTGGCATCCTTTGCGAACGGCGCTTCTTTTTGCGTGGCTCAGTCAAAGGGAGAGAGAGAGCGGGAAGTGCGGGGTCGTCTGTGAAGACGGCCAGTCGAGCCCGCAGGGTGGAGAGATCCAGGGCATCGCACTCAGGGCAGCCGCCCTTGGCGAGCGCAGCTTCTGCATGGTCGCGTCCCAGGCAGGAGATGCAGAGGATGTGCAGGTCTCCACCGAAGAGAGGACATCTGCACGAGGCGCAAGAGGTGCGAGGCATTTGAAACAACGCCTCAGAAATTTCTCTTTTAGATTGTGACGCAGCTGCGAGCACACTAAACAATTGCGTTTATAAAGGATATAGCGCGCCGGATGGCACAGCAGAACAGCGGGTTGAAGGCGGCGACGGTAGAGCCGGCGTCCTCAAACTGCGAAGCAGGTGCTGATCCGCTGAAGGCTTTTCGACGGCGGCGTGTAGCTTTATTCCGGAGGTCAGCGAAGTTGAGATTCGCTGAAGGAGTAAAAATCTGGAGTTACATGGCTCGAGATGGGCGCTTTATAGCCTTCGGCCGCGCCCTTTTCTGGCGCGCTCTGACGTGCTAAGGCGCGAAGTGTCCTCATTGGTTCGCGCGTCTGAGCCGCCTCGCCATAGGTTCGTGCAGTTGCCGCAGCACAGCCAATGACCGCTCTGTCCATTCATTCGTGTATGCTGTGCAGCTGCACTGCGTTTTTTAAAGATTTGCTTCAATATTCTCGAGAAAAGGAGTTTTCACATAGCGTAAGCTAGCTTACGCAATACGAGAGACCTCTCGAAAGGGAAATAAAGGCTTCAATATTCTCGAGAAAAGGAGTTTTCCCACAGCGTTTGCAACGCAGTACTCGTTCCCTTATCTCTAATGGAACCGAGGTTACGTAAGTAGCCAAGTACGTTTAGTGACAACATGTTAGAATGTTTACATCTGGTAAGCTACTTTTTTTTCACGATTTCAATTCAATTCAATTTCTTGTGATTTGATTCAATATTGACTCATTTGGATAAATATTAGGTAGGCTACACAAGATAGGCTAATGTTTCTCAAGAAAAAATAAAATCTCACCTAATGCTGTAAACATACAGAGAGCCCTATCAGCTGGTATTATTTAGGGTTAAAAATAATTCAAATTAAATATAATGAATTTTTTTAAAATTATAATAACAACTTTATTTAATGATATAATAAATATGTAATATGGTACACATATTTAGCAAAATACTCTCTAGCTCTTTTTTTATAGCCAACTAACGTGATATTATGGTCATTAAATGGCTTTCCTGAGGTAAATGTTATGTGACATAATTGTTCTCCAGCTGTTTTATTGACCTCTTTGCGCGGTTGAAAAACGCTGATTGATCGATATTATGTATGAGGAATATACATTTCGATAAATTGTAGGCTACTGTATCTTTCAAAATTGTTCATTAGTGTTTATTTACTAGATGATCGGTTCACGTGCCGCTAGGGATCTGTCACGTCACATTACAAGCGTCAAAACGGTAGGGTATTTATTGTTTGAATTTCGTAATAAAATTGACAGAATCTAAGAGCTTAGATTTTTTTATATAACATAAGTAACCTGCTCTGTCTTGTCTGTCGGTCTCCGTGTCCTCTTTGCTTCGGGATTTTTCTGTGCGTGAGAAAATGGATGTGTGGCGTAAGAGCTTGTGAAAAGTGTCTCACGGTCAATGCGTGAGAGTCGGCAGCCCTAAGGATCTTATAGCTGGCATAAGAATGAGCTCTGGCCTCTTGATACTATATTCTGCAAGCGTACACTGTAAAAAAAAAAATCGTAAAATAACGGTAAAAAGTCTGGCAGCAAAGTTGCCAACCACTTACCGTAAAATTAAAGTAAAATATCTTAATTCCAATAAGTCAAGTCATCTTCATTTATATAGCGCTTTTAACAATGTAGATTGTTTCAAAGCAGCTTTACAGAGATAAACGTATAATTTAAGGTAACAGAGATTGTTTTGGCTTTATAGCGGTTCTTTAGTAAAGTTATTTTCCAGCTAAGGTTAGTTATGATTGATTCGCTTCCGTCGCAACAATCATTTGTTATTAAATTAGGGGCCGCTAAGACGACACCATTCTCTCTACACAGACTTTAAACGTGAACCTGTGAGAAACGCTGATGGCGTTCACATGCGCATTAAGAATTGGTTCTATAGTTATGTGCGTTTGAATATATGTACGCAGGTTTGTAATTCCCTACAAACCAAGCCTAAACAAAGTACTGGTGTTTCCTTATCATTTTTGATACAGAATTTTATTTTATCAATTCGGGGTAGATACGCAAATTGAGTTTCCCGACAACGCTTTATTTGTAGAGTGGTAAAGGGATCCTCCATAGGGAGAGACTAGTTGGCACTTCAGCACTGCGTTGTCATCGGGTCCAGGCGAAGGTCCTTCATCAGATCTGGATACGGCCTGGATCCGGCAGGCTGCGGGAAAACGTTGGGATAAACAAAGACACTAAAATTAGCTTAGATGCCATTCTTCTTATGATGTAACGAGTACATCAGGATTTATGGGAAGTGTTCCCGGTTCCATCTGACCTAATCTATGCAGCCTAATATTGAATTATAGAAGTCTATAATGTATTATGTGAAAGCTAGGTCAAAGAGATGTGTTTTTAGTCTAGCTTTGAACTGACAGAGTGTGTCTGCTTCCCGGACAATGGTAGGAAGGCTGTTCCAAAGTTTTGGTGCTAAATAGGAAAAGGATCTACCGCCAGCAGTCGATTTTGATATTCTAGGTATTATCAACTGGCCGGAATTTTGAGATCGCAATAGACGTGAAGGACTATAATGCGTTAAGAGCTCGCTCAAGTACTGCGGAGCTAAACCATTAAGTGCTTTGTACGTGATCAGCAATATTTTAAAATTGATGTGTTAGCGATGTTTAATAGGGAGCCAGTGCAGTTTTGACAGAACCGGGCTAATATGGTCATACTTCCTGGTTCTGGTAAGAACTCGAGCTGCTGTGTTTTGAACTAGCTGTAGTTTGTTTATTAAGCGTGCAGGGCAACCACCCAGTAGAGCATTACAATAATCTAGCCTTGAGGTCATGAACGCATGAACTAATTGTTCAGCATTTGTCAATGAGAGCATATGACGTAATTTAGATATATTTTTAAGATGGAAAAATGCAGTTTTACAGATACTAGACACGTGACTTTCAAATGAAAGATTGGTATCAAAGAGCACACCCAGGTTCCTAACCGACGACGAAGACTTAACAGAGCAGCCATCAAGTGTTAGACAGTATTCTAGGTTATTACCTGAGGACGTTTTGTGTCCAATAATTAGAAACTCTGTTTTTTCAGAATTTGCAATAAAGTGCAAAAACTATAATTTTACAGAATTTTTCATTAAAAGTTTTAGAAAAAAAATACTGTTATTTTACAGGTTTTTCCTTGTTTGAATTAAGATATTTTACCTTAATTTTACGGTAAGTCGTTGGCAACTTTGCTGCCAGACTTTTTACCGTTATTTTAAGATTTTTTTTTTACAGTGTAAAACTTTTATTTTATGGATTTTTCCAATATTATAATGACCAAACACCTTTAATAAAGTTATGGCACTAAAAGTTCTACTGAGAAACACTGTTATTTTACAGTATTTCCTAAATTATTACAATCAAACACCAAAGTGACGGCACTAAAAGTTCTACTGAGAAACACTGTTATTTAACAGACCTTTCCTAAATTATAACGATCAAACACATTCAATAAATTGTCAAGACGTGCTCAAGAATGTAATAAAACAGTTTTATTTTAGAAGACAAAATAAGTCTGTAAAAAAACTGTATAAAACTGATTAAAATCATCTCAAACTTTAATTTGCAGCACTTGTGCTTACATATAATTTAATAGTATTTAAACAATGTAAACTTGTAATCTAAATAAAATGGAATTATTCAGACCCCTGGGGGTCACATAGTTCTGATATTAAATATTATATGGTCTTTACATTCAGAATCCTTACTATACAAGTTTATTAATAAGTTAAATCAAAACATACAACAAAAGTGTACCAGAAGTGACAGATACAGCAAATAAACAATCCAGCAAACGGCCAGTAATCAGCTTGGTGCATCTGGGAAGAAGAAAAAAAAGGACACACTGATTCTCTCAAAATGATTTCAATTATTTTTGTTTCCTTTAAACAAGCTTAATACATTTTTATTTAAATTGTCTATTTGTCTTCTGATTTGTCTGGTATCTAAAACTTATGTCGATTGAAAAATGTGCATCACCAAAAGAAGGAACATGTAGATTCACAAAAATGGACATTCTTTTCCAGAGGTATCATTGCAAGGTAAACGCCTAAAAATGCCAATTTGTATTACAAAATAAAACCAACAATATTTGTATTAACTGGAGGTGTTTTCAGACTGCTGTGAAATGGATAATGAGGGCCTTTCTCTCATTCTCCAGGGAATTAAATATGATATGTGTTTAAAAAAAAAAGGTATATTCTCATTGTGTGAGATTATTAAAGTACTTGAGATAGTTCACCCAAAAATGAAAATTCTGTCATCATTTACTCACCATCATGTCTTTTCAAACCTGAAATGTCTCTCTTTTGTCAAGCATTAAAATTAGATATTTTTGAAGAATGTTGGCAACCAAAAAATGCATAAAGGTTTGGAACAACATGAGGGTGAGTAAATTATTTGGGAGAATTTTCTTGTTTGCCTGACTGTGAACTATCCCTTCAGTTCATGTGTGCCAAACTCCTGGAGGGCCAGTGTCCTGCAGAGTGTAGCTCCAAACTGTTTCTGGTTATCCTGGGGATCTTGATTAGCTGGTTCAGGTCAGTTTAATTAGGGTTTGAGCTAAAATCTGCATGACAGTGGGCAAATTCCAATCAAAAGTGAGCATCCCTATGCCCTGGGTTTTTTAATATATGCTTAGTAAGGGGCCGTTTACACGACTCAGTTTCCAACTAAAATCGTCTCGGTCTAAACTACTGAAATGTGAATCTGTGAAAATGGTAAATGCATGCATATTCGTATTATGTGTTTAGTCTATAGGCATGCGTGTGTGAATGCGAATGTGCACAGGTGTGGTCTTTCTTTACAGAGTGACATCACCAGTTACTTTGTGGCGTGGATAAAACAGCGATTTAGACGTTTTCGCCGATCTGTGTGAACGGGAATCGTTTTAATAACGTTGTCATCTGTACAAAGAAAAAACGTTTCTGTTTTTAGTACATCGTTGTTGTGTAAAGTTCCTAAGTTTGTGTGTTCTTGACGTCTTTTCTTTGAACCCTGCAGGTAGTTACATTTAACGTATCTATTAATAGTTTTACCTATGGAACTTTATATGAAATGTATGATGAAAATGTGTGTAATATAGCAAACCCAAACAAACAACTCAAATTATTCTGTTAAATTGAACTCTTCCACCATATCTAGTTTTAAAATGAATCACTGGGACTTGCCATCCTAGGTCACATTACCATAAATATAAAATAAAATTACTACAAGATAAAATTACTTCAGTTAATTTACCATTGCATGTACCCTTTGCTAACGCATTTGTGGAAGGGGATTCTCCCCTCATTTACTCTCCCTTATGCCGTCCGAAAGGTATATGACTTTCTTTCTTCAGATGAACACAAATTTTAGAAAAACTAAACTAGACTTTTAGAAAAATGATCCATCTCTTGTGTTCGTGTGACGAATAATGCAAGTGAATAGACAACAAAATGCTGAAGGTCAAAAAAGTCCAAACACACATCCTGACAATAATCCAAGAGCATTGTAAAGCTCATATGATAAGTGCAGAAAACTTCCTGTGTGAACAACACAGCAGGCTGTTTGTAGGCTGTATGTAGTTTCTGGAGCATGCACTTGCATTAGGCTATATCGGCTTACAATAATGGATAATTTGTCAAAAAATCTCTGTGGAAAGAAAGTCAGATATACATCTGGGATGGCACGAGGGAGAAAAAAAAGAGAGAATTTTTGTTTTGTTTTATATACTGCAGTGGATACTTACTAGTGATGGGCTTGTTTCTCTGTTGGTGCCTGTTCTGCTCCGTAAACATTGTTCCAAGGCTTGATCTAAAAAACATATTTTTTAAAAAGTTAAAAAGTGTGTTAATTATTACCTGTGTGTTAACAGACTATTGATCTGGGTGACATAAGACCCTTTTTTAACATGTTCCTTAAGTGTTAAATAAATCTGGAGAACCCTTACTAACATTAACCAGAGTTTTGCTATACTAACTAAATGGTAACAAAGTATTGTAATCAATCCACCATAAAAACATGGTTTCTAAACTTTTACTATAATAAAAACAAAGGTTAATTTATCAAAGGACCCTGGGAACATGTCCTTAAAAGAACAGCTCATCCAAAAAATAGAGTTCTCTCATTATTTACTCCATGTTGTTCCAAAACTGTATGAATTTATTTTGTATAACCTTAATTAAAGGGGTCATATAATGGTACATGCACTTTTACAAGTTGATTGTACTGAAATGTGTGTTGGCAGTGCCTGTACACAACCATCCTATCATGATAAAAATCCATCCAGTGGTTTTGTTTTAATCTCCTTATATGTTTGACCCTCTCTGAAATCAAGCCGTTCGATATTATGACGTCACAATATCCAACGCCCCTCCCGCGATTGTTGAGTGACAGCCGTGTTTCAACACAAGACCCGCCCTGAGCGAGCTGTGACAGCCTTCGTCATAGTAGGTGCCATTGTTGATATGCTGGAGTAGAATGGCGTCTAAGCGATTGTGGTGTTTCTTGAGTGTAATAACGAACACAGCAGTCATTCTGATGTTCCTGAATCCGATCCGATGAAGACGCAGTGGCTGAGTTTGTTTTCGAAGGGAATTCCCCACGGATCACGATCAACATCAATGCTTTCATGTTTGCGCGAATCATTTCACCAGACTGCTTTATAAACGAGGGTCAGTACGTTGTAAAGCTGGTTTTACTAAGAAGCTGCTCCTGAAAAAAGGATCTGTACCAACTATTCGTGTTCCTGACGCACCTCCAGAAGAAGTGAGTGAGTGTAACATTTTATTAATCTTTATTAATCTTTGCAAATCGCTTGCTGCACGCTTCACAATGAATGCGGCTATTTTTACACTCAGGGTACATTACGGCATGTTTTCTATGTACGACGATCTCAATATAATTCATAATCCCATGTTTATAATAAAAAACGCGTTATGGATATGGTGGTATTGTTTTTGAAACGGTGTGCGCACAGAACAGAGGGCGGGGCGAGCAAGCTCATTATCATTTAAAGAACCAGGCACTGAAACGGCGTGATGAAAACAGAGCTGTTTTTGACCAGGTAAAATGAGTGTTTTCTTACAATACTAATGAGAATTTTTAATTAAAGTATATTACAAACTTTTAATTTAGACCCTAAAGAATCATATTAGCTTGTACAAAAATGGCATTATATGACCCCTTTAAGATGTCTAGAGAAATGCCTTCATTGTTTTGTTTTGTTTTCCCATACAATGGTTCCAATGTTGTTTTATTCCCAACATTCTTGTGTTTCACAGAAGTCATACAGGTTTGAAAATACTTTCATTTTGAAAGGACATTTATTTTTGAGTCAGCTACGCCTGTAAACTCAAGAAGATATAAACAAAAATATTGTCTGGAGGGTTTGAGCAGTGTGCCTTTGAGCAGAGTTTACATGTTCTGTCTCTATTTCACGTGTATTTTAATATAACAATACTCACCGCATCTGAAGATCATGTGGCTGGATCATATTTATTCCCAAAATTCCTGGATCATGAGGGAAACACACACATACAAGGCAATATTAGCTAGCCTATTTGTATATTAGCATTTTACTAACAGAGACATTTGCGAAAGCGAAAGATTGCGAAAGATTGTTAGTATGGATATAAACCTTTAATCACCTTTAACTACATATTTAATTACACAATTGTATTGTAATTTTACACAACTTTGTATGTAATTTAAAAAAACAGAAAAATACTGTATAAATAATACAGTAATTGTCCTGTGAAAAAAATAAGAATTACTGTAATTTGTCATTAATGATATAATCCTTAAATTAACAGTCAATTAATTAATTTACAGATATTGTTTGTAATTTTACAGAGTTTTGAATATAATTTAAAAATATAGCTGCAAGCAGCCATTACCGGGGCCAAGCAGAATAAGACGACAAGACATGCCAACATGTCTGAAAGTGACAGACCAACTGCAACAATGAGCAATTAAAGACATTTAAAGAGGATTTTAGGCAAAATGCCTGAAAAATCATAGAAACAGTAAATAAAAATATGATTTAAAGGGGTCATGAACTGGATTGTTTTATTATTTTATAATGTTGCCTGGGGTGCCCTTATAATGTTAGTATGATTTTTACATCAAAAATTGTCATAATTTATAAATAAAAGCCATTTTTCCAAGCCTGATTTCAGCCTCAGATTTGAAAGCTCCGTTTTAAGGGGCGTGTCTGCTGTGAGACTGCAGTGCAAACGCCCACTGCTGTGATTGGCTGACATGCTTGCATATGAAATAGCTAGTATTACATGAACTCTCTCGAAAACTTTTACTACGTTTTTACTATTACAGCTATCGAGATTAACAAATCGTGAAAAGTATCGTTTAAAGCATTATATTTAAATCTATGACATCGCATGAAAGGTTGCAGCATGATGAGCACTGAGCAGATGACAGACAGTCTGTTGATCGCGTGAATGAAGATCTTATCATTGCAACGCAATTTTTGCACTCTCACAAATGCTTACACCAAATCACAATGCAAACACGATGTGAATACACAGTAAGAGCTTCGTTGTGTAGTGTAACAGTGTCATTATTTCATCACGAGTTTGGTGAGTGTCCAGATAAGCTCTCGCGGCTCGCGCTGTGCTGTTTGATTGACAGCTTGGGCGAATGGAAAGGGATTGTTCTTTGATCGCTTTCTGTATATAATTTAATAACAGTTTAAAAAAGATTATTTTCATAATACTACGAGAAATTATGTGAAGTTGATCGTTTAGTCACTGATGCATAAACAGTATTGAACGATTTTAAGAGAAAGATATCTGAACTTGAATAATTACACATCAGAAATCACTGATCGCAGATCAGGCATTAGAATACACATGGTTACTTACATGTTGCTGGCAGATCCGTCGGGAAATTGTGATTGACTGATTTAATAAAGTTTAACCATGCTGGAATCCGAAGGAAGCTTATGACTGTCTTCTTCCACAAACAGGCTGCACAATATTTAGTAAACAGCATGTTTATTGCTTGGAAGTAGCTCGATCCGGTTTTGCAATCATCATGTCGTCCTATGTTATTTAGCATGTTTGGGCGAATCGGTGGGCGGGGCTAAACAGGCCGTGTTGAAGTAGGCATAGATCTTCTTTTGTGGAGGCGGTGTTTTATCCTCTTTGACGTCATAGTTCCCCACTTTGAAAAACGAGTCGTTTGCTGAGCCTGATGTCTATAAAAGCTTTTATTGGACTAACAAGGTAGTTTTCAGCTCTGAAACTTACAGGATATTATTATAGTATTATGATCTCTTATATGTCAAAAGCTCAAGGAAAATTTGATTTCTCAGTTCATCACCCCTTTAATGGATTATCACTTTCGACTAATAGGTGGCGCAGTTACAAAACTGATGTGATGTGGTCAGAGTGAAGTGACAATGACACGTACAAAGTTTGGTGTCAATATGTCAAGGCATTGCAGAGATAAAGCCTGAATAGTGCTTTTGGCATCATGCTTCAACTTTGCTGCTGTGCTATACGAAAACAGTTTCGTCTATCGACACGAAATCCATAACTTGTAGTCGGCACGGTCTGGAGATGATACGATTCGATTTTGGTGAAAATCGGACAAACGGTCTAGGAGGAGTTCGAAAAAGTAGGTTTTGACTGAAAATCAAGATGGCGGACAGGAAGTTCGGCCAAATAAGGAAAACTTGGTATCTATGTTCTCGGCTTGACCCAAGGAATCTATTAAGATCAGTGGCATTTCAATAGCCAGATTTATTCAAAAGTTATTAGCCTTTTTGGAAATTTTGTTATAACTTTTGACCACTAGGTGGCGCTATTTCGAAATATTTTGAGTACCTTCAGGGGATGGTGTTGTTGGCACATTCTGAGTTTCGTAATATTACACCAGTGCATTTGTTTAGTATAGCATTTTATTTCACAAAACTGTATTGAAGTCAATGGGAATTTCATGTTTTGTTCTATTATAGCGCCACCAAGAGGCTCAGTCCCACAATTTTTTTATGTGTCCTCAGAGTGAGCCCATACATATGTGTGTCAATTTTGGTGAAAATATCTCAATTCACTTCAGAGTTATAGACATTTATATAAAAAAAAAAAACGTAAAAAATGACTGACACATGACTTTGATTGAATTTTACTACCCCTTACTATCAATATTTTCGCATTTGGGCATTGGTGTGTTGCTATCGACTTATGTTTCCAAACTTCTGACGGTGGTTTCGTCTCGATCGGACAAGCGGTTTCGAAGATATAGCCAAATGTTTTTTAAGCGCTAAATCACAATGCTACACAAACCGTAAGGCGAAACCTAGCATGTTTGGTATCGTAGGACTCGGCAAGTTTTTTAGGAGTCTAATTAGATGAGTCTCGTGAAAATAAGTCGACCACACCCAAAGTTATAAGCATTTGAAAAAAAACATTCACCACTAGGTGGCGCTGTTTCAAAACTTCTCTCGCTCCTTCAGGACTTTGTGCTGATGACCCATACCAAGTTTCGTAACAATCCGTTAATGCATTCTTAAAATACAGCATTTTAGCACAAAATTCAAAATGGCCGATATGGTAAAAATGGATATCAGTCGACTCGGAATGTCGCCCTGAATCTAACAAGACTTTTTATGATTTTATGATTTTTGGACAAACTGTTCAGAAGTTATAAGCAAAAATAGCCATTTTTCATATCTCCGGACCAGTAGGTGGCGCTGCGCTGAAACGCAGCATGTAGCCTCAGGTCATGCTTGTGATGACATGTACCAAGTTTGGTCTGAATCCAATAAAGCGTTGCGGAGATACAGCCCTACGACTGTTTTCACAAGCGCTACGTAAAATTTGTTCGAGGGTTTATCGAAAACGGTTTGACGAATCAATTTGAATTCCATAACTTTTGTCAGCACTGCCTGAAGATGATCTGGTTCAATTTTTGTGCAAATCGGACAAACTGTCTAGGACGAGTTCGAAAAAGTAGGTTTTTCAAAAGATTCAAAATGGTGGCCATATTTTTATGACGGAAAATTAAGTCATAGGGTGCAATCGAATCGGCATGAGCTCAGGAATCAGAGGAAAAAAGAATTTTGTTGATTGGCCTTACAGTTCAAAAGTTATTAGCAAAATAAAAGTTAAACTTTGGACAGGTGGTGGCGCTAGAGGGAATGACTTAGAAACACCAAAATTGGTGTATTTAATGTTGGGACTGTCCTCTATCAGATTGTCAAACCAAAACAACTTTCCGGCAATCGGTACTATTGGCTGCCATAGACTCCCAGTCGGAAGAATAATAAGAACGGGAACAGATACAATAGGTGCCTCCGCACCTTCAGTGCTTGGCCCCTAATAACAGAAAAATACTGTATAAATAATACAGTAATTGTCCTGTGAAAAAAAATAAGAATCACTGTAATTTGTAATTAATGATATAATCCTTAAATTAACAGTCAATTAATTAATTTACAGATATTGTTTGTAATTTTACAGTTTTGAATATAATTTAAAATAACAGAAAAATACTCAAAAAAATGTAGAGTTATTCTCTGTAAAATTAGGTTTTTTTTTTACAGTGACTAAACATTGTGGTTTTAACACTATAGACGCAGAAAGATTGAAATAAGTAGCTATTTTTACCATGTGTGGACTTGATGCAAGTGCTTTCTGTACTTTAATTCCAAGTTAAACCACAAACAGACCAGATACCATATATGCAGAGGGACATGTCTCAAAATTTAGAGAAGTGACAGCAGAATTTAGACATGCACATTTTCAGAGCGGATGTGAATGAAAGGTCTGGTCTGAATAGAATGTACAATGAATAAATGATGATATCAAAAGATACAATAGACAAAAATAACATTCATAAGATAAATATATATATATATATATATATATATATATATATATATATATATATATATATATATATATATATATATATGTATGTTTGAACAGATTAATCATAGAAATAACCACAAAATAAGTCATAATTTCAAATTTTCGTATACAACAAAATAAAAAAGCCTGACCATATTACTGCTAAATACCTCTGGTATTCTGCCATATTTCTACACACCCCCAACTTGTAAACATCGGGGCTTAAAGAAAATTTATATCCACTCATATTAACGACAATGTGGTGGCTTTCATGTGCTTTCAACTCATGACTTTACGTTTACCAAGAGGCTGCTGAAATCGCATACTTCCCTATAGGTGAAAAACAGTAAAGTATGTCTGAATTCACAGTAATCATAAAAGAGTAGGCAAAAAATACCTACTTCATTCTGAGATAATCTGAAGTGTATGTACGATGGACACTTTACTTTCTTATGAGGCCATGGTAGAGGATTTGTGAATTGCAGTGAAGCAACACAACTAATGCTGATAGGTTACATGATAATGTCAGGGCAGCATGGTGAATGTAGTACGTCCGGATTACATCACTACACATACTCATAAATAGAAAATACTTTTTAGTGGTCTTGAAGTAATTACTTATTCAGAATAAGTACCTACTCAAGGGAGTATGTGATTTCGAACGGAGGAAAGCTTTGGGACATATCAAGTCATAAAATTATGTATTTACTCTCTTTACATGCATCCTGTCACCCTGTCAATCAACTTGTCACAGTTAACATCCTCGACATTTCATTTAAATAAATTTCCTACCGCATTAGAGAGAAAAGCATGTTGATCTGCCAATAGTGGATCTTTCATGCGGAGAACTCTCCTCATATTTTTGCATAATGATGCATTTAAGTTATCAGCCAAACGGATCTTAATAAAAGTTCACATTTTTGTAGCACTGCAGATTAAATATAAAAAATAAAGATTTAACTGTTGATTATTAGTCACTCAAATATCTAAGGGTATATTTACACTGGGGATTTTTCAGTTAAAGACCCATGGACCAGATATGATGAATGAAGACCAGGAGTCAAGATATGCAGACAACTGAAGAACATTTACTGAAGAATAGATTACAGTTTCATCAGCAGAAGGCAGCTTCAACACTCAGCAAGGAGTTCGTAGGCCGCTACACAGCAATTATACTTTAGTCAATAAGCTATGTCATTACTTCAGGCTTAATGATTATGATTGGTTAAGACTCAGATAAATCCATTGAATTGGCTCTATCACTCTCTCTCCTCTCCACCTATAGGGATCTCCCAGTCACGTGACCCCTAGCCGTGTGTCAGCCATTTTGACGGTATACATCCGTCAGCTACTCACATTGGCTATACTGTCTATGGACTGTCTAATGGCAATAGATCTATTATTAGGGGTGGGTAATATATTAGGGAGTATATTATTATACTAATAATATAATTATTAGTATAATTGTTTTATAATTAGCCTAAATATTGCAATACTTTGCGCTACAGTATTGATATAATTGCGTGCGCAAAATATCTCGATACTGAACAGAATCGAGTTTTCCCCCACCACTATTATTAGCTTCAGCTAACTCTTCACGTCATGTCATCGCACTTATTAGCATCACAAAAATATATATCAAGTATACAAGAGGAAGATAGGAATCATAGATCCATATGAAGCACCGCAAGTTCTTTTTACAGGCATTTAATGTGTAGAAAAACTTCCTGACATTGAGTTCGGTGACATTTACAGCTGACGTTACCTTATTCACTTCCCATCACGCTACACCAGAGCTTCATTAAAAGCATACAAAAGCAGGCTATCGGTTGTCATGGACATGTTACAAAAACTGAATAGACGTAAAAAGTCAAGTAACCTTGTATAATTTCATCTCAACTTTATTGTATATTTTACATGCACTTTTATTATTTGTTTACATTTTTCTTCTTGTACCTTATATCACAAACAGTTGGAAGCCAAGCACCACCATCAGCGTTTTGCCTGTATATTGCCGCCAACCACTTGTTTATCCGTTTTGTTTCTTTCGGGATACGGTATAAAGATAGGCCTATTCCTTTTGTATGATCACGTATCTGATCGCATCCAACTGCACAGCATCGCTCGGGCATGATAGAATATCGCGACGAGCTGCAGTATCAATGTAGTTTATACCAGAGCCCGTCTCTGTTTATACTGTCTATGAGTATCACCGGCGGTTTAGCATTTTCTATTCCGTCAAAATGGCTGCTCCAAATGGCGTGACGTCACGCGGGATGTCCCTATAGCTGCGAAAGCACTGGAGCAGTTGTATGTCTGCTGTTGCATCAGTGGATGCTGCACACTGGTGGTTGAGGAGAGATCCCCTGATATGATTGTAAAGCACTTTGGGTGTACAGTAGTATATGAAAGCGCTATATAAATGCCTCATTCATTCATTCATTCATTCAATCATTAATAAACTTAGATTTCCACATATGGTTGTTCGTCAGAAGAATATTTCTATTGATTTTCTGGATGACAGGTGGTTATTTCACTTCCCCTGCGTGCATGTTGTTCATCTTATGAATGTCAGGTCCCAAGAGTACACACACAGTGATACACAGATACACAGCTTCTTCAAGGTTGGATTTGGTGGAGCTCTGACCAGGAAACTTTCCCAAAACATACTGATTAGATATACTTTCTCTCAGTAAGAGATTCAGACAATATTCGTCATTATTCTCTAGTGACTGAAGATGAAAAGTACAGTAAATGCTTGAATAGTCAGTAGTCACTGGCTTGAGTGACCCTCATGGTCAGCTAGAAGAGTAAATATATATATTTCAACAGGTGTTTGGTGCTTCTCTCACAAACATGTAAATCTCATAAGCTTGAAGAAGTCATTCAACTCGTAATAACTCAATTACCAACCACTCAAAGGATATATTGAAACGTCAGTGGATTCCGGTATCCACCCATTTCAACACAGCAACAATGTACTAAAAGCTGAAAAGTTTTTCTTTTGCGTACATGTAATATGTATTTCAGTGTTTTCACAGATTCGCGTTTTTGAAGTTTACGCGGAGATGATAACGTTTTTCAAAATGTTTCAACGCTTGCACCTTGAAACCTATTTCAAGGTTTGCGTTCTCGAGCCACCAAACACGCAAATGAGCGGGCCGGAGCACATTAAGGGTTTTCTGTTAGAACGGTGTGATGTAAGCGGCCTCTAAGTTAATAACTAATGATCTTTGCAACTGAAGTGAATCAATCAAAACTAACTTTAGCTGGACAATAACTTTATTCTAGAGCTGCTGTAAAGCCAAAACAATCTCTGTTACTTTAATTTCCTATTTTCACTGTAAAGCTGCTTTGAAACAATCTATATTGTTAAAAGCGCTATATAAATGAAGGTTACTTGACTTGACTTAAAATTACTTGAAGAGATTTTCACGTTCTTTACAACAAAACATTACATACTGTCATAGCTAAAGCATTAGCTTAGAAGCAGCTGTATTTTTATAAAACCATACGTTTCCAAGTTTCTAAATATCCAATGGCAACAGCTCACTTATGTATCCCAAAAAGTTCAGTCAAAAAATATGCACAATTCAGGCAAGTTTTATGACTTTGTGACCTGCATTTTAAATATTAAAGCCATTTAAAAAAAGGATATTGAGCCATATTTTTTTTTTTAACAAAGTGGGGAAAAATAAGCCATATTTTACTTTTTGGTTATTCCTTTCCAAATGGGAAATAAAATAGTGAAAATGTACACAGAACAATCAAGCATGCAATGCAATTAAAATAAAACAATTACATTTTAAAATTCAAATAAAATAAAAAATAATAATGACCTTAAAGAACCAAACAAAATGCAACAGTGGTGTTTAAAATATGTTTGTTAGGACATTGAAAGATTTTGAAAGAATATTTTATTCGGATCTAAAAGTGGCATATACAAAAATGATATATGATAAATTAAATATTGATAAATGAAAATGCTAAAATAAGTTAAATAAACACATTGTCATGTGTTTTACAAGATGACAAAATCTCATATGACAAATGTTCTATGAGATTTTGTCATCTTGAAATCTGGAAATGCGAGTTCCACATTTGATACAAGTACAAGGAATAGGTTTCTGAATGAATGTAGTCATCAACCTCAATCATTATCAGCCATACTTTTATACTTTTACTTTCACTTTAAACATTTGTTTAACAGATACCGATTTTCATTGTTTCTGGAAGTTAACAGACACCATGGCCTTTCTCGTCTGATCATGCGGTGGATTGCTCCTCGTTGAGGTTTCTACCACAGAGCTGCAGAAGGGTTTCTTGGTAATTTCTAGCCAGAAAGAAGTACATGACAGGATCCAACACGCCACTCATGCATGTTAAAGCTGAGGTGATTCGATTTCCCAAATGCAGCATTTGTCTTTCGGATTCTGACCTTGACATGTCCTCATGCCGTATGATAAAGAAAAATCGGTGGATATGATAGGGCACAAATGCAATCAAGAAGTTAACCACTGTAAGTACGATCATTCTCATTGCCTTACGCTGAGTGGGCGTCCTTTCTTGAAAAGTCATTTGTTTGACTTTGCAAAATATGAGAATGTAAGAGACACTCAGGGTGACCAGAGGTATCATGAATGCAACAGCAGTGGACACCACCGCGCCGGTGGGATTAGTGGACTTCTCCATGTACAGCTGTTCGCACACTGTGGCATTCTGCCATTGTCTAGTTACTTCTTTTTTGGAGAACAGGACAGGCACCATGGAAATGGTCACCATGACCCACAAGACTGCACAGACCACTTTGGCATTCTTGGTCTTTCTCAGATTCTGAGTTTTGCATGGTAAGACGCAAGCCAACAGACGGTCTACACTGATGCAGGTCATAAAGTACATGCTGCAGTAGAGGTTGACGAAGAACAGGAAACCCACCACACGACAGGACCCTTCACCAAGAGGCCAGTGACCGTCTGACATGTGGTAGATCACTCGCATGGGGAGCACCAGGACGTAAGACATGTCCGCTATAGCCAGGTGCTTCAGAAACTCTTTGGATGGGGTGTTGTTGGTGTTGTTGTGGCAGAACACCCAAAGTGCCAAGGCATTGCTCGGGACTGAGAGGATGAAGATGACAATGTAGAAGGTTGCGAACAGGATGTTCTCCTCATGAGTGCTGAGGTAAATCCCCTCCACTGAGTGATTCGACATGTTGCACGTCTATACTTTGTGACTGATCTGCTGTTTGCAGAACGGCAAAAGTCAGAATAAGTATCACAGTCAGGTGTTAGTCACAATCAGCAATATTATTTTCTCAAGAACTACAGGAAGTGACACAGTGTGGGTAAATGGTTTTTAAAACATAAGAACATATTTCATTGAAACATATTTCTAAAATATATCTTTGAAATTAAAAGATCTATTTATATTATATAAAACTTATCTATGATAATACTGCATGCATTATTAGTATCTGAAACCACATCAATAGCAAGAGAGAAAAATGTTCAGGCTATTTTTAGGTGATAAGGTGTGAGTGTGTATACACTAAAAATACCCTGAAGAATTACATATATATGTATATACATACACTGAACTTCAAGTCAACCAAATATTCAGTAAGGTATGTTACAATCAATGCAAAATGTGAAATATAAAAATCTAAGAAAATATTTTGAAATGTCACTGATGTACTTACAAGAAGGTTTAGAGACGTCCTCAGCAGTCAGCACATAATGATAAACACCTCGTTTGGTTTGTGACCAACTCAGCTGAATGTCTGTGCTCATATCTGTTTCCTCATTTAGTCATATATGCATTGACTTCATGTAGGAGGTATCACACAAAGATGACATGCAAAGATGTGTGAACTCCTTTAATGTAGAATCAGCCCTTTCACAAAATTCCCATTAACACACATCACCCTCTACTGGTCACTTTACCTGCTCTATGTGATCATTACAACTTCATAACTTACACTTCATAAGACAAACCTGGCATAGTTCAAATACACTCTCAGAAAAAAAAGGTACAAAAGCTGTCACTGTGGCGGTACCTTTTCAAAAGTTACACCTTTGTGCCTAAAGAGTGCATATAAGTCCCTCAAAGGTACATATTGGTACTAAACGTGTACATATTAGTACCTAAATGGTACATATTAGAACCCTTTTGAAGGGTACTGTCCCAGTGACAGCTTTTGTACCTTTTTTTCTGAGAGTGTATACTGTAAAGTTGAAGAATATACAGTAAAGTTGAATTGTGTGTGTCAATCCAGTTAGGTTTGGTTATAAAATAATTGTAAGAAAGCTTGTCATATATTGGTCACTGGTCACTCATTTCTGTTTGTTCATAAGGTACAAATCTACTCCACCTTCACTGCCTCTCCATTTTGAAGGATTGGTTTATTGTTTCTGCAGACTCACTTCCAGCTTTTTTTATATCATTAAATTCTAGATCTGTCACTTTCTGCTGCAAATCAGCTAAGTCCAGACTCCTTGTTATTATTTTATTACTAATCTCTGGAAATGTTCAGCCTAATCCGGGCCCTGATAGCCTTAAGATTATGTGATACACCTGAAGATTTTAAATCAAGGTCTGGCGTGGGTATTATTCACCTCAATGTTCGGAGTTTAATGTCCAAATTGGATATGGTTAATTTATGGGTCAGGTAAACTGATGCTGACATCAGTTGGGGTGGGGGGAGGATCTAACTTCCATTGTCTAACTTCCGCATCTAACTTCCACTGTAAACACATGTATGATGCGAAAACAAAAACATTGAGCGAAATACCAGAGTGAACATGGCTGTGAACGACTTTTGCAGATTATGTGAAGTAAATCTACGCATCCACGGTACAATCAGTGTCTACGTCACGGCTCTCAGCCCGCCCTCTGTTCGTTGATTGGCCGGCTGTTTTCAGCCCGGAGGAAAACGGAAAGCTATTACGCTGTCTCAGACTGGGTACAGAAGCGAAATGAAATTGAGCGGAAGTAAGAAGTCTGACGTAGTCAGGCTAGGGGGGTGTTGCTATTTATATCAAATGTAAATTCAACTCTAGTTTAGTGCTCTCAAAATCGTTGTGTAAACAATTAGATTTCAGGTTGGTTGGTTGTTATAGAACTCCGTCTGCATCAAATGACTCTTCATCTACACTGTCAATTTGTCATTTGTTAAGTCAAGTTATTTGTAATGACACTACTGTTGTTGGTGATCTAAACTTGGACTGGCTAAGGCCGACATCAGATGCTTTTAAAGAGCAGTGTGTCAATTTAAATTTGACTCTATTAATTAACTCTCCTACTCGACCAAATCCTTTCCGGAGAAATCATCACTCATTGATTTAATCCTGACCAATGCCCCTTTTATGCACTCGGCAATAGGTGTTTTTGCCAATGATGTGAGTGATCACTGTGTGATTGCTGCTGTTAGAGATACTAAGGTGCCCAAGTCTGCACCTCGTATTGTTAAATATGAAAATGTTTGTTGAGCAGGGTTTTTTATATGATTTATTTTATTTTGACTGGAGTAGAATTGCCTTGATTGATGATGTGGAATTAGCCCTGACTTAACAGACATGCTCCTATTCGTAAATTTAGAATTAATGGGTGGGATAATCCCTGGTTTACTTATGAGATTTCTAATTTGCTCCACGAAAGAAATGTAGCCTGGGCAAAAGCAAGGAGATCAGATACTGATGCTGACTGGTTTGTTTTCAGACGGTTGCGAAACAGATTCACTTCACTTTTCAGAAGCTAAGGCTGAATTTTAATTATCTGGAATCACTGAGAATCTAAATGACTCAACAAAAATTCTGGAAAACTATTAAGTCATTATCTGCATTGACTAAACCAACAGGTTTTCCGTTTTCTCTAGTTAAGAATGGTGTGTCTATATCTGACAAAGTAGAAATGTTACATTTTTTTAGTGAGCATTTCATATCATCTGGTTTCTTGTTTGATTCTATAGTGTCGGAGCCTGTAAATGACACCTTTATTACTGCCGACAAAACTTTCAGTTTTAGCTCCTTCTCTTTTGCTGATGTTCATAAAGCCCTGAAACAATTGAATCCTCAAAAACCTGTGGGCCCTGATCACTTAGAACCTTTCTTTTTGAAATTAGCTGCAGATATACTAGCTGAACCTCTGACTCTTATGTTTTACCACTTTTGAAAGGAGGTGACCCTACCTTGCCTAATAATTACAGACCCATTTCCAAACTTTCAGCATTGGCCAAAGTGTTGGAATCTTTGGTTAGAGAACAAGTGAAAGAGTATTTAAATGCTCAGTCAATTTTATCAAAGCATCAATCTGGTTTCAGGAAAAAACACAGCACTACCACTGCTGCTATAAAAGTAATTAATGAAATAGTCAAAGCACTTGATGATAAGAAAGCACTTGATATGATGTCTCTGTTCATTGATCTGTCCAAAGCATTTTACACTGTTGAGTGTTGACCATAGCATACTAGTTCAGAGACTGATCAGTATAGGTATGTCTCAACACTCTGTAGGCTGGTTTATCAACTACCTCGCTGACAGGACTCAAGCTACGCAAGTTGATGGCCTAACGTCAAAATATGTATCAATCTGTAAAGGAGTCCCACAGGGCTCTATTCTGGGGCCACTTTTTATATAAACTGTCTGGGGGAAAATGTCCAACATGCATTTTTCCATTTTTATGCAGATGATACGGTTATTTATTGTTGTGCAGCTACCATTAGGAAGGCGTATGAATGCTTGCAAACTGCTTTCGATAGAGTGCAAGCACAGCGTTATCAATTAAAGCTTGTACTTAAGAAGACCAAAGTAATGTTCTTTTCAAACTCAAGGAAAAATGAGTTAGACCTGAATATTGTTACTGATCAGGGTAAAACAGAGGTAGTTTCATCTTATAAATATTTAGGATTTTTAATTGATGATCACCTTTCTTTTAAGCTTCATATATAGAATCTAGTACGGTCCCAGAAAACTATTTCATTGAATGTAACTCAAGCCCAGACAGAGTTGTTCAAAAAGGCTTTCATGTTTGTTGCACCTTCGACTTGGAATGACCTACAGAAAACACTTAAACTACAGTGTCTAATTTCCTTAAATGATTTTAAAGGTTATGTTAAAACTATAGAACGTGAGTCCATCCACAAGTGCAAATGTTTTAATTAATGGCACTTTTTATTTAACTGAACTGCACTTGAGTTGTCTTTGCCTCTTTTCTATTTGTTTTGTGATTGTGTGGTCAAATTTGTTCTGCTATCTTGGCCAGGTCTCTCTTGAAAAAGAGATTTTATATCTCAATGAGACTAACCTGGTTAAATAAAGGTTAAATAAAAAATAAAATATAGTGTATCGGCCATAAGTTTGGACATTCCTAAAGTATATGTAATCTGTACAACACATTTTAGTATAAAAGTAAAGTCATCAGAACTATAAATTAACACAAGCATGAGGATATTACCAATATTTGACACAAATCAAAACTTTTATATTTTTGATTTTTCAAAATAACCACCTTTTGCCTACAGCTCTGCACACATATACATTCAGTAAAATGTGTCCAAATGTACAGTTCCCAACATGTTTACAAGACTGTCACTAGAATGTCATTACTATGAAAGTGTAAAGGTGTAAAAGACAAAATATGTGATAAAAAACACAAGTCACCCAAACTATCTGCCAAAATGTTTAATAGAAGGACTTGCAGTGTTGAAGTGGAGAAACCATAGCCGAGAGGCCATGTAAACGACAAGCATGCAGAACTTTATTGTTTTAATACCTACACTCTTTTGCACAGATTGCTTCTGCAATTAAAGCTATACAAAACCAAACATTTTTATTTACAAAATCTGTCTGTGCAAGCATGATTTTCTTCTATTACATTCTCTCTCTACAATTTTGTATAGGCATGCATAGAAATAAACTTTGGTACAATATGTTAACAAAACTAAAGACAATCTCTGAAATAGAGACGTTACAGTATATACATGTGAAGTAGAGAGCAATTTTATCAATCACTACAATTTTTAGTTTACATTTAGACATCAATACTCATTAATTTAAGAGCCATAGACTGCGAGGGTAAATCAGGGATTTTTTGACATAGGTAGGTTAAGCCAGATATAACCTATCCTAAATGTACATAGTGTCAAACACAGTATATATAGTCATTTTTAAGGATGTAAATTACAAACTTTGGCAAATAGGCAACTACTGAATAGACAGACAACTGTTCATTGCAAAACTGTTGTCAATTTATAACAATAAATCTAAAAGACATTGGCAGTGCATGTAAAAAAGACAAAGAAAAAAAACAGACAATGTTTGACAATTTGTGTTAATGGTTAGTAGACTTACAGTACTTTTCCACTTATTATTGGCTACAACCAATGCCTGTCAATTTATTTAAAACTGCAAAATGAAAATAATCTACAATCATTTAGAGGATGCTAATAACCAAAACATTGTTTACATACTTTTTACTATGTTAACTTTAATACTTATTAGCCTCTCTTCAACTTGTATGAAAAATAAATATTCTTTTCAAATGAAGTGCTCTGTAAAATTCTTGATCAAGAGCCTGCTCTCTGCAATTAAACGTTTTAGTTTTTAAAATAAAACAGTTGATCATTTTATGTTTATGATTTGCAGAGATTCAAGTTTAAAACACTGAATAATGGAGGATGGCCATTCAATTGAACAGAGAAAATAATAACATGCAATACAAAATTCACTCTCATGAAAAAATATTATCTGTTCAAACAAATAAAATCACAAAAACAACTTAAAAAGTGAATCAAAGTAAACCAGGAGTGATTCCACCTCATTAAGAGATAAACAAATGGTTGCAAAGCAGCAAAGCAATTTACGCAGCATCCTTAGCGACAGTTACTGTTGGGATAGCTGATTTACCGGCACTCCCATTGTGCTGCCGACTGTAGCTGGTGAAGCTGGGTGTGTGAATGGTACGGATACTCTTCGCACTCTGACTCAACATAGTCGGGGACAAAGGGGAGTGGGAACAGGAAGAGGAAGAAGAGGTGGAAGGTCGACCATTTTGTGTCTGCATGGGAATAGAGAGGCCTTTAGTGCTGTGAGTGGGAGGGGCATATTTTAAAGAACCATTAGAAAGGGAGGGGATATGAGATGAGGGGGTGGAACTGGATCGAGAAGGAGGGATAGAAGATTTGCTAGCGGGAAGGGAGGAAGATAAAGGAGAAGAATTAACAATATTAGTAGAATCAGACTGGGACAAGCCTTTTCCCATACTAGAGGAAAAAGCAGGAATTTTAGAAGCAGGCACAGTAGGAGAAGTGGATTTGGGATCTCCTCCAGATCTTTTAGCACTTCCATTAGCCTGCGAACAAAGATGCCAAAACACACTGATTGTCAACAAAGGGATCTTGATTAAAATACGCAAAATTTCTAAGCATGTTTAAAATCATACTACTGGGATCTACAGTTATTCCCGACAGATTATCAAAGACACAGAAGCTACATATATAAGTGAAATTACTAAAGGCGCACACAAAAAACTATCTGTCTACAAGATGAGAATACAGAAAAATATCACTTTAAGTAGACTGTCAGATGGAAAGGAGAGGGAAGATGAAAGATGGTAGGATTATGAGTTTTAGAGTGAGTAATGCGCAGTGTAAGTGCAACCAACCAGTACTCAAGACCATATGAGGCTCCAGGAGGAATAGAGGAGGTACAATTGGGAAAGGCATCCACAGGATAATAGGGACAGAGTAGATTTGTGGACCCTGTGCAGTGGGGCCAGGGTTTGGGGATTCCTCCGAGAGGTAAACAGGGAAAGGGTCCAAAAATGGGTTAAGTAGAGAAGCATCCTAACTTGCAAGGGAATTGTCACAGGCATTGGAGTGTGTAGGGGTTAGATGTCAGTGGTTTTTAGTTAAAGAGACCCTAGTCTAAGCATCCAACAGTGTTAGGTAAGCAGTGGCTGTAGTGTTTTTATATCTTTCTTTCACTATTGTAAAATTAGTTTGTCTTCTACAGCACCAAAGCCACAAGCAAAGCAAACATGCAGAAGCATTTGATGGTATTATGAGATAACAGTCAGTTGCCTTCGGTCACAGCCATTCAAAAAATGTAGCAGAAGAAAACGTCAACAGTTCAAAAACAGCTTTCGGCACCGGGCTTTTCACCAATGAACGGGTTGTTTGGTCTCATCAGGTTCTTTGTTAGTTCATTTCCCTCTAAATATATACCCTGCAAGAACTAACTTTCCTCTCGAGTGTATGCCTAGGTGTGTGTATCTTTTTGACTAGACAAGTGGTCCTATGATAAGACTACCTGGCGAAACTGCCTCTGAGAGTCCTGTAGCTTTTGCGGTTTTGTTGCCCTCTCTTTGTCTGAGGTGCCCGGTTGCTGCCGCACCTTGGCAGAAACAGGCATCCGACTAGTAGGTGAGACCACGCTGGCATTCTGCAAAAAAGATTTAAACCAAACAGAAGAGAAAAGGGATAAAAAGAAAGAAACAAAAAATGAGAGCCATATTTCAGGGGGTTTTAAACTAAATCACAGCAAGACAAAGCTTGCACAGCACATCTGTGAACACTGTAGAGTATGTATACCAGAAAAGAAGAAGGCATGCAAACCAGCACAGAATACCAACAAAGTTTCTTTGAGGACTGTCTTAGAATCCACAAAAAGGAACCAGAAACAACTTGAGACTGTGGTTCTAAGACTGTGAAAGTTGTTGTGGCTACCTTAACCCAAGATTAGAGCACCATCAGTAAACACACAAAGGTTTATACATGAAACACCACACCAGAAATAAACACACCATATTTATAAAAAATATGTGAAGGTGTTAGAAAGTTCAGATCCCAGAGTTGGTAGCCTCCGCCAGAGGCTAAGGATCTGTAGAAGTCACTGGAAAGGGTGGAACTATTATGGGCAAGAGGAGAGGGACAGATCCATAGTCTTTGTTAAGGTAGTAGGAGCTAGAGAGAGACCTGGTGGGTGGGAACTGGTGTGACCGAGACCCCTGTAGTTGGTATGATGGCAGGCCGAGGAAGGAGCTGTGGTTTGGTCTTTTTTCGGAGACCAGGACCTTTACTGGCAGACGTTGACCTAGGAATCGAGGTTTTGGGAGAAAGTCTTTTCTCTGAGTGTCCTGGACTCTCTCCAAACTTGTTGTCCTGAGTTTCAGGGTTCACTAAGCTTTCAGGGTCTTCCAAAGACTTGGGCCCCATTTCGCAAATTGTGTTTTCAAGCTGCTTTATTGTTTGTTCTAGACTGTCAAGGGTTTTGTAGGTACTCTTACGAATCTCGTTAGTTCGTCCATTAGGTTCCTGTGGATTTGATTTTGAAGACTCTGTTTTGGAGCAAGCAATTTCAAACCTCTTGGTCTCTTTTTGTTGTCTCACAGTTCCGTCTGGTTCTTCCTCATCCTCATAGACGACAACCTGCAAAGTCTTTTTGCCCGTTTTGCTTCCAGCACGAATGGCTTGCGTTAAAGCTGCAAACTGTTTCTTGGGGAACTTAAACTTGAACTTCTTCTTTCCATCTTGCTTTGCATCACCATTCACATCTTCTAATGCCCCTCTCTCAGATAAAGATGAGGATGAAGTGTTCATGACTTGACCGTCTGTGACATCTGCAGAAGAATTTGAACCAGTACATTTTTCAGAATCTCTACCATCTCCATTCTGTTTGACCTGCAATCCTCTAGTCCATTCTTCTTCCTCAGTTTCCTCATTCTCCTCATCTATTCTTTCTTCTGCAAGCATCCGCTCTAGCTCCTCCTCACATTCAAAGACTGTAGAGAGCCGTTTGTAAGCTGAGCGGATGTCCATCGGCTCATCAAAAATGATGATAACTGGCTTTTTACGGGAGTTGTCAGCACCAGGGGAACCATTGGTATTGCCATTACCTTCTGATGCTGAGCCACTGTCAGATGTACTTGGTCGTTTGCTGCCAACAGTTACTGTCTGCACACTACCTTTCTTGGCGTCGACAAGCTGATGGTACTCTCCAGTGGACAGAGCTTGTACCCTGGTGTTAGTGATCATGAAGGCAAAGTTATCAGGAGGAGGGGGAGGTGGCTCTTCTCCTGGCAGATCAGGACTGAGAAAGGCCTCATCATTTTCCTCAATTTCTTCAAATTTCTTTTCCTTCACTTTGGATAGACCAAACAGAAGCTTCTGATTTGCTAAATCCGGCCCAACAGGGATTGCTTTAGAAAGAATGTGTTCAGTGTCTCCAAAGGAGACTGGTGAGCAAATTGCTGTTGGAGACTCTACCCTCTCCTCTATGCTAACCTGCACTTGAGCAGCCTTGACCACATGAACTTTCCCTTTGGTTGGGCTACCTGGAACTTCTTCCAATGGAGAGGGTGGATTTGAATTCAACGAGGCTGAACGAAACAGCTGATTTTGGTGCAGAGAGCTAGAAGAGCTGGCTGGGCTGCTACTTTTGAGGGCACCAAATTTGTTAGTGGATACCTGCATCTGGCTTTGGAATTGGTCAGAAGCATTGACATGTGACACCTGTGATGGGGAAGACTGTGATGCATCTCTACGCTCTGTTGATTCCTCTGACACTGATGAAGTCCCCTTGATCTGAGCTGTGACATAGTAGATGACCTTAAAAGGTTAAAGGTCAGAGAAAAAAAGACAGAAATTTCCATTAGTTGAGTTAAGTTCGTTATGAATCCTATCGGGAATTCATTATATTTTCTACAATTGGTTTGGCCATTACTGGGTCTTTGTGAGGTTTCACAGAACACTATTGCAAGGACACACCCTTTGGAGTAAACTGATAGGGGAGCTAATAACTATTTTAGTGAAAGGGGATCTCATAATTATTAATTATTGACTGATTGTCACAAAGACTTATACTATACTATCATAACATTGTCTTATCATAAATTTCTTGTAGGAGTTTACAATAAGTTTATGATAATTTAGTCATTATAATAATAAATACTGCCGCTCACCCCAGGACTCTGACGAATTGTATTGTTGCCATTCTCGTCTGTGTCAGGATTCTTGCCATCTTGGTTTTCTGTATTCTGTGGTTTGTGGGGAAAAACATCACTTCACAAAGAAACAATCTTAGGCTACACACTACTCTAGACCACTGAAGAAACACGTTCTTCGATCATAGATTCTATATCAAAATATGTTTAATTTTAAGAATTGTCATAGAATCAACCAAATTTCTAATCATAGTGATGCCAATAATATGTTACAGCTGGAAATTTCAGACCATTTCTCTTCTCTATATTAATGTTAGACATTTTTAAATATGCAATGAATTGGATTAATAATTGAATAACAGATCATAATTTGGAGCTAGGCCTAAGGCCTAAGTGAACTGATTTGAATAAATAGCCCAAAATTACAGGTAAAAATTTTACCAAAAAATGTTTCCAACTTTTTCTAAAACTTTTTTCCCCAAATAAAGTATGCTTAATACAATTTTGAGATCAAAAGGTTGCTTTTCTGTAATATGTCACCTGTAAATAAGACTGCACAATTTTTAACAGAAAGAAAACACTGTGCAAATGTTCTGTGAAGAGGTGCAACGAAGGTAAAGAGAGAAAAAGCGAGACTGAAAATCCATCAAATAGGTAAGGAGGCTTATATAGTAGCAGGCATGCAGCAAAGTGAGAAGATCAAAGAACAAATTCTGAACTCCAGACTGCTAGCTGAAAATATCCTCTAAAATCCTCACGAATAAACCAAGTCTAAGCTACTGATACATATGGTTTGGAACATTTCTAAAGAGAAAACTAGATGACCACATTAAAGTAGGTCCTTATAATTATCCCATAAATCTGCTAAATAACATTTTGGCCAGGACAATTTGTTAATGCTACCTGGTTAGATAACTCAAGCTGCAAGAGTACATTGTAAACGATAAATGTTTGAAAATCATGTAACCTTAGGTAATAAAGCTTTTGGAAATTGGATTGTGTCCAACTGAGATACCTTTTTATTACAATGAAAAAGAAAACACACACAACACCCTTTGACAGCAGTGTCGAAAATCTAGTTTATTGATTGGATGACTCAGAGCACACAAAACCAATTATGTTTGTTTCCCCTTTTGGCTCCAACTACATCAATACAATCAGCACAGTTCATGAGTTCAGTAGAAATAAAAGGAAAGGAACAGAATTTAAACTTAAAGAACAGTGAGAACATTTTTGGTGTCAGATACCCATCACAAGAGTGTACAGAGGAAGTTAGCAAAGGGTAAGAAAGCCAATCAAGCATTGTAAAGGACAGCCATCAGGGACAAGCGGCTGGTACAGGCAGGCAGTTGGAGGGTCTACTAAAGGACATCATATCCTTTACCTTCTTATCTTTAAGGGGCAGTAAGACCCCAGGTCTTAGCTCTCTGATTTGTGGCTCTACCAAACTCTTGAGCCCTACCTCCTTAACAGAGCACTTCTGGAAAACCTGAGAAGAAGAATTTGTGAGGCAGGGAGTTAAAGGTAAGAATCTGCCCATCATTAAATTGGGCAAACCTGTTCAAGACTACAGTAGGTGTAATAGAAATGATCTACAGTGGGTTTTTATCAAATTATTATCTGAATATGTCTATGTTCTACGATATATATTTATTTGAGCAATGTTTAAATATTTTTATTAAATTAGACATCATTTAAATACATATGTTTAATTGTATCATATTTTAAATATAATTACATTTGTTTTACATAGCTATATTCTGATTACAACGTACTTTCTATTCTATATAAAAATGTATGTCTACTAATTTAAAAGGTAAAAAGGATATAATTTGGTCTTGGATTGTAGAACTGCAAACAATGGTATATACATATTTTTGAATTTTCTTTTTAGAATTTATGAAAACTAGGTTGTGTATCTACAGAATTGTGGGGAACAGAAGCTAAACTAGTGCAGGGAAATGAAACTGCCACCGAATGAGCCACAGGACACACACCAAAGCATATTAACACCCACACCAAGCAATTCACACCCAAGACATTTTAAGATCAAAACGCTTATAATTAGTCAGTGAGCATGTACATGTATTAACGTTTATTCCCAATAAGAACATTATGTTGTGCTTGCTACAGCTCTGTGCGTGTGTATGTATGTTTGAGTTTCTGCGTGTCTCTCACCTGTAGCTCTGCCATAATCTTGTCTCCCTCATCCTCTTCCTCTGTGATAGCCGAGGCAGCGATAGGTGGAGGAGTAATGGGTTTGCGCTTCAACTCAGGAGGGGTCTTTGATTCAGACTGAGACGTAGCATTAACTGTACTGTTGGACTCCTCTTCACCCTCCTAACAAATGATATTAATAATTTTTTTAATATAATGAACATTTTTATTTAATTATATTTATAGAATTATTTTATTTTATATTCGTTTTTTTCAACTGCTTACACACAAAAATCCTTACTTGTCTCACAATTTCTGAAACATGACACTCAACACACCAGAACCACACACCAAATCCGCAAAACCATACACTAATTCTCTATGTAACACACAAAAATCTAACAACAATATCTTGATTTCCTTGTTCAAACACAACTATCAAAATGCCACACTAATTCATCAGTGCCTCACACTAACTCATCACATGTGCAAACACTCAACACCAATCATGGCTTTAGAATAGGCCTATAAATTATGCTTGGTTTCTGTCCAACTAAACATGGTTGATGTATTTATTTTCTTTCGGACTGTGTAATACTGTATTCACAACCACAAATGCTTACAGTAAAAGTTTGGTTTCAATCTTGCTTTCGTGTTTACCATAAATTTTTCAAGATGTCTCTGCCAATTACTTTCAATCTTATACAGAAATGTACATAGGAGCTCATGAAAGATGATCTTTAGGTTTTGAATGACTGTGTATGTACTGTATATGATATATCAAAAAATATAATATTATGGCAAAGGTGCTTGCAACGTAAGACAAATGTTTGCTTTTGAGATGTGTTTGTGATATTTTGAATGCACTGCTTCATTTTGCAAGAGATGTGAGGCATTTTGCATTTTGTGTGTGCAATTCTTGGATTTATGTGTAAAGTTTTTTGGGGGGAAAGAGGCAAAGTTTTGAAAATGTGTGTGAGCAGTTGAAAAAAAAACCCCTGTAACAGCTATTTTTAAAATATAATACAAATTTAAAATGACATTTAATTGTATTATTTGTACTTAAGACAAAGTTCCAAAAAAATCTGTCCTACAAATACACTTGTACCGTAACAGACTCCTTCCTGCTGGTGTAAATGACCTCTCCAGAGCGGGTGGTGGTCATCCCAGTGTTGGTGGTGTAGTTTCGTCGAGGTGGGGGTGGAGGAGGGGACTTGTTAGCTTTCTCTGTGGTCTGAAGCTTAACTTTTTCCTGAGTCTTACTCTGTCTTTCTAGGTTGGATTTGATGGATAGGCTGGGTTTAAGAGGTCTCTCCAAGGCTGGCTTAAATGGCTTCTCCAGAGGTTTGGGAGGTTTCTCTGGAGCTGTCTTAGTAGGTTTCTCAGAGTTTGACTGATTGTCATCTACAAAAAGAAAAATTTTGCATAAACATCACCAAATAGTAGTCTCAAGACCACTAACTATTTCTTTATGTCTCTTACCTTGTTCTGTTGGTGCTGCTGTAGGTTCGTTTTTTTCTATCACCTCCTCCGGGGAGGCAGGGAGCACTGCAGGAGGAGAAGGAGAACCCTCGGGTTCGCTGGGCACCTCGAGGTTTGGTATTCCTCTCAGCATGTTGGCTTCAGCTTCCTGGAGCATCCGCTCAAACTCCTGCCCATCATAATGACCCATGTTCTGCCTCTTCTCCTCCCATTCTTTCTCTGCAGCCTGAAGATACCAAACAAACCAGTAAGTGAACAAGAGGATAAACATTTTCACCCAAAGGCTGCGATGTACTTCAAGTGAAATTGAAGAGCTAACTACGTAATTCCTAACAAAATTAGGCCAAAACTAAATTCGTTTGGAGTTTGTCCTTGGAGATTACGTGGTAGGTAGGTAAAATAATCACCTCGATCGACACAGCCCTGTTCTTGCTCTTGCTGCGGTTTGCTTGGATCTCCTCAATTAACAAGTTTGGAGAAGGACCTTTACTATGAATGTCATTAGCAGAGACTCCATTACTGCTGTTATTTGGCATTTGTGTCTGCTCAAGTGAAGGTTTTTTGAGCTGTTTGGTGGGTGAAGGTGTAGACTCTCGTCTCTGTGCAGCAGGGGGAATGGGTGATGGTGCTATTGATTTCTGGGATCGTTGTGAGGCTACAGGAGAGGCCTGGACATGGTGGATCACCATAGGACTTGACGTCATAACCTCTGACCTCACTATGGAGCTCTGGGGTATGACCGAGGCAGGCTCAAGGGATTCAACGATGGGCGATTCTGCTTTTTCAGAGGCAGGCGACGAGGGAACAGGGTCAGAGGGATTCAGCAGACTATCTGTGGCACACCTAGAGAACAAATAATAGTTCAAACAGAAATCAATGAGGGAAACATTCAGAAAAAACTAAAATCTAGTCAAATTTAAAACCACAAGCTTATTTTTATGATTTTTATCCTATTTTTGAGGATTAAAAGCTGCATTGGGCAATTTTTTGAAGATCACAGCTGATTTCTTCAGGTGGCTATATGGGGCTCAACATTGATTCAACAATGGAAGACAGAGTTTCTGATAATCCTATTGAGATTTGAACAAACCCGTAACTTGTCCTGCACATTTACAGACATGAATATTTTGAGTCCTATATTGGGTTTCTTGTATTTGAAAATAAAAATGATTATATATTTTTTTATAATAAAATATTATATATATATATATATATATATATATATATATATATATTATATATATAATTAAAAAAAAAATGTATATATATATATATATATATATATATATATATATAATATCTAAATAGAATTAGAAATAAATTTAGGATAGAATTTTTTTTTTTTTTTTTTTAAAGATAAAGATAAAATTAATTAAAAAGAAAAAAAAAAGAAGACAATGAAAAAGGACATCATAATGTAATTTAATTTAAATAAAAAGAAGATATTAAATAAAATAATAAACAGAATAATAAAAAAAAATTATTTCATTTTAAAATGAAAACTTTTTCCACACACGTTTTCATCAGGACGTGTAAAAATCGGTTTCATTTTGCAATTACACACAGCGGCTTTAAAATAAAACACTATTTCCTAGAATGCTGGTAATATAGAACGGCAACCTGAGTCTGATCAGGTTTGACGGGGGAGAAAGAAAGTGACTAGTAGCAGATGCTCCAGACCTCTGCTCACATGTGATTACAATATGAATGAGAGATGCAGACCATAACGCTATGGCTGGACACATACGTGGCTGGAATCAGAAGGAGTAGGTCCATAAAGTTTGTCATAAAGTCTTTTATAAACTGCAATCTTGTTTTATCCGCAATTAAAACGTCTGTCTCAATCTCTTACTCTCTCCGTATGTACCTGCGAAGGTTTCCGAGTGTGTCCGTGAGGGATCGGACTCTCTTCAGCATGCTGTCGAGTTTGTGGGGCTCTTCTTTTAGGAACTTTACGGCCTCGACCTCCACCCTGAGCACTGCTCGCATGTGGGCCTGAAGAGCTGGAAACTCTCCTACAAGAAAAATAAAGGTGCTTTGCTGAGTGTCGTCATCAGCTAGGGAACTTCCTGACATTTCAACCTGTTTCTGCAGGTCGGGTCATGAAGCATATGATTGTATTTGAGTGGGAGGTTACAAAAATAAATTCTGTATAAATATGCCATTATATCACTGTAAACAAGTGATAAACAGCGTCACAGGCCAAGTCTTGCTGCGTCTGTTACCAACAAGGCTGCGATATTTATTGTCAATCACAATTCACACCTCTAGAAACACAGCTGGCCCACAGTTTCTGCAAGTTGCATTACTTTAACATGTGTGGGCAGGCCTAGCACTGGATAATATTAAACTTCCTGTAACTAAGGAAGCCAATGAAACATCTTGAACAACAAGAAAGCAAAGTCCTCCAATGAGCTCTTTCATTGAGTATTTTACCTTTCAGTCCAGCCAGGTTCTCGCCCACCTTCCTCAGGCTGACAGCTCCCTCCTCTACCTCCTTCAGTGTCACGGCTCTCTGAGACACAGCAGGGCTGGAGTCAGTCCTCAGAGTCTCCACATACTGCTCCAGATCCCTACCCACAAACACACGTGATACTTATATCACAAACAGCAACACAAATATGCTCATATTTTCACTGATGAGCCAATCCGTCCACATAAATTCACTTTTTGTCATTGAAATTCAAGTCATCCAGTGAATATTGAAATGACACTGTTGTGACACCAGAGGGCAGTGCAGTCTTAAATTTTGCCAAAATTCTGGTTTAAGAAAACTATGGGAGGATGAAAATTATTACATTATGGACACTATGATTTGCTCATGTCACACCTATGCATGTTTATATCAGTGGTTCTCAGTTGGCTAACACAATATTCAAAGGCCCCTATGACAATACTGCTCATTTTCAAACGTTTTGTTAAAGTGTCCCTGATATGCTTAACGGTTTCTAATTTTGCTTTGGATGTCTCCTACAATAGGTTTACATGCATCCAATTTAAAAAAACACTTACATTTTCTCATAATATAATGGGACTACTCCATTTACCATGCACTTTGATCTGTGATTTATATATATATATATTACAAACACTAGATTAAACACTACATAAAAAGTAATTTGTGAAAAAAGCATAATAGGGGCACTGGGAGTGTCAATATATTAAATTATTTACCCATAATAATTTTTGTGATTCCAGAAGTTTCATAAAACATTAGTTGTTGAGGAGAAACTTTAAATATATTTTTTTTCATAAATATTTTTAAAATTAAATTATCTTTCTTGAAAGGTCTTGATACCAGTAATAAGAAGTTTATTTTTCTAACTTTCATACTTACATTTTGATTCAAACCATGCTCTGCTGTATGTTGCAACTCCTAAGAGTTAGAGGCTAATTAGCCAGGTTTCACTCCCATTTGGCACTTGGTAAGTGTTAATTTTAGACTGTTATTGTAAGCACTAACACAGGAATAAAATATTATGCTGAAGTTTCATGTAAGCAGTTTTTACACTTTATTTTTAATTGGTCTGCACTAGTTGTTTGGCATTTTAAAACCCCGATTTTATGTTATGATGGTGCATTCTGGTACATTCATGATAGTTTTTTTTTTCACAGTTTATGTTTTGTAATTAAATTACGCAGTTCTTTCACATCCCTCAGCCTCTCCACATGTGTAAAAGTCAAACTGTCCTTGTTGGCTCAACGTTTCACTGCTCACAGGCACCCAGAGACCTCTGCTGACTGGGCACTGGCATTAAACCAAGGGAAACAGAGTGTTAATGCTTCTCCTGATCTCTGGCTAGCGTTAATTCCCACTGAGTTCTGTTTTGAATGTTTAAAGCTGTCTGGAGAACACGCTTGTTAACCAGCTAAATTAAAGTGGGATTTTAATTATGGTTTACGTGCAGCAGGGCGGACAGGGCTATAATGAGTTAAAAGAGGGGCTGTAATGAATCGTATAAGGAATGATTGAGAATAAAAGGCATTTGTTTGCCCAGAGGAAAGTGAATTTCAGATTCCCCATAGAGAGAGAGAGAGAGAGAGAGAGAGAGAGAGAGAGAGAGAGAGAGAGAGAGAGAGAGAGAGAGAGAGAGAGAGAGGCGTTACGCCTATGGAGAGTCCCTGCAAACCCCATATACAAGTGTGTGCGTGTGTGTGTGTGTGTGTGTGTGTGTGTCATACCCCAGCTGTGTGAGAACTCTTTCCTGCATGCCGAGATATCGGTGTCTCTCTTCCTCCACCAGCGTCCTCTGTTTCTGTGTCGGATCGTCCTGTCGTCTCAGTATTTCAGCCAGCTTCACACTGATCTCTTGCTCTGCATGCTTTATCTGAGCGCGCATACACTCCTGATTCTGAAGCTGAAAACACACACACATAACCATTTACTACAGCATACACTATTATTCAAAAGTTTAGGGTCTGTAAGATTTTCTCAATGTTTTGAAAGGAGTTTCTCAGGCTCACCAAGGCTACATTTTATTTAAATAAAATTTGTGAAATATTAGTACAATTTAAAATGACTGTTTTCTATTTTAATATATTTGAAAATATATTCCTGTGATGCAAAGCTGAATTGTCAGCATCCATTACACCAGCCTTGTGTGTTGTATGATTCTCCAGAAATCAGAAACATTTCTCATAATTATCAGTGTTGAAGACAGTTTTTTTTTTCAGTATTCTTTGATGAATAGAAAATTCAAAGGAACAGCATTATATATATATATATATATATATATATATGTTATAAACCTTTGTAACATTATTAAGGTCTTTACTGTCACTTTTGATCGATTTATTGCATCCTTGCTGAATAAACGTGTTAGTTTTGAAAAAATTCATACTGACTTTTGAACAGTAGTGTATAATGATTTTAACGTAAAAAAAGACTAAAAGAAATGATTCATCAATACACAGTGCAAGTGAAGTAAAATATTACAAAATAATACCAAAGCCAAATTTTCACAATCCATTCAAATCCTAATGGCTAAAATGAATTTCCTCCATAATGTCACAATACACTAGTTAAATGAGTTATGAATGTTGTTTCATGTTATCTTCAACATAAATATCAACATTATAAGACACCTGTTGAACAAAATAAATATTATAAATGCAGGTTTCTCATTATACTAACTGATTGGCACGTTTATTACCTGTAGTTGTTTGATATGTTGCAGTTGGAGGCGGAGCTCAGAGACATTCCTTCTGAACATGTGAAAGTTAACATGCAAGGGGGCGTGGCCTAGTGGCGGTGTAGGGGCGGGGCTACGCTCAGGAGGTGCTGCAGCAACTTTTGGTGCTAATACTGGAGAACCTCCTAAACAAAACATAAAAGTAAAACACACAAAAACATGATTTATATGTAGCCTAGTATATAATATTTCATCGCCTATGTGGTGAAAAGGTGCCAAAGTCAGACTCTCTCTCTCTCAAAGTCAGTGCTCTCAAACTTATGTGTGGGACAGTTATGCAGATAATACTACTGGAAATATTGTTTTAGAGATTGTAAACATTTAAAAAGGGACTTTAATATTTGTATAGCTCAAGAAATGATGGCTGATTTAATCAATTTGAGTACATAAACAAAGGTATATTCACATATATTGCCCCTAAGCTTAAGGATATGTGATATTTGTTGTTGTACCCATATTTGACTTGGCAAGATTACATTTCAAACTTGACTGAGCACAACTGATAAACAAAATACAGCAATTCAGGTCAGTTATTGCAAAAGTACATATTTATGTCCTTGCACAAGACAGCGTGTAGACATGTTTGTTCTTTTGCGGCTTATGCTGTCTGAGGGACTCGTTCACGTCAGTGTGTATATGTGTGGAAAGAGTGGGAGAACTTGTGGCAGGCAGCATTTCTGAGTGACAGATGAATGGGAGAGGTAGAATTGTTGTGATCCTCTCACAGCCACTGCATTACAATCTTCTGCTGTGAGAGCCATCATACACACACACACAAACAAACAAACAGATGGGGTCTGGGGGTCCGGGAGGGACGAAAAGAAGGAAATTACCTGTGCTAGATGTGCTGTGAGCAGGTGACCCGGACTTTACTGGTTTCTCGCTGGAAAAATGTAAAAGATATCAAATGACTGAAGGTACATACGCACACATATACACACACACACAGATAAAATCACTCAACAAAAGCGCTTGAAGTTAGTCTTTGTTACAGTGGCACAGGCATTGCCATTCATTCAGGTACCGGCTACAGTGAGGATGAGTAGTCAATTTAGTTCATGCACAGTTAGTAAGTCATCTTACCCACCAAGTCTGATTACCACCACCATTAATCCATTATAGCCCTCCTATTTTCTTTTCCTATTTAATTTGGGAAACGTTGTGATATTCTGGGAACTACATTACCCAGCCTGCCCTGCTTACCTGGGGTGTTCCATGTTGCTGTTAGTGCTGTGGCTCTTTAAGAGAGCGTGCTGCACAAGACCAGTCAGACTGGCTATTTGCTCCTCCATGGCCTTCATTCTCTCTCTGCAGAGAGATAGAGCATATCGCACTCTTACTACTGATGGGTGGTGTGTGTGGGGGGCGGACGAGGGGAAAGCATATTGAAATAACAGTGGGACTATGTATCTCATGAGATGGCTCTGTTATCAAAGTCCTTTTTACTCTAATTCCCCATTAATAAAAATACAGTTCTGTTTATGGATGCTAATGATGAAAACAGCACAACTGTTTTCAACACTGATAATAATAAGACATGTTTCTTGAGCATCAAATCACCAAAGGATCATGTGACACTTGAAATTCAGCTTTGGCATCACAGGAATGAATTACGTTTCACAATATATTAAGACCGAAACAGTTATCTTAAAGCGTAATAATTCATAACATTACTGTTTGATCAAATGAATGCAGCCTTAGTGCAGGTAAGAGACTTTAAAAATGTATTTAAAAATCTAACCGACCCCAAACTTTAATGGTAGTTTAATGGTAACACTTTAATGGTAGAGTATGCTGCCATTCATAACATGGGAATCTTATGTGAAATTGCACAGATGAAACAACTTGAAGTAAAAACATACACCCTTGCAAATATATTCACCACATTTAAATTACAAATCACTTCCTTAAACGATTCAAGGTTAATATTAACTGCAAAAAATATTAAGCGAAAGAGAGTATGATCTGGACTCCTGCCTGTGATCTTTGTTGCATGTACAAAACAAAAACCCCAACAAGCATTAACTTGTCACACCAAATGATTAAATAACTAAAGCATAACTCTCATGATGTTTATGGGTACAATTCTCATAGGACCCATTTGCCCTTTCAGTGCCAATGCACACACTGTTCAAACCACTATTTCTTTGCTCTACAAGATAATGTTAGAAACGTCTGGCCTGCATGTGCTCTGTTCTGTAAAAACAGTTTAGCATGTTGACTCTGTGTATTGACTGTTCTCTGCTAGCAAGTACATCGCCAAGCACAATAAATCTGACTTACAAGGCACATACGAGCATAAAGGGTACGATTAAGTCCACTTAACCAACACAGTAAAACAATGCTGTCTGAACTACAGTTCAAAGTCTTTTTGTGAGTTACGTAAGGCTATATACTTGAAAACAAACCCATGCTAAATAATTGATGTGAACATAATAACGGCCGCTAGTATTTAGATGAGACGTTGTCGATGTGTTTTTGGATGCAGTTAGGGAATGACATGATGCAGTGGAAGACAACATACCGATGCAGAGTTAGAACATGAACATGGATGCTAATGTTTCCTGTTAGTTATTACCATGCTCAGATATCCCCGTTCGCTCTTAAACATTGACTCACCGTGTCTGAGGGTCTGTCGGGGGGGCCAGAGGATTGTGTCCCTGAAGATCCGGGGTGGCCGGGGACCCCATGCCACCCCTCGTCTTTACCATGGTATCCATTGTAACAGGAGCCTCCTTCCTAAATGATTGTCTGACAGGAGAGGCCCTCTCCATAGTCATGGAGCTCTGTGGTTGGCTTGTGTGAATTTCCATCATTCGCATCTCGCCCATCCGGTGTGGGGAAGAGGGTGGGGTTCTGGAGCCGAGCATAGGGAGCTGGCTATCCGTGTACTTCCTACTTTTCTGTCGGAAGAGTGAATGATGGTCCGGGGGCTCCATGGGAACACCGGGGTTACTGTAAGAGCGCATGGTGGCACGGTGGTAGGGATGGTCTACTGCATCAGGGGGCAGGACCTGGTGATGTAACATATAAGGGTCGACGTAATGACTTTCGGCTCGGGCGGGCAGCGACATGCTCTTCGCATGCTCTACGTCCTCGTCTGGTTTTACGTCCCGCCGCTCGAGGATGGCGCTCGGGCAGGGGGAGGATGCGCGGGCGGGCGCGGGGAGTGTGTGTCCGGCTCGCTCACGTGGCATTGTGGCAACCCCACCACCAGAGACACGAGGGCCGAAGGGGATACGAGACGGGGAGGGGGGCATCGCGTGAGGTGTGGTTGGGGACATGGAGCCCTGCATGTGGGGTGGAGGAGGACCCATCGGGGGCTGCCGGAGAGGATGACCATCCCGTCCAGCATACATCATCTCCCTGTGAACCTGAACGAGAGAGAGGCCATAAGATTTCACATTAAAGGAGAGTAAAACATTTCAAATCCTGCTGAAATAAAACCGCTTAGTTGGTCGTTCAGCCAGCTTAGGCTGTTTTGGTTTTTTTTCAGCAGGGAAAGTAAGAGATATGTTCAAATTACACATAATGAAGTCATATATGTAATATGAACACAAAAGGTTCATTGTATTCGATAATATGGCTACAAAGTGGCTTACGCAGCCAAAAGAAATAAAAATAATTATAAACAATTATAAACTTAAGAACCTTAAAAAACACCAGCTGAAATCACATGCAAATTATGTTTCTGACCATATTTCTACATTTAAAACCTTAAACCATATGTAGAAGAGGTTATTAGTGAAAATTAGAGAATACAACTACACTAAAGTACACTTAGCCTACATGGAAAATAACACCGTTGTTTTAGTATTAACATTATTTATATAATATTGTAGTATTGTTTTAATGTTTTGAATTAGCTTTTAATGCTATATTTTCAGCTTGTTATTTTAATTTTAGTTTGTCTTAGTAATTTTGTCATTTATTTTGTTTTTGTCTATTTAGCTTTCATTTATTTTATTTCAGTTTTAGTTTTAGTAAGTTCAGTACTTCAACTTATTTTATTTTAGTTGTGAAGTTTTTTATCTAAAATGTATATTTTATTTTAGCTTTATTTCAATTAGCGAGAACGATTTACGATTAAAAGTTTTATTTTCAGTTAAAAATAACAACACTGACGAATACATGTAAAAATGAGGGTCCATGTGATCTTAAGTGTTCCAGTTTAGCCTAAAAGGCTTTTTTGTTCAGTCGTCACAGTGAGAAAGGAGTGTTACATTTCCATCTCACATGTGAAATGAAAAGGGTTGAGAGAAGTCAAAGAAAGAAAGACTGAGAGACCATGGTATTCACGTTTTTTTTTTTAAGTCTTCTTGGATGAAATAATATGTCATTGTTCTGGCTAAATTCAGGGCACCTGTAATCTTTTTAACAGCCAGCACGCAGGCAGCCTGATCTGACCTGACCACCCAAGAAGGTCCCACAGAGTAGACTAATCACACTAATGCGCTTCAGATGGAAAAAACGTGCAAGTATGTGTGTGTGTTTGTGCATCAAGGCAAGTGGTTATGGTTCACACATCCCACAATGTAATTAACAGGCAGATATGGATATAGTATCGCATTAAACAGATGTCTGCATCCATAACAATGCTACTGGTTTACCACAATCTACTGTAAGCAGAAGATGGATTGATAAGGCACTGATAAACTGCCATTTCATTCAGAAACAATTAGTAAACGTATCTGACAGAGACAGAAAAAAAAAAAAACAAGATTAAGACCACTTATCTGCAAATGGTAACTGATTACAACAAAGTAAAAGAAAAAAGTATGACCTGAGCAGATAAAAGATTTCCGATCAGCAACAGAATGCAGAACTTCACGCCTGAGGATAGACAGACAAACTCCAATGTCTCTGTCGCCAAACTCAGCAATGAGGAGCAACAGGAAAAACCATATGACTTGACAGATGAAAAGAATTCAGACAAAAACTGGTTCAGAGTGAAACTAGATGTTTTCCTTTTTCGGTGCGTAAAATGACAGAAACAAAAAAGTCATTGAGACTTTTCCATCACCTCAGGCCCAATTTCATTTAGCACAAAACCTGTTTTTATTTTTTCATTTGTTCATCAGTAACTCATTTAAAGCAAACGTCCCAAATCAAATCAGGTTCCATTTAATTAGGATGCCACATTAGAAGGCAGCAGCTTATGAGGGCAGAAGAGAGCAAAGCAGTTTAAAACAGAGTTATTGTCTGACTATATCTGCCTCATCCAAAAATAGAAAACAAGCAAAGTGGGAATGCTATATACAGAAGAAACAGACAGGAACGTTCTTTTAAGCCAAAGAGATTTGTAAAATAATAGAAAGACGACAAAATGATGTTTCTTTGCTCGAAGCGTCGCCCTGTCTCTCTGTATCTGAAACAATGAGCGCTTTGTGCAGGGGTGAGTCAGCGCTCTGGCTACACCCAGAACAGGTGACACTTCCGAGTCTTTATCTGCTTCGGGACAACAGCATGCTTTTCTGCAACATCATATCACCATGGTGGTGAATCTTATAAATATGCATTTCACCTGCTTTACCGCTTTACACATACAGACAATACGTATACACTCACCTAAAGGATTATTAGGAACACCATACTAATACTGTGTTTGACCCCCTTTCGCCTTCAGAACTGCCTTAATTCTACGTGGCATTGATTCAACAAGGTGCTGAAAGCATTCTTTAGAAATGTTGGCCCATATTGATAGGATAGCATCTTGCAGTTGATGGAGATTTGTGGGATGCACATCCAGGGCACGAAGCTCCCGTTCCACCACATCCCAAAGATGCTCTATTGGGTTGAGATCTGGTGACTGTGGGGGCCATTTTAGTACAGTGAACTCATTGTCATGTTCAAGAAACCAATTTGAAATGATTCGAGCTTTGTGACATGGTGCATTATCCTGCTGGAAGTAGCCATCAGAGGATGGGTACATGGTGGTCATAAAGGGATGGACATGGTCAGAAACAATGCTCAGGTAGGCCGTGGCATTTAAACGATGCCCAATTGGCACTAAGGGGCCTAAAGTGTGCCAAGAAAACATCCCCCACACCTTACACCACCACCACCAGCCTGCACAGTGGTAACAAGGCATGATGGATCCATGTTCTCATTCTGTTTACGCCAAATTCTGACTCTACCATCTGAATGTCTCAACAGAAATCGAGACTCATCAGACCAGGCAACATTTTTCCAGTCTTCAACTGTCCAATTTTGGTGAGCTTGTGCAAATTGTAGCCTCTTTTTCCTATTTGTAGTGGAGATGAGTGGTACCCGGTGGGGTCTTCTGCTGTTGTACCCCATCCGCCTCAAGGTTGTGCGTGTTGTGGCTTCACAAATGCTTTGCTGCATACCTCGGTTGTAACGAGTGGTTATTTCAGTCAAAGTTGCTCTTCTATCAGCTTGAATCAGTCGGCCCATTCTCCTCTAACCTCTAGCATCAACAAAGCATTTTCGCCCACAGGACTGCCGCATACTGGATGTTTTTCCCTTTTCACACCATTCTTTGTAAACCCTAGAAATGGTTGTGCGTGAAAATCCCAGTAACTGAGCAGATTGTGAAATACTCAGACCAGCCCGTCTGGCACCAACAACCATGCCACGCTCAAAATTGCTTCAATCACCTTTCTTTCCCATTCTGACATTCAGTTTGGAGTTCAGGAGATTGTCTTGACCATGACCACACCCCTAAATGCATTGAAGCAACTGCCATGTGATTGGTTGATTAGATAATTGCATTAATGAGAAATTGAACAGGTGTTTCTAATAATCCTTTAGGTGAGTGTATATGCAAAAATCTAACCTTTCTTTGAAGTAAAAGAATTGAAAGCAGGGGAAAAATCACATTACGAAATAAAAAATGTTCTCCAAAAAACGTTGGCCACAATTATTGGCACCCCTAGAATTTTTTATGAGTAAAATATCTCTGAAGTATATTCCCATTAATATTTCATTTTTTTTAGCATACCAGGGTGACAAGGAACAATAATTTTTCTAGCTATGACTTCTTGTTTAACAAGAGTATAAATATGAGGAAACACAAAGGCCAAATTCCATTCATCATTCATCAAAATGAGTAAAACCAAACAATATAGTTCTGATGTGCAGCAAAAGATTGTTGAGCTTCACAAAATAGAAAGTGGCTGTAATAAAAAAGCATTGAAAATCCCCATTTCCACCATCAGGGCAATAATTAAGAGGTTCCAATCAACTAAAGATGTTACGAATCTGCCGGGAACGTTTGAGTGGCAAAAAACTCTCCAAGGATCAAAGATAGAGAATTGCAGAGATTAGTTGAGTCTTGGGGTCAGAAAGCCAAAAAATAAATAAATAATTCAAACAACCCCTACATCACTACATGTTGTTAGGATCTAAAATCCTCCTCGCTCCTCCAAAAACAAACTCCAGTATATTCAGTGGTCAGACACGACTGGAACTTCAAAAGAGACCTGGTTCTGTGATCAGATGAAACTAAAAAACAAGCTTTTTGGGATGGGTTTGGTGCACACAGGGATACAAAGAACTCCATGCCCACGGTTAAATATAATGCTGGATCTTTAATGTTGTGGGCCTATTTTTTTTTTTCTTTTTTTTTTTTTTTTTTTGGAGGTCCTGGACATCTTGTTCAGATACATGGTATCATGGATTCTAGCAAATACCAACAGATAAAAAATCAAAACCTGACTGCCTCTGCTAGAAATCTTATAATGGGCCATGGTTGAATCTTCCATCAGGACAATGATCCAAAACAAACATCAAAATCAACACAAAAATGTGTCACTGAGCACAAAATGAAGCTTCTGCCATGACCGTCCCAGTCCACTAAACTGAACCCTATATGAGTGGGCTGAGCTGAAGAGAAGAAGCACCAACATGGAGCTGGGAATCTGAAGGATCTGGAGAGATTCTGTATGGAGGAATGGTCTCTGATCTCTTGTCAGGTGTTCTCCAAACTCATCAGGCATTATAGGAGAAAACTCAGAGCTGCTATCTTGAGAAAAGGAGGTTGCAAAAAGTATATAATAAAAGGGTGCCAATAATTATGGCCAACGTGTTTTGGAAAAAAGCATTTATTTCATAATGTGGTTTACCCCCCCTCCCCCCCCCCCCTTTACTTCAATGAAAGGTTAGATTTTTGCAAATTTAAACAATGCAGATTTATTTTTAGAGGATCATATTTATATATACAAACATTAAAAAAACGTACTGACCCTAAACTTCAGTACACACACACACACACACACACACACACACACACACACACACACACGAGTTATAGAGAGCAGGTTATGCAGTATTACTTGGAGTTTGATACCCTGGGAGGCATAACAATCATCTCCAGATGTTACCTGAGCAACACCGTCTGAATAACATGAAAGTTCTTGCCTGTCTCAACATCTCCGGGTTCTCATCTTTTCATTTTCTCGGCATTACCTTAAAAGGTAGAGAATTTTGCTGGAGGAAGGTTGACATGAAACATTAAACCTGTGATAAATAAAGAAATCAAAAGATGATGGAATGAGAACATTTGGTTTGAGTTTGGCCCAAGAGGGATTAAAGACAAATTCTGATGCCCCCTTTTCCACTCATTTTCTGCTCCTCTATCTTTCTCAGATAAAATGCCACAAGGCCTTGTTGAAAACCTATGACCAGAAAGTGTAGGCAAAAGACACCATTACTCTTGACACGGACCCTGTGCTATGATCAATTTTAGATTCCTTGCAGAGAGCTGGATTGCTTTTTTATGGGTCTGTTTCAAATTAACAGTCATCTGTAAACTGTGGTCAGTCACGCTGCACAATAATCTGCTTTCTGTTTTAACAGACTGGTATGTGGTTGAATACGTGTGAGCTCAGATGTGTGTGCGCGTGGGTAGTACGGATACACACAGATTCAAACTGTATCTGTACACTCAAAAATGCTGGGTTGTTTCAACCTATGTTTAAGTGTTCCAACTATTGGTTTAAATGTTTTTATTAAATTGCAGTTAAAATAAATTAGCAATTAAATGAACTGCTACACAGAAACGTTTACATTCATTGTCACACCAGCCAGCCGGAGTGCCTGTAGCCACCAGAGGGCACTCCGCCCTAGTCCTTTGCCATTCCATCATGAACTACATTTCCCATAAACCTTTGCCTGGACTCATTATTGTGTGATTACATCCAGCTGTGTGTCATTAGCTTGTTATGTCTGTGTATATAAGCCATGTGTTTCCTTTCGTGAAGTCTTGTAAGTGTCACACTGCATTTCTGAGTGCTCTCCCTCCGGTTATACAAGTTTTTGGTTTTGACTTTGCCTGGTTTCCTGGATTTTCCTGTCTGCCTGTGCTTTTCTGCCCTGTTGTGTTTTTGGATTATCTGAACTGTGTTTTGACCTATTGCTAGGTGGGCTAGTAATCGAGGCTTCTTGGAACACTGAAACAGTTGAAGCAAATGTGCCGTATTGTGTCGAGGCTTAGAAACAATCCAACACCCGTCTTCACGGTGACGCCTAGTGGTCAGAACAGTGTAAATGCAACAAAAACCTGGGGAAAACATGCATAAAAACATCTTTTACATATCTATTGCAATTTTTTTTTCAAATAAAATCTTTCAAATGCAATTATCTAATCAACTAATAAGATTATCAAGTGTCTATATGTTCTTTTAGCAATTGTCAGGGTTTGTTCTATGAATGGCTCAGCAAACAGGCCAATAAGAGACTACCATTATTCATTTTAAATATACTAATTTCTAATTAAAACATTTACAAATGTATAAAAGCAACAGACAGTTGTTCATTGGTTCTCAGTGACTCCTCATGATTCATCGGTTGACAAAGATCATCGCCCCCAGCGGTGAACCATTGAAATTTCGAAGTGTTTCGAAACAGTTATGACAAATTGAAGCCTCGTTTATTGAAATCACGTGACTCTGCCAGTTTGATGCACGCTCCGAACCATTGATTCGGAACAAAAGATTTGTAAAGGTTTCGAAGCTTCATGAAGCAGTGTTTTGAAATTGCCATTACTACCTATTGCCTGTTTTATGGATCACGATTCTGGGTTGCCCCAATAAAAGCTGCGTTTGAATCTTCATCCAAGTCTCTGGGCACTTTGTGACACATATGTTTAATGGCACCGGAGGAGGTGCGTCAGGCGGAAACGCCATCTCACCTGTGTTATAAAATAAACATCCTGGGTGCATCACTTTATCATTTTACTTTATTATGCTTGACTGTTGTCTGGCTAGGAAATATTCAATATTGTGCCGGGCCAGTTATGCTTGTTAACTGCATTCTTAAATAATTTCCTGCATAATAATAATAATAATAATAAAAAAGGCCTATCAAGTAGGCTATCAACAGGAAGTTATGACAATGATCAAGACTCTTCTTCTCTCTCTGTCACAGGCACAAATGGTGTATTTGAACAGGTGCAGGGCTTATTTGATTAGTCTGTTAAGTCTGTCTGAGTATCTCCACGCCTGTTTGAACTGAGACTGTCTGGTCATGTGCTTTGTGTGTGTTCGCTCATGCACATGTATGTGTGTGTGTGTGTGTACTTCAGTATAAGCACTGGATGAAAGAATAATGGATCTCTTGTCCCCTGACAGTTACAATAACAACATCTGTGGCCAAAACATCAGAGTGTGTGTTTGTGCATGGTCTTCATCATGTGTGTGCGTTCTGGCCTCAAATCAAGCTCAATTGCCATATCTGAATTACTGAAACAAACACAATTATACTGGGAGATTTGCAGGCAACGCTCCCAACTGGATATATTTCCATATTTATACAACATGTCGTTTAGCCTGTCACGCCTGACAAAGACGAGTCAATAAACCATTAACAATGTGTCTTATGTTACATATCAACAAATAATTATGTCCTAAAGTTTTCACTGGCATATTGATTCATGCTCAGGTTTCATGTGAATATAAACCATTGTTTATGGACGTCCACTGCTGTGTGTTGACATTGAATGTTTCCCTTTTCCACAATTGGAGAAGATGGAAGGAGTGAAATGACGCTCATGTGACATGAAAGAAATACGATTTACTGCTTTTTTGATTGGCTGAGAGATTAAAGTCATCTTTACTGAGTTTAAAGACATTTACTTCATATCACATCGCTCTGCTACACATACAGACCAGAATACTCGTATAAAATCCACTCATCTATAAGACCAATCAGCCAACAGGTACAAACAACAACTATTGTAGACTTGAGTGTCCCATTACAGCATTATAGGCACAAAATATATTTTGTATTATTTGTTATGAGATGCATTAGATATGTTTGATGAAGTACTGTCTAACTATTATCTACATTGCCTGAAAAGTATCTAGTTAGATACGCCTGCATCCCTCTTGGTTGCAAAGAGCAACCATAATTTTTCTTGACATAATCTACTGAATTGATATAGTTACAAATGTTATTATAACAGTTGTGCAAGTGTATTAAAAACAGCAGTCCCAAAAATGCAAGTAACACAATAAATAAATGATAACAACTGCAGTCCAAAAAAGGATATTTTCTGAAGGTTAAGCAGCTTATTTTATTGATCATTTGTTGCAAAAGATTCTTCAGGTCTTATTTTGTATCCTTTTCGTGCAAAGTGGCAGCTATGTTTTTACAGAAACACAATATGAGCTGGGCGTCAAGCCTGTGATCCATGTCAGTCACGTGGTCAAGCATGTGAGAGCTTGTACGAAACTTAAAGCCTTGATAGCTGTTATGCAATAACCTCTTGAGGGTAGAACAGGCTATTTAATAGTGACAAGGAACCCCGCACAGTCCAATTGTGAAGTATGTCACAGTTTCTAGCTGATTACACTTTCATTGACTTGTTAAATGTATTACTATTGTTCTAATTTGTGCCTGAACTTGATGGCGACCCAAGACCAAACACTTCTACAGTCACACATTTGCCTAAAAGTAAAATACCAACATGCAAATCTCATAGCCATTTCAAAAAATCTCTTTAAACTTCCACAATGACAAACACTGACCCTTCCTGTGAACTTTGGCAACTGTCTGAACAACTTGTTCTCACTCTCTTGTCAGCAAACAGATAATAGTCTCTATCTTTTGTATTCTTTCTCTCTCCCTTTAAACGTGTACATATGCGACTGTAAGGCATCACTCACCATATAGTGTAATCCACTTAGACATGGACACGTGACACAAACAATGCGCCTTTCAACTTCTAACTTTGCACACATTCTCAAAACAAAAATCAAACAAAATATAGTGAGCAAAGTCCTTCACTTCCTTGAACTTTCACAACTTCCCTTAAGGGCTCTTACGGCAGCTTCTAAAACTCTAATCAAATGCATATTAGTTGTGCGAGTTGGTCAAAGCCAAACCGAGGATTACCACAGACAAAAGTCTGGGGCTACCTTGTTAAATTTGGGGTAACACAGAGAGAAAATGAAAGCCTTGCGATCTAATTTCCGTCACATCACAGATTCACCACCAAACAAACAGGGCCGGCATGGCAAGAGATTAGAGAGGATTATGGGAGGAAAAGGAACGAGGAAAAAGCCTTTGCTCTCTATTCAGTGCTTCCACCAATTCTGTTTCAATCCTGATCCAATCCCCCTGAAATTAGGCCCGGGGGACAAAGACGGACATGAAAGGATTGGAATGGGGTGACTGGGGTGGGGGTGACTCTAACTGTGAAGAGCAGAGGGATCCCTGGTGATGGCCGAAAAGAAAAGTGGAGGCCGGGAAGGGACCTGTTATTTAAATAATGCCCTCAGTTCATTTTTCTGAGCATGCCAAAAAATGAAAAGTGGCAACATGTGGGCATTACAGAAGGATTTGGAAAAACTGACTACTTAGTAGGTTGTTCAAACAAGTATAGAAGCCTACTATAATTACGTTTGTTAAAAGTCACGTCCACCAAATACACGGATGCTAAGTACAATATATATCGGAAAAATATCGGTTATCGGCCGATAACAGGGATTTTTATTTACCTTATCAATTAATACTCAATATTTATCAACTAATTTAATTGTTCATGCTCATTTATTTTATCTCATCTATTTTAATTGTTTAACTGTTAAATCTTTAGCAAATCTAAAAATGACTTTGATATAAATATATATATAAACACACACACACACATATTACCGTTCAAAAGTTTGATGTCAGTACATTGTTTTTGAAGCAATTAATACTTTTATTCAGCAGGGACACATTATATTGATCAAAAGTTCAATACTTAAAACATTTATAATGTAATAAAATATCATTTTACCGATTATTTTACCGATATTACGCGAATGTAATATCACGGTTTCAACTAAATTCATAAGCATCTCAACTGTTTTCAGCATTGATAATAATAAGAAATATTTCTTGAGCAGCAAATCATCATATTAGAATGATTTCTGAAGGATCATGTGACACTGACGACTGGAGTAATGATGCTGAAAATTCAGCTTTGCATCACAGGAATAAATTACATTTTAAAATATATTCAAATAGAAAACAGTTATTTTAAATAGCAATTATATGTCACAATATTACTGTTTTTACTTTGTTTTTGATCAAATAAATGCAGCCTTAGTGAGCATCAAAAAATCTTACCGACCCCAAACTTTTGAACAGTAGTAGATAGACTAGTGGACCTAACATGTAGGTTGTTGGGTGACTATCCAGAGTTCTCAACGCCACCAAACTCCATAAATTATTTGATAATCTAATTTTTCTACTGCTCTCCTTGAGTAATATGTATCTGTTCAGACGTGCAGTGTGGAAGTCTGAAGTATTTAGATCACAAATACAAAATTGACATTATCAAGACCAAATACAAAGCAAGTCAAACTGAAATTTTCCATCAGCTATCCAACCATTCACAAAAACATATCTCCGTTAAGGATTCTGACTTCTCATTGGTCTAACAAAAATGTCCACACTAGCATGGCACTCACCCTTGCATCTCCATTGCTTGGCCGGGCTCCATGACTGAACGCTTGCGCTGGGTCTTTGTGGTACACCTTCAGGCAGGAGTGATCTGTGATGTTCCTGTGCGGGGAGAAATCCACATCCGTCACATATTCAGACCAAACGTCACCATCCGATCGGGGTCGCGTACGGTACCCTGAAGGTCGGCCCCTGAGCTCTGCCACAACAGGGTGCACTAGGGCCGACGGTATATCAACACGCGAGAGCGGAGAGTGGCAGCGAGAGAGGTCAAAGGAATCACGAGAATAAAGCGATTCGCTGAGAGACACAGGCGAGCTGGAGCGAGAAACTGGAGATGAAGATGAGAAGCTACGACTCACTGTTACAAAATCCATGGTGGCTGAGATATCCGTTAATGTCCAGACTATAATTCTCTGAAGGTCCAGAAATGATTTACTAATACAGCATTGAGCTAAAACATTAACTGTCTACTAACCAAGTTTGGCTATTTATGTTTTTAAGTCTCTGTCTTCCTGGACCTCTCAAAAGGAGTTTGCCTGTTATACCGATTTGAATAAAGTGACGTGAGCATTTTTCTCCTGTAGTCTGATATGTGGTCATGTGGCTATTATTCACATTTACAGCCGTGATAAAAAAGGAGTTGTCTTTGGTACTTTGGTACATGTTGCATCATCATGGAATTGTAAATGTACTGACCGCTCCTCTGCCTACAGGACAATATGTGTATGAGTCACTATTTACAGTCTCATTAGATCTGAGAAAAAGTCAATGATTAAATTTGGTTGTGGCCAGTTCTTTAAAAAAAAAAAAAAAAAAAAAGGAAATCATTGGATCTGATCACATGATTATTTCATATATTGGAGTGTTTTCTGCTGAAACAGGAACAGTCATACTCAATCTAGAAAACATCTAATTGGACAAAAATCTGCATAGTGCAAGCTGAGTCATCAATACTTTTCATCTGTTTCCCCAGAAGTGAAACACTGGTCATTTTAAAAGTATTTTGGGGGGGTATTACTGTTTTTACTGTATTTTTGATCAAATAAATGCAGATTTATTTCCAAAACATCTAAAAAAAAAAAACCAAACAATACTGTAAGAAAGGTAGTGTATACTAGAAGTTAATTTGGTCAACTTTTAGCAGTATACTAGCATGTAGATAGCTCAAGTTTTCATTTCATCAGGTCTTTCAAAGGTGATTCCCTACTGAGAACGTGTTGTGGTTTACTCTTAATTCTGTAAACTGGTAGAGAGATACATTAGGGAAGGAAAGCTATGCACACATAAGTGTTTAGAGATCGGCTGAGGATGGAGGGAAAGATGAAAGACCAGAGAAAATGAGAGTGAAAGATACGTTGGAGTGTTTGTTTGATGTGTGACATAAGTGGTGGTATGTTAACATTAGCTGTGCTGGTGGGTGATGTATGACGTTCAGGTTTATTGGTTTAAAGTAAGAGAAACAAATGATGTGAGGCCATTTTTACTTTAGCTGTCTCGCTTTGACTGTAATTCAGTAAATTATATTTAGTTATAATGTCTGTGTGTATGTGAGTGAGGGTGGCTTATTTACAGATGGTTCAAATAAATATTACTGAAGATTTCCAGAGCTATAGGTCCATATTACAGAAATAATTCACCCAAAAATGAAAAGTCTGTCATCCTTTATTCGCTCCAACCAATATGAATGTCTTAGTTTTGCAAATGAAATTTGAGAGCCTTTTCAGAACATTTTCAGCAAATAACTTAAACTTCAGTGTGTTCCTCACATAAAGCTATCATATGAATTCGGAAGGCTTGGAATATAGTGAACCAGTGGGATTGACTACTTTTATGACACAATTATGGTCCTTTTGTGACGTTTTTCAGAGCTTGTCACTAGTCACTGTATGCTTTTGTCGTTTGGTAAAAGCTGCATGAACATTCAGTTAAAAATCTCATTTTATGTTCCACAGGAGAAAGAAAGTCATACGGGTTTGGAACAGCATGAGGGTGAGTAAATGATAACAGAATATTAATTTCCATTCATTTACAATTCTTTACCAGCTGCACAATTCCTGTAAATCAATGCATGAGAGATTTGATTCCTAAGTTTGCTCTCAAGGAAAAAGCAATCGAACAGGAAAGAGAGGTGCAATTGGACCTCGGAGAATGTCACTTGCTGTGTTGATCGAAACAAAAGGAAGCATGTGGAATGAGGAAGGAAGGGACTTTGAAGGGAAAGTACACCCAAAAATGAAAATGATCTCATAATTTACTCACTCTCAAGACAGCCTAGGTGTATATGACTTTCTTCTTTCAGGTGAACACATTTAGAGTTATATAAACAATATCCTGGCTCTGTAATGGCATTGAATAGTGTCCTAGTTTTTGAAGCTCCAAAAAGCGCATCCATCCAACATAAAAGTAATCCATACGACTCCAGTGGGTTAATAAATGCCATTTGAAGTGAAGTGATGGGTCTTTGTAAGAAAAATATCCATATGTGACCCTGGATCTCAAAACCAGTCACATGTCGCACGGGTATATTTGTGGCAATAGCCAATAATAAATTGTATGGGTCAAAATTATAGATTTTTCTTTTATGACAAAAATCATTAGGATATTAAGTAAAGATAATGTTCCATGAAGATATTTAGTAAATTTCCTACCGTAAATATATAAAACATTTATTTTTGTGAGTGAATGCTGCACAATCGCGAACATAAATGTAAAAATTAGAAAAAATCGATTTTTTTGCACCCTCAGATTCCAGATTTTCAATAGTTGTATCTCGGCCAAATATTGTCCTATCCTAACAAACCATACATCAATGGAAAGCGTATTTATTCAGGTGATGTATAAATCTCAATTTCAAAAAATTGACCCATGTGACTGGTTTTGTGTTCCAGGGTCACATATTTAAAACCTAATTAACTATAATCACTGGCTTAGAATTAGGAATTAGAAGTCTAAAACGAGAAGTTTTGAAGAAAAATGTAAGAGTATTTCGATATAAGAGAAGAGAAGCTAAGTCTTACGTCAGGTCAGAGGTTACCTTTCTGTGAAAATTCGACTCTCTTGAGAACATACACAGTTGCCGAAAGCCAGTGATTATATTTTATAAAGGTTTAAATATGGATATTTTTCTCACAAAAATCCATCACTTCACTTCAGAAACCATTTATTAACCCACTGTAGTCGTATGGATTACTTTTATGATGGATGGATGCGCTTTTTTGAGCTTCAAAAACTCGGGCACTATTCAATTCTACTGCAAAGCTGGGAAGAGCCAGGATATTCTTTATCGATTTTGTTCGGCTGAAAGAAGAAAGTCATATACTATACACCTAGGATGACTTGAGGGTGAGTAAATTATGGGATAATTTTAAATTTTTGGTGAGCTATTCCTTTAAAGTGGCTGAATCTGATGCACACACACTCACCTGACATCAGTGAGTTCATAGTACACGTTCCTGGTCTCATCTTTGACGTAGATGGCGGTGCTGGGCGACTCCAGCATTTTCATGTTGAGCTGATGATGGAAGGCACTAACGAACAGAGCTCTGACTGTATCTACACTCGTTATCTCATTAGGCATGCGTATCTGCTTTGTGTCGTCTCCATACTGCAGATACAACACCCCTGAAAAACAGAAAGAGGAAACATGAAGAAAGATTGAGCGAAGCATGCAACTACACTATTATGTCTAAATAAATTAAAAATACAACACTTAAAACTAAAATCACGAGTTTAGGCATCAGAACATTATAATGTACAAAAAAATGTTAAAAAGGACATTTAACTCTTTCCCTGCCGTCATTTGTGAGACAACGCTTCCCTGCCAATGACAGAAATTTCCGGCTTTCCATGTTTTCACTGTTATACAGTGGGGGGGCGCTATTATGCATCTTCAAAACACAAGCGAAGAAGAAGCAGAAACAAGCGATATCATATGTAAACATAAATGCATACGTAAAATAACACAATCAACATTAAACAGCATATAAATCAAAACATAATGTTACTAAATGAAATGTAGACCCAGGCTTTTTGCTCAAAATGTTGCTTTTTTGTTTGTTTTTTACGAAACTTACCCATATTGAAGTGTTGATAGAAAAGGAATGCATGAAGCTAGAATAAAACTTTTTGTTTGTTTGTTTAAAAGCAGAGGGTCTGTTCTTTCTTTTGCATATACAGATATTCATATTATGGGGGCCATGAAACTTTTGTGAAAATGATCAAAAATGCTGACGGTGGCTGGGAACCTTTTTCAAAAACTCTGGCGGAGAAAGAGTTAACAGTGTTATTAACTATTATCATTGGCCGATATCTGATATGGCACTGATATATCATGCATTTCTACATGCGACCATATCGATAAATCACTTATCTCTTCTTCTATGACACTCTATAAGGGATCCACTCAATTCTATGTGTGGGTGTGTAAAATCTGGTGGGAAAATTTGTTGGGAGGAGCAAGTGGCCGAAAGAGAGAAGTAGGGTGTGGCCGAGTGTTCAAGGACGGATGGAGGGAGTTGTAATGTTTGCCTACATCGGTTCACAAGGGACCATATGAATGCAGATAAGGTGAGACAACTGTTTGTGCGCGTGTGAAAGTGTTTGTTGTGTGTTAGATAGATAGATAGATAGACACTTAATAGCAGATTTTTGTGTTTAATGCACTTGACTCAGCTGCTCATGTAAACAGTAGACAGCTCACTTGGGTTTAGAACAGTCTCTGAAACTCTACACTACCATTTCACTCCAATGACAGACATTAATAACTAATTATCAAGCATCAAACAATCAACAGCCTATAATTCAGAAGAGCACCTTGGGCTAAATGCCAAGCCACATCTGAAGGACTGCTTTATTCACAATCACATACTAGCACTCTTAGACAAACGGGAAAAGCCTCAAAGGAAAAAGGTTCTAATTGTTTGAATTTTAATACTGTCCACATGAGACGTTTCAATCATCTCCATTCATACTGTTTACTGTGGAAAAAGATGATTAATTCTGATTACAAATTTATTCTTATATCATCCCACTGTCTGTGTGAAGACAGAAGATATTTTTTCAATCAGTAACCGCCCTTTTCAAGAGCATTGGAAAAATGTATTTTTCCCGTTCATTTTCTCCATAAGTTGTTTATATACTAGTATTTGATATTTTGTATTATCTTTTATTTTTAGTTAACATTTTTGTAATTTAGTTATGATTTGGTCATGTTTTTTAATATTTCTATTTAGCTTTAATTTATTTTTATTGCAGTTTTAGTCATCAACTTAAACATTTCATTTCAGTAATATATATATATATATATTTTTAAGTTTAAGTTTAAGTTTTTCATTTAATTTGTATATTTATTTGTGTATTAACTTTATTTCAATTACTGAAAACTATTTAGTAACAATAACAAATCTGATAAGGATTTTAAAAATTTCCCCGGTTCAAAAAGTTTTAAGTTATGAATCAAACAGCTCTGAAATGAATCACAGCATTACAAACTTTGAAGCGAAACTCCAAGAAAAACATGTATATTTAACATATTTGACCAATTAATGAACTCCATATCCCACGAAACTCTGCAAATAACATTAACGAATAAAAATGGAACAATATGAAACTACTGACTAAACGGCAATATATAATCAAATAAAATGCAACGTATTTGAAGTTTATTGCAAAATATTAAGCAAGGCTCATATGATATTGTTAAAAATACATTTCTGTAGAGAAAAAATGAATGGGACTTTTACTTCCAGTACCAGACTGTAGTGCTCTATTCTTTCAAAGAAGGTCTTACACAAACCTAAGATGACATCTCTCAACAAATGAAACTTAAGACCGCTGAACTAGAGGAATGGTGACTTACAGCAAGCAGGTCTCTAATAGATGCAGGTCTCCTCGCCTTTGTGTTTCTTCTGATTAAACAACATCTAGCTTTTCCCTGCAGGTCTGCCTACATCTACATCTTCTCAGAGGAATATTGAGGGCATAGTTTGAGTGAACACACTTTTTCTCCCCATAACTATCTTTCCAGATGGTCCTTGTTTAAACCGACCAATCAGAGTTAAGCAGCCAGAGAAAGCTCCCATTTCAAGGCCTGTGTGTGTTTGACCGTCATTCTATCTGGATGTAGGGAGTATTCGGAGTGTGCTGGTGAATGTGTGTGTGCGTATGTTGGCAAAAGAGTCCTATTTCCGTGTGTTTCTGTGTGTGTGTGTGTGTGTCCACAAGCATGAGTCTGTGCAGTAATGTACGCCTGTGAGATGTTAAGTACAGGCTATGAATTTCAGCTGTGGAGCCTCGTATATTTCCATTACATGAACCGATGATGACAGAGCCAAATTCGCTGTTATGACATTGAACTTATATACAAGAGACAGACAGACAAACTTAAGTAAACACACACTTCCACAGATACTTAAACTCTGCAACTAAATGGTTTAGCAGCCAGACGGAAAATAAGTAAGGCAGCAGTGTGAATGTGATCGCTCATTCATACTGGTGAATTCCACAGAAAGCTCAGCAGATTACCGCAGAAATCGAACACCCGTCATTCACAATTCGACACGCTCCTCAACCCTTGTGAGTTAGTTTATTTGCTTTCCTTAAATGTGAAATAAATATATAGACGTCAAAGTCATGATTTCCGAGCTATGCGATTGCAAATGTGTTCTGAATTGTTCAGAATTTCTATGAGGCTAGTAGTAGGGCTGCACGATTTTTGGAAAATTTTCTGATAAAATTGTGATTGCTATGTAAAATGTGATAAATACACAGGGGTGCACATAACTGGTGCTCACGTGTGGTAAAAATAAACGACGCGCAGCAGAAAACATGGAAGGAAGCGCTTTTGAGTACCAACATTTTGGCCCAAAATGTTGGTACTCAAAAGCGCTTCCTTCCATGTTTTCTGCTGCGCGTCGTTTATTTTTACCACACCTGAGCACCAGTTATGTGCACCCCTGTAAATACAGGTTTCCTGTGTTACTGTAATTTTAGATTATATAAAAATATGTAATAAAATATTATTATTATTACTAACTAAAAAAAAAAAAAAAAAAAAAAAAAAAAAAAAAATATATATATATATATATATATAATTGTATTGCAATATTCCTGTGAAATAAAACTAATAGTATTTAAGAAAAATTATATAATAATATATATTATTATATAATTATATATAAATACTATATACTATATATATATTATATAATTATATATAAATATATAATACAACTGTAAAATTACTATAATGATATTTATGGCTGTCTTCATTTCTTTATTTTCAAGTGATAAACCATCAAACTTTTATATTGTTGGAAAACTGTTGACAGCCCTTAAATGGGATAGTTCACCCAAAAATGAAAATTCTGCCATCATTTACTCGCCTTCAAGTGTTCATTTCTTTCGTCTGTTGAACACAAAAGAATATATTTTGAAGAATGTCGATAACCAAAAAGTTGATGGGCCGCACTGACATCCATAGTATTTTTTTTCCATACCATGGAAGTCAATGTGGCCCATAACTGTTTGGTTATCGACATTCTTCAAAATATCATATTTTGTGTGCAACAGAAGAAAGGAATTCATACAGGTTTGGGTGAACTATCCCTTTAGAGCTTCTTTTTTGTTGATATGCACTTCTCATCACAAGTTTTGGGAAGATTGGGAAGTTGGTGCATGTTGCATTCCCAAATGCATGTTAAAGCGACTCAAACTTAGAGATAATAAATGAATAATGAAAAATTATAAAGAATGAACACAGTGCCAAGCTTCACTCTGAAACATGCAGCATTTGCGATTTAACAATCGCACTAAGCCATACAGCGATTTCAGTTTTATTTAAATTAATCGTGTAGCCCTAGCTAGTCTGTCTTTCTGCATGGTTGCTATATTTAGAATGAGTGTATCTGTATATAATTTAGCATTCGTGTATCAGTGTGTATACCTAGTGAGCGATCCTTGGTCTGGTTAGTAGAGCGGACCACAGGCAGGCTGGCTCGCGACCGGGAGCCTCGGGTGAAGGCGATGGGCATGTCACACTCAGACATGACCTCCAGAGCATCTAGAGAGACCAGTGAGCCGTGCTCCACCTGATCCACAAACACAGGAACTGGACTCTGACACACCACACTCTGCTTAGAGCCCCGGTTCTGTAGGAGGAAGAAGAAAAGGAGTGTTAGATAACATGCTGAATTCGATGACACGTCATTAGTGCAATTCCTGAAAACCATGGCATTTTTGGTTTCTCTGCTGGAAAAAACAGATTATACCAGCTTAAGATGGTCAGGCTGTTTGTAGAAGCTGGATCAAAGTGGTCTACTAGCATAAACCAGCTTGATAAACTATTTTTGTCATCTCTGCTGGGAAAAAAACAGCTCCTACCAGCTTAAGATGGTCAGGCTGTTTTAGGGGACATGGTAGCTGGTTTGTAAAAGCTGGTTCAAAGTGGTCTACTAGCACAAACCAATTTGACAAAGCCATTTTTTGTCTTCTCTGCTGGGGAAAAAAGAAGATTACACCAGCTTAAGAAGGTCAAGCTGTTTTGGGGACAATGTAGCTAGTTTGTAAAAGCTGGTTCAAAGTGGTCTACTAGCACAAACCAATTTGACAAAGCCATTTTTTGTCTTCTCTGCAGGGGAAAAAAGAAGATTACACCAGCTTAAGATGGTCAAGCTGTTTTTGGGACTAGCATAAACCAGCTTGATAAACCATTTTTGTCTTCTCTGCTTGAAAAAACAGATCATACCAATTTAAGATGGTCAGGCTGTTTGTGCGGACATGGTAACTGGTTTGTTGTATTTCCTTCAAAGTCGTCTATCAGCTTAATAATATGATCCACTGGTAGACCATCTAGACCATCAAGACTAGTCAATGGACAGGATAGAACCTTTAGTAGTTGTCATAACTACATGCATAAAACTTGAACCACTCATTGTGAACAAAGCATAATTTGTCTGAATACATGTAACACACACTGCACATATGATTTAAGGCGACAGTCACCGGTCAACCGTGACCACTGCAATCAGTCATGCAGCAAGACACAGATCAGAATGACCAACCACACTAAAAACTAGATTCAAAATGTATGCAGAATTTATACATCAAAATATATTAGGGCCTGCCTGTACATATATATTAATATAGTCAGTTAATTAAATTCAAAAGTTTTTCCATGTTAGGTGATTTTGTGGTATTGTTAAACACACACATGCATCACACACTCTCATCCGTGCTAGTACTGACTCTGCGTGAACCAACGGTCTGGATTTTCATCAGATATCTTTGAATATCTATCTCAGAGTGCAGAGCGGACAACATCCCCTGAAATAACTATTAGGACAGAGAGAAAGAGATACAGAGTATGAAGGCAAAAACATAGATGAGGAACATATGCATAATAGAAACAGAAAATGTGGAATTCAGCAGAGAGAAATGATGCTAATGTTTGAAAATACCCACAAACCAGAGAACCTTCAACGTGTTTTATAAGTACTTCATCCAACAGGTATAGAGTGACAGTTCAGACTCCTGCCAAGCATATATGGGCCATTATGCAAGTCGAAGAAAGGTCCACTGACAAACTGAGCACAGACCATTAGAAAACTTTCATTCTTTAATTAACCACTACAAAATAAACATTTTATATTTAATATATCAACAGATTTTTAAAATGAGTATTTCAAGTGCATTTTAAATTGAAGGAAAGTTATCTTCTCAAATGCAATTCACATGTCAGCATATATACACATGCCACATTTGTTTGCAAGACATTCAAAAATAATGACAGAATGTTCATTTTTGAGTGAACTATTCCTTTAAAGTTAGGTAATCACTTTCAGTCAAATAAGTTTTATGAGTCATGACATAACAAAGTGCTTTTGATATTTAAATTACCTGATGCATCATTAAAAGTCATTGAATGTATGAACGAGCAGATCTCTTGACACTGAAACACCCACACCTGCGGTTTCTTGTAATTTAGATGTTTATTCATCTCTTTGATATGAGGTAGGAAAAGTGAGAGTTTGAACTTAACCAGATGAAACAGGATCAGTTCAGAACTTTCCAGACCACAGCAAAGAGTCCTGGGGTTCTTTTGAGGGCAGGAGGTGGGAAATTAGATCCACAACCACCAACACAATGATATTCAGTGGGCACGCACAGGACAGGAGCTGTCAACAAACTTATGACAATACAAGCTCAAGGGTGTGTTTGTGCGTGTGTGAGTCACCACAGGTTAACTCCTATTCTCAGACCTCTTCTATAATTAGCTTAAAAGTTCATCATGAGTTCAAAAAGCATACCAAAACCAAGAAATACAAAATAAATACCATAACGTAGCTTAAAATTCTGGACAATAATATTCATTTTAGTATTTGTATAGTATGTTCAAAAAGCAGAATAAAAAATCAAATGATGTTAAAAATAGTACAATAAATTAGTATGAGAAAATAATCATAGTATAGTAAAAAAAATACTAGTAGTATTATAACTAGTATATATAACTAATAGTAAAATAAAATAGTACGACAAATGAATCATTTTATGTTAAAATGTTACAATAGTACGACTAAATAATCAAACTCTTTTAAATAGTACGACAAATTATTATAGTATGTTAAAAGTTGTACAATAATATAATGACTGAATAATCATACTGTTAAAATAGTACAATAAAATGGTAGGATGGAAAAAATCATACTGTTAAAAATAGTTCAATAAAATAGTATGAAATAATAATAATCATATTACTTTAAAAATGCTACAATAAAATAGTATGAAAAATAATCATTTGTTAAAAAGAGTATGGCAGGGGGGATGGAATGATGCCAATTGATTTAAGAAATATGTATCTGTGCATGTTTTTAGAGCTAATATTGCCCTCAACAACATATGGCCTCGATAGCAGTTGCGTGTCAAACCACAAACGGTTGCAATAAAGGTGAGAAAAGGATCTATTCGCAGCAATACCAAGATTTATTAAACTGAACTCAAAACTCAGAACAATGAAACAGAACAACCGCTATAAACATGACGTCAAACATGTACTGATCATGAACTGAAAGAAACACAGAGCTTAAATACACAGATCAAACGAAATGAGCAACAGGTGCAAATGATAATCAAACAATGAGAAACCACAGTAACTAAATGAAACGCAGGATGCTGAACTAAACATGTGAAAACCCACCCAAACATACAAAATACATCACTTACATTGCACACTTAACACATAGAAGGTCTGTAATTATTATATACTGTATATATGTGTATTCTACCCGGCAGACGTCACGATAAGAGTGTCTCCTGAATACAGTAAGATACCGTAACAAACGCAGCACTGCATAAACTACCGATCCGGAAGTGGTTTGGTCAAACAGGTTTCAGAATCTATAAAGAGGACAAGTGAATGATGTAGTTAAAACTCACTTATCTTTAATTAACTTCATGGTTATCAATGTGGAAATTGTGGCTTACAAAATAACAAGCAAAATTCATATCTGCAACTGTAAGAATAAAAAGCAGGTTTGTGTGTGTTGGCAGGAATGATAAAGATACAAACGGAGATAAGGAGTACTTTATCTGTACCATGAATTTTGCTTTGGCAATATTACAAAGCCTTTATAGTCAAGCCAATAAGACTTGTCATGAGAGACAAGAAAGAAAGGCAATAAAAAGTGATAACCGCACCAGATAACACAATGAGTCTAAGATTTTTTCAGACCAATGTTAACCAGGCCATGTTTTTAGTAACAGATGCAAAGGGCTATACAGGGATAGTTTTAAAGCTGAATTGTTCTTGCTCTGCCATTTTTTTGAACATGATACCTCAGTTATGCTGGGATTCCCCCCCTGAATGAGTAATGTAACATCAGCTATACTCATTATGGACAAAACACACACTCACACATACACAAAATGCATTGGGACACACTCAAAAACAAAACCAGGGGCGTATTTTTTCCCCCAATGTCCACTTATAATGTTAGTAAAGGTTTCTTACAGCATCATCAATCATAATTTAGTTCTACATAACCACTTCCACCCAAACTGTTTTTGCTACTGTACCTTTAAGAAGTTCTAATATAACTTTAAATACCTCCTATATGCAAATCACTTTCGCATGTGAAATGAGTAACAATGGCAAGTTGCTGGATACTTAAAAGTTGTTTATATGTAAATATGGGCAGTCATGTGTTAATGTGTTCACGGCTGTGTCTTCAACACTGTGACGACTTCTGAATGGCCCATTTTCTGTTTAGTTTCAAAAAATGTTCTGTGTGGCCTGGAGATTTGTGCTGTAAAAAGTAAAGCTACACAGTTCATTGAACTCTTATTTCAAAATATGAATAATAATATTATTATACAATTTAATAAATAAAATAATTGTTTCATATATTTTAAAATATCATTAAAATGTAATTTATTCCTGTGATGGCAAAACTGTATTTTCAGCATAATTTTTTTATCTCACAATTCTGACTTTTTTTCTCACAATTGCGACAATTGTGACGATCTCACAATCGACAATCTCACAATTGTGTAATTGTGACTTTTTATCTCACAATTCAGACTTTTTTCTCACAATTGCGAGTTTACATCTTGCAATTCTGACTTTATATCACGCAATTCGGAGATAAAAAGTCAGAATTGCAAGATATAAACTCGCAACTGCGAGAAAAAAAAGTCAGAATTGCGAGTTTATTTCTCTCAATTCTGACTTTATAACACGCAATTGTGAGTTTATATCTCACAATTCTGACTTTATAACACACAATTGCGACTTTATATCATGCAATTCTGACTTTTTATCTCGCAATTCTGAGAAATAAAGTCAGAATTGTGAGATGTAAACTCATGAAAGTCGCAATTATCTTTTAAAATGTTTTATTCTGTGGCAGAAACAAGCTTCCACAATTTAATGTATCCTTGCTGAATAAAAGTATTTATTTCTTTTAAAAAAAAAAAACTTACTGACTCCAAACATTTGAATGATAGTGTATAAGAAACAAGAAGACTGTAAAAGTATTCATTAACTCATGTTTGAGATGTCCTTGGGGGAGAAAAAACAAAGAGCTCTTTTTTCTTATTCAATATATTGGAGACACACACATTCATGCAGCATACACACTTAAACACATTAGATTCCCAGTGCTGGTTTAGTCTACAAGAAAGAACACATTGAACTGACCTCAGCGCTGGCATGGCCCCTGAAATATCCAATCATGGTGTGTTTATAACTATAGATGTGTTCATACTAACAGTGGATAAATCACTAGAGGTCCCACTAGTTTCTACACAACTAGTATCCAACCGCATCAGAAGGCGGATCTCGTCAGTTCTGCTGCGCTCCCATTGGTAGTTACTGCATCATGACATCTGCATAAAATTAAACTTTATTCTGTCACCTCAAACACCAACTGCCCCTAAAAATGAATGACCTCCAGTCACTTCAATCTTACAAACATAGGAGAATTGTTCTAAAAGTTCACATTTATGCAGCTATCCCATCATGAAAACACCAAGTGTGGAAAGCAATCAGACCGAAATCAGCCACCAGCAACTCGAACCACCTCATTTAACAATCCAAATATTTTCTTTCCTAAACCAGACACATATCAGTAATGCAATAACAGGCCTACAGTTTGCTCTCTATCGCCTGCAGACACACCAGGCCTTGCAGACACTGTATCTAAATCAAGAGCATCTGGAAAAATTGTCCATCTGTTCTTGTTTCGGTCTGCTGATAGATATAAAGGCAATTTTCCTCTTTTCCTTTTATGCCGGTTCTTCTCTCTCTTCCTCTTTTCTGTGGGGATAGGGCAGCGCAGGAACATATGAGGGTGGGGTTACAGTTTGTCTGGGCCAAACAGAACCAGATGGCGGCTCTCTGTTTTTTCCGCTCACAAAGTCTTGTGACAGGCTTTCACCACGCCGGTGCTTGAGGTCTCGTCCGCACGCATAGGTGGTACGCAGATGTTCAGCAAGGAGGTGTGTGTGTGTGTGTGTTGATAAACATCTGAGCGATTCATCACATCAGCACTGACACCTTGGCAGGAAAATATCACACACACAGAGATGGGTTTGGGCATGTTTGCTGACTCTGCAGGTTTATCTTTCATATAATACAGAGGAATTTCTAGCTGTGGTGTCAGTGTGTCTGGCGCAAAAAGTTGTTCAAATGTATCCTTCTTTGAACAAGAATATAAACTACAGTTGATTTGTATGTAGTACACACACACAAAAAGTATTAATCAGTATTTTTTGTCCTATTTTTGGGTAATAATATCTAAATAATATACATTTACTAAAGAAGATATTAAGATACATATTCAGAATTTCAATTTTTCAATGTGTTTTTTCTTAACCTCACTGGCACAGTTTCTTATCTTGTTTTAAGTATAAACATCAATAACTTGGAACAACTTACAGAGTTGAAATATTATATTCAGTTTGCTTCTCAAGTAATCTTAAACCTTTAAGGACATGTAGTTAATTAATATTACTCAGTATGGTTACACTTTATTTTAAGGTGTCATTGTTACAGTGTAATTATATATTTAAGTACAGAGTAATATTAATTAACAACATGTAGGGTTAGGGTAGGATTAGGGTTTGGTTGAGGGTTAGTTACATGTAATTAGGCATAATTTACTGTTATTACTATGGTAAATGTAAGATATGTAACAAGGACTACCCTCAGTACTTATTTGTGTAATTACACTGTAAGGATGCTCACAGTTAGATGCATTAAACCATGAAAAATATGTAATGCAACAGCTGCAAATAAGACTGTAGACTTTATACATTTTACTATAGAGATTTTGTGCAGAAAATGCTAAAAAAACAAAACAAAAAAGCTCCCACTCTGGGCCAAGATATAGGGATTTTAATTTAACTAACTAACATCTTGACCCCTCTTGACAATCTTAACCCCCATAACCTTGAACTATCTCTAGACATTCATATAGTCTATAACACGCTCTCACATGTCAATTTTTTTAATATAGTGTGAAATGGTGGTTTCAACAAACAAAGATGCATTTACACTTGTCCAGTTTTGTTTGGAATGCATCTCAAACAACCTCCTGGAGTGGTTCAAGTGATCAGATTTAAATCCGTCTCGAAAGCGTTTTGGAGGGCATTTACACCTGGTCTTTTCACAATCGGATAGCTATCTGATTAGAGAAAATGCATGAAGTGACCAAGTGTAAACAGGCCCATAGACACACACTGATAGAAATAGAAATATACTAGCTATTTTAATAATACTGCCACTGTCTCAGCTTCATTCAAGAAGTATAACGTAGTCATCAGCAATTTCATGGCCTGACTGGAAAATGGGCGGTTTTCCCACTATTTCTGCTAACCTTGGTGGTTTGAACTGTATCAGAAAAAGGAGAGAAAGAGTCTAAATGGAAAATGAAGGAATGTGCTGACACATTATTAACCTTGAGTGTGTGTGTGTGTGTGTGTGTGTGTGTGTGAGTGTGTGTGTGTGTGTGTGTGTGTGAGTGTGTGTGTGTGTGTGTGTGTGTGTGTGTGTGTGTGTGTGTGTGTGTGTGTGTGTGTGTGTGTGTGTGTGTGTGTGTGTGTGTGTGTGTGTGTGTGTTGTAGCATAACTGTGAGAAATTATAGTTAAAAAGGTTATACTGTGGCATTTTAGAAACATGACCCTTTAATATACTACCATAAAAAAGTTTGGGGTCAAGATTTTCTAATGTTTTTGAAATAAGTATCTTATGCTCACCAAGGCAGTATTTATTTGATCAAAAATACAGTAAAAAAGTTATATTGTGAAATATTATTACAATTTAAAGTAACTGATTTTTATTTTATTTTAATATATTTTGAAAATGTTATTTATTCCTGTGATGGCAAAGTTGAATTTTCAGCAGCCATAACTCCAGTCTTCAGTGTCACATGATCCTTCAGAAATCATTCTAATATGCTGATTTGTGATCAATTGAATGCATCCTTGCTGAATTTCGGTCTAAAAAATCTCACTGGTCCCAAACTCAAACATTAAACTACAGCTTTAACCAAACTGGCTCCACTCAGCAAACTCAGGTCCTCATCTTGGGTAGAACAACAGAGAGCAGAATAAAAGACAAATAGTAACAGAATGAGTCACTACACTGAAGTATGTATGCTGAGAAAACTTAGCATCACTCACACCTTCTCTATGGGGTTATCATTACACATTCTCAGAAAAAAAAGAGAAACTTGATGAAATTGAAGATTTTTCGCTTATATAAACTGAGATATGATATGAGAGAGAAAGAGATAAAAATATATCTTTATTCAGCAAGGACACATTAAATTGATCAAAAGTCACAGTAGTAAATAAATTCTGTTGAACTTCTATAGCTACGAACTTCTATTTATCAAAGAATCCCCCCAAAAATTATCACACTTTCCACACAAAAAAAGCAGCACAACAATTTTCAACATTCTTGAGCACCAATTCAGCATATTAGAATGATTTCTGAAGGATCATGTGACACTGAAGCCTGGATTAATGATGCTGAATACTCAGCTTTGCCGTCACACGAATAAATAACTTTCAAAATATATTAAAGCTGTTTTTTTTTTAAATTACAAGAATATTTTACTGTATTTTGATTAAATAAATGCAGCCGCTTTGAGCACAACAGACTTCTTTCCAAATCATCTTACCTATATTCCACCTATTTCCATATACTGCATTTCATAGACAAACAAATGTGAATTGAGCACGCACTGCACAAAAATATTGGTTCTTGACTTTAATTGTCCAATCAGAAAATTTAAAAAAAGTCCTCAACTTTACTGAACAGCTCTGATTTGCCTGACGTCATCAATACTTGTGATTGGGTCACCAGAGACAGATGTTAATATCAAGTCAAACAGGGTCAAAGATACAAAGTTTTTTTTTTTTTTTCAAATGGATGTTGTTAATACAACAGTGATTTACTTACTCTCAAATGTTATGTGCAAAGTTCCATCATATAAAAATCAAGAAGACGCCCCATTGTTCTTGTCATTGTTCTACAAAAGTACAGTCATCTCCACATAATGGAAGTACCTCTCATAACAGTGGATAGCAGGCTGGCTCCTCTGCACATCATGCTTAAATGAGCATCAAATCCCCATCAGAGCAGCTGCCATAGTATTTGCATGGCCCTGTGAAATTGGACCATTCATGGGAATGAAGCAGCCAAACATGCAAAACTGAAACTGCACTCACGATTTAAACTGACAGCGTCTCCAGTTGAGCTCATGACCCCGGAATGACCCACAGCTGAACATTTTAATATATCAGTTCACTGATGTCTGCTCTAGGCAGACAACGGCAATGATGGAGAACTGGGAAGGTGCCAAGCGGTTGATCTGTGACCAGTCGGGGTTGTTGCACTAAGTAAAACTGCACTGAAGAAGCTGGCCTCAGATCAGGAATGCACCGTCAACAAGAAAACTGTGCTAATGTTGAGCTTCCCTTAGATGCTTCTGACACCCAACAACTCAATAATACAGTATAATTGGTGAAAGTGATTATGCGGTATAATTAGTGAGGGTTAGTTGATGTTTCAAACATAAACAATAGCGTCTCATTCAACCACTAATTAGTAGAACATTCTTCTTTCTAAAGAATGTAAAAATGAATTTTACACTTCTAATTAGCCTAATGTCTGACAGCAAGCCTAGGTTACACCCAGAATGTACAGCCCTATGTGAGCAATTCAGTCATTGCATTAACTGTCAAAATCTGCAATAGGAAGAAGTCTCAGTTAAGCTTTACAAACTGGTCCTCGCAGCTTTTTAATAGACTCTATCATGGCTCATTTCATTTGAAAGCAAATGCTGACAGCTTCTTTACAGCCCTATTGATGGTCTAAAGGGCTGTACATTTGTTTTGTCAGGTCACGTAAAAAATTAGCTTCATGTTGTAATACCTAATTTAACCAGCATGGGCGCATTGGGAAAATGTGCCTATCTATATTTTTGTAAAGGTCCAAAAATTTGCATAAAATTCACCGCAGTTTCCAGCTGAAATGAACATCAGTGGCAGTAAAACACCAACAATTTGCATTCATTTGTTCAGACAAATTATTATCAAAGGGGCAGATCTTTGATTAATAAAGACTTATTTTGAGCGGTCCCTTCCACAATACTGTTATGATCTCAAAACACTTGCGTAGCCTGCTATAATGCATGATTTGTAAATTAAAGGTAGGGTAGGCAATTCGTTTACAAACACTTTTTGTTAAACTGGTTGAAATCCTCTTCACATCCTGATAGCAATCAATGATAGAAGTGGTCTAAATATTAAAACATGTATCTTCTGTGGAAGAATGTTCGTCCAATCATTGCATTCGGTCTGAACTCAATGATACGCAATGATACCTTCGGTAGGACTCAACTAGTCCTACCTGCCTGTCAACATTTGTATATTTCCAAACCTCCGCGCACCCTGCTCGCTCACACATCACACATCATCAACACGTTCCATAAGGCTAGAGTTGTAGACAGACAGCAACAAGCGTCAAAAACAAACAGCAGCCGCCTTTTACAGTTTTTCTTGAACCAAAACAACGAGCTTATGCTGCGCTCATGCCATGTCCTAACCGTAATTACGAGACGGCAACCTGTGACCTTCTACCCGGAGCTGTTCACATCCTCAGACTCGGATTTATGCGTTTCTATGTCAACACTATCAACACTGAAATTAAACTGCAGCAGTCAGGTGGTACAAGTAAGAGCTCTGTAAGTTGTTTATACGTTAATTATTATTCTAATATTTTCCTAGTGCTTTGAGACATGAGGTAATTTAACTCCATCTCTTTGCAAACTCTGCTGTGGCTTTGGAGGCGTGGCTTTGGAGAGCGCAATAAATGGAGGGTAGGATTTTATGCTTTCAAAGCTAGCTTACTATTTCTAGCCACTCCGAAATTGCCTACCCTACCTCTAATACATTTTGATATTTGCATCACACAAGTTTGGCTTTTCAGAACGTTCCCAAACATAGTTTCCCATTGGGAACCAAATAAGAACGTTCTGCGTTCAGAAGCCCCGCCCCCATCCCATTATTCGCACCTGGGACCCAACCAATTGAATTGCCCTACAAACTACTGTAAACTACAAACTACTGTAAACAGCACACGCCAACAACAAACCCAAAAGCCAGGATTTAACACCTCATATCTTCCCACGCAGACAAGAGCAGGAAAAACAACACATCTCAAGAAGTCTATCACTGTTTAAAATCTAAAAGCGGACAAGATGTGGAACAGTCAATGAAATACAACATCCAAACGATGTCTAAGAAGCCTCACACGAACCACTCCAAACGCCCCCTGAGCACACCTGGTTGGGAGCAGCAGATCCCTACTATTGTTATCCTTCTCGTCCGCATCTTTATAGCCGTGTCACACTCCAGAAAGAATCGCATATCGGGTTACTTACTGCAACAGTAACTTACAGAAAAGCAAACATGCACGAGCCTTCTCTAGTTACAGAACGCGCCGCGTTCAGAAGTTTGCGCGCAAGACTGAAGACGATCGCGCGAGCATCAGCGTGCTTGCTGGCGAATGCATTGCGTTTATAAAAATAGACGGTAAGTTTTTTTTAAAAAAAGTATGAGGAATTGTTACAATACCTTATTCCACAATATACAGACAACTTCAAACAATCGTCCTCAGTTGCGACTCATTCTCAATATTCCCATGATTTGGAGGAAGGTTGAAAACTAGTATGCCATGTCCTTTTAGTCTCTATTCCCGGAGTAAGTTCATTTCTCGCAATGTAGTGCCCGAGAGCGAGTGTTTGAGAGAGAGAGAGAGTGTATGTGTGTGTGTGTGAGTCGCGCGCCCCTCCTCTCCGCGCTTTCCTCCAGCAGCTCTATGCGCGCTCACCTCCTTGTAAACTGAGCCAAGCCTGTTCTTACATCACACATTACTATGGTGACTTCAAATCCCTATAACTCTCCACCCAAAATACCTTTGGGATCATCACAAAAATAGGACAATTATTTTGAACAAGTAAATCTGATTACCATAATAAAATTAAAACCATGTTTTCTAGTGTTACAACCCATTCAGTAGTGAACAGAATTCTTTGAACTTGACATTCATTTACACTTTCAGCTTTCTACTACTGTTATTATATTAAAGTTTGAAACAAAAATCACTGAAAAAAACCCCCCAAAAAAACCCACTGAAGTAAACAACATGTGATGCAACACTCCCGGGCTCTCCTACTTTTGATTTAGTGTGAGGTGAAGGACAGGTGAAGTCTTACACAACTAAACTAAATGCTAAACTCCTTGTGTTGTTGTGCGATTCAGCACATCCCTGCTGATGTTGTTCAATGGTCAGCGAATGTGTCAGCTACAGAACGCCCAAATAAATTAAAAACACAGAAACATTCATATGAACAGCTCATATGGCACACAGCCAATGCATCATGACCTGATTAATGCAGCATTGAACAGTTCAAAGACTTAGTTACAATCCCCACCTTTAAAACAAAATATGCTTTATTCTGTTTGTGCAATTATTTAGGGTTTGTGTGAAATATTGTAAAAGCAAATGATTGACTATACAAATAAGATTCGGTTGGTCAAGTGTATGGGTGACTGGGCACTAAACCAATCAAAATTCCTCTCTCTCTCTTTCTCTCTCCCTGTCTTTCTCTGTGCATATCCGCCCACACTGTTACAAACTCACACACACACACACTCACACTCTGCAGCCAAGCACTCTCATTCTTGAGAAGCTGTCAATCACCTCCATTGTTCTGCTGTGTAGTTCTTTAAGAGCAGGTGAGGAGCCTTTTGTTTTCAATCGGGGTAAACACACGCAACACTCCCTCACTCACCCGCTGTGGGAAGCGTTCGGCCCCTGCCCCCACCTTTTCTCGTTAATACCCCCTGGGGCAATCCAAATAACATTCCACAGACCCACTGAGTGGATGAGTATGGGCAAAACGAGCGAAAAGAGAGCATTTTACAGAAAACATTTTGTTTTAAAGCAATCTTCATACCACAAAATGATACTTCTAAAAATGTTATGTAGCCTATAGATTATAGAGGGTTGTGCTATAAAATAAAACGTTTGTTATGTTAAACCAGAAACGTAGACTTTTTAAGACTTGGTCAGTGCTAAACTTTTCTTTGTCACTTTTCTTAAACATTCAGACTTGCATGTGAAACGGAACAGAAAATGAAAATTTTAGGGCATGACCTTACAGCTAAAATGTGTCGGTGTGATATATGGCACAGACTTCAGTTCTCACCTCAGGCAACTACGGCTGGACACAAAACACTGAAAATGGATTTTTTCGGCCAAAGGGGGGAAACATAAAACAAACCTCCACCTGTTCGGAATGAGAGGTCAATCTATTTACAACTTTTTTAAGTACTCTGGGACTGGAGTTTGGTTGGTTGTGGGGTTGTGGTGAGAAAGAAAACTATTTAACAGTATCCAGTGTTTTAATATGAAAATATAATGAATGGATTTAATATTATGAGTTGGCTGAGAGGTGATCCCATGGGGTCATAACTGAAGAATGTGCAGCGTAAGGACAGCAATACCTGAATGCCATATTTATACACTGAATATACTTTCAGATTGCGTATATGCGTCATTCACTGCAGAAACTGCTAATATCACTCAATATGTTTATTGTACCCTGGGGGTCTTTTTTTGTTGAGAAAGTAGACCAGATAAAAAGTTTATCTTCTTTTTGCTTTGTTTCTTTACTATTTACAGCCACCAGATAACTCAGACCTAAAGATCCAGAACAAAGAAAACCTGTGGACAACCTCTTACTGACCTATGATAGTCCAATAGAAAACACATACACACAAGACACTGTTACAACAATGAGATAAGTGGCTTTTACTATGATTTTGCATAGTTCAATGTAATCATTGCAACCATTCAGTGATAAATATAACTATGATGTTTCTTTCAGTTTCTACCTGCAGGTAATAAAATGTCTCAGGTTACACATGTAACCATGGTTCCCTGACAATAGGGAACTCGCTGTGTCCCCTAGGGGTCGCTTTGGGGAAAGCCTCATAGCACCCCCTGGGGGACGCAGCGAATCATCATTTTTACTTTCTTTTCCTGGCATTGCAACATGCCATATTGTTTTCACAGTTTGTCCATTTTACTATTCATCGGTTTCAGTCATGTGATTTTTCCACTCATACACCATATTTATGACCATCAGCAGGACAAAGTAATGGCGGTGAATACAAATACATATCATCACAGATACCAAAAAAACTTTCATCACTGGTTGCAAAAAAACAAAACATTTTTCCAGTTAGCACAGACCCTATCAAATCTGATATCCACAGATATACACTCACTGGCCACTTTATTAAGTACACCTGTTCAACTACTTGTTAACACAAATATCTCATCAGCCAATCACATAGCAGCAACTCAATGCATTTAGGCATGTAGACGTTGTCATGACGATTTGCTGAGATACAAACTGAGCATCAGAATGAGGAATGAAGGTGATTTAAGTGACTTTGAACTTGGCATGGTTGTTGGTCCCAGACAAACTGGTCACAGTATTTCAGAAACCGCGGGATTTTCACACACGACCATCTCTAGGTTTACAGAGAATGATCCGAAAAGAGAAAATATCCAGTGAGCGCCAGTTCTGTGGGTGAAAATACCATGTTGATGCCAGAGGTCAGAGGAGAATGGAAAGGTTCGAGCTGATAGGAAGGCAACAGTAACTCAAATAACCACTCGTTACAACCGAGCATCTCTGAACGCACAACACACTGAACCATGAAGCAGATGTTCTACAGCAGAAGACGACACATCGGTGCCACTCCTGTCAGCTAAGAACAGGAAACTGAGGCTACAATTCACCCAGGCTCAACAAAATTGGACAATAGAAGATTGGAAAAATGATGCCTGGTCTCGATTTCTGATGTGACATTCAGATGGTAGGGTCAGAATTTGTTGTAAACAATATGAAAGCATGGATCCATCCTGCTTTGTATCAATGGTTAAGGCTCCTGCTGGTGGTGTAATGGTGTGGGGGATGTTTTCTTGGCACACTTTGGGCCCCTTAGTACCAACTGAGCATTGTTTAAATGCCACAGCCTACCTGAGTATTGTTGCTGACCATGTCCATCCCTTTATGACCACAGTGTACCCTCCTTCTGATGGCTACTTCCAGCAGGATAATGCGCCATGTCACAAAGCTCAAATCATCTTTTGTGAGTTCACTTACTATTCTCAAATGGCCTCTACAGTCACCAGATCTCAATCCAATTTCCACCTTTGGGATGTGGTGGAAAGAGAGATTCATATCATGGATGTGCAGCCAACAAATCTGTAGCAACTGCGTGATGTTATCATGTCATTATAGACCAAAATATCTGAAGAATGTTTCCAGCACCTTGTTGAATCTATGCGACAAAGAATTAAGGCATTTTTGAAGGCAAAAGCACGTCCAACCCGGCACTAGCAAGCTATACCTAATAAAGTGGCTCAAACTTTTACTTGATTATAAATGCATGTCATTTTGAGTTGGCGTTTTATCAGCCTTCAATTTTCTGTAAAGAGTATTGCGTAAGTGGCTATTATTATGGCAAACAAATGTTAGAAAATGAGATTTAGCCCAGGGCTGTCATTCATCTGTCATTCAACATTGTTTATGATGTTAAATACACCTATTTCCATTTTCCACACATCTACTTCATCTCTAAATCCGATACATTAGTGAACAAAGTCTGGGCTTCTGGAGCCGACAGTGTACGGTGGTCTTCACCTGTTCTCGTAGTCTTTCTTGATGGCCCATGATGGCGGAGGCGTGGTGTGGGTACTTCTGCTTCAGATGTTCCAAAAAGGCCTCTCGTTTTTTGTCCATATCTGAGGGCTGCATGGCCAGGATCTCCCGTGAGCTGCGCGCTCCGCCCACAGTGTGTCTGCGTGGAGCCCCTGCCCGGGCGGATTTGGGTTCGCAGCGGAAACCAGGGCTGTTAGTGGAGACAACCTGCTGTTTACGGGTCAGGTGCTCTGCGTCTTCACTGGAAGTCACCTTTAGATTACCCTTCAGAGGCTCTGGGAGAAAAAAAGAGATGAAATGAAACGATTAGCGAAATATATGAGAACGTTTTTGTTTTTTTGTGGATCTCATCTTTACATATGGGTGTTACATAAATATGCACATGTAGGCACACACACACACACACACACACACACACACAGGCTAAATAAACTTTTACATATGACAGGCAGATGATTCTCAAGGAGTGTTGTCAGGACAAGACAGTGTGATTTATTAAATAAAGCTGTCAGGTTGATCATCCCCAAGCTAAAGTTTCCAAAAACCGAAAGAAGCAAACATGTCCTAACAAAGCTAACTGTGCACAGCATGCTAGCATTGATTGTTTACTCATAACAAATGTGACACACACCCACAAGTCACGCACATATTCAAATATCATTTGAAACATTTAAATGTGCTGTTTATCTAACACTTTCTGAGGTGAATAAAATTTAATGCTAAAATAACACAAACACATTCAGTCATGTTTAGCGTTTTTACAGAGTAATGGCCGCTAAAAGAATTGCAGAAGTGCAGAGGAGAAAAGACTGTGTCAGCAAAACTACTGTTGGGAATGACCTGTCTCTCTGATGTATTGCCTTCTTTTGTGAAACTGGCACACAGATGTTTGTACCTAACATGGGCAATTTTTTCTTAATAATGAGTACTTATTTACACTGATTTTGAGATATAGCCCCAAGAGATTCATTGTTTTCTCTATAGGTGAGAAACAGTAGGCCAACGTTCACTCCAAATTACTCCTGTTGTCAAGTCACCTTCATTTATATAGCGCTTTTAACAATATAGATTGTTTCAAAGCAGCTTTACAGTGATAATAGGAAATTAAAGTAACAGAGATTGTTTTGGCTTTACAGCAGCTCTAGAATAAAGTTATTGTCCAGCTAAAGTTAGTTTTGATTGATTCACTTCCGTTGCACAGATCATTAGATATTAACTTAGAGGCCGCTTACACAACACCGTTCTAACAGAAAACCCTTAACGGTGATTAGAGACCTTGAAATAGGTTCTGTTGTCTAAAAAAGCCCATCAAAAGTTGAATAAATAAATATATATAATTGTCAAGTCAACTCAGCTTTGTTTATATAGTGCTTTATACAATAGAGATAGTTTCAAAGCAGCTTCATATTGATAATCGATGCAAACAGAATTAAATTCTGCTTAAAGCAGCAGCTCTAAAAAAAGACAGTAGTGTCATTATTCACCTGAAGTCAGATCAGTGTTGATTCAGTTCAGTTCAATAACGGTGTAAAGTTAATAAAATATGAAATGAGTTCAGTTCAGATAAGCCGCTCTCAGAAGACAATAGTTATTCACTTCAAATCACTTCAATGTTGATTCAGTTCAGTTCAATAACAGTGTTGATTTGGCAAAATTAGTCAATTATGAAACAAAGTCAAATCAACTATAAAGCAGCTCTTCAGAAAAAAGTTGGTGTCATCATCCAGCTCAATCCAGTTCAAGTTTTGTTCTCATCCAATAGTGTCAATGCAGTTAAATCAATAATATTACTGACTATTAAGTGTAAGAGTGTAAGGCTGATATGTCCTGAAGCCCATCCTCCTCCCCCGTACCCCTAGTGTCACAGGACAGCAATCTATCAAGTCTATTTATAACTGTTAAGCTATACACACACACACTTGTACACACAATCTCAAAGTAAGTCAACAAGAAAGTCAAGAAATCCTGTTTCACACAGCAAACATTCAACCCTGTTATTGCAACCTTGCTTTATCCCGTCTACATTAGTGTCACACAGCCCTTACCTTCCCCAGGCAAGTCTTTCCTATTCTCTTCTCCAGGTTCTGCCATGCTCTCCAATACAATGACCCTATAGACACTGAATTTGAGAGTCTGTCTGTAGAGAACAGCTGTTGCCCAGATTCCACAGCCTTTCACATGAGTGAAAGACGCTTTAGCAGTTTACTTTAATGGAGTCGGGATTACTCTCAGCACTCGTGATCAACTGTAGAAACTTGTCAATTGAAAACAGCCCGCTGCATTGCTGAGTGTGTGGGAGTGTGTGTGTGTGTCCTCATTCCCAGACCTAAAAAGGTGACGGTGACGTTAACGTTCCCATGTAAAGCTTAGCAAGGGGCCCTCGCCAACAGGTGCTAGATCCTTACTTCCTCTCTCCTTCTCTCAATTGCATTTTTATACTTTCTATATGTTAACATTCTTGTCTATATTTTCTATGTACTGTCACTTTTCAATAAAGTAAGAAAATACATGTAAGACAAGATTTAGTTGTTTTTCCAAAAAATTTCACTGAAAGGAAGTGCTTAACCCTTTAGAAAATGGTGTAAGGAAGTTAAACTAAATGTTCAATGACGTCTTAGGCTTTTTTTTATTTAAATTGTGTTCCAGGTTTGCAATTTGTTCAACCCTGTTACCAAAATGTGATCAGCTGAATATGGTTTAAAACCAAGATTTGCATGACTGTGTAATTTTTAGAAATAGACAGAAAAAAGTCCAGAAAAAAATACAATTAAATAAAATATTTTTAATTCACAGGATTGCAAGTGACAGGGTCACATTTTGAGCCTAAATTTTGTTATTAATCGGTACAAAATAATGTGGCATCAAATGCTATTCACTTAATTTATAAAATATTTCTTATAAATCATAGGGAAAAAATGGTTTTAAGTTTTTCCAAAAATAAATATGGCAACAGGGTTGAAAAGTTACAGATTTTTCATTTGCTTAAAAATATCTACTTTTCATGCTATGGTTATTTTATTATATGTAACAGTTTATATAACATTGGTATAATTTTTATTTTTCCTAAAGAAAACTTGATTTGTGCCCTTATTGGTTTAAAAGTGCAACAATTGTGCTTTTGTACCCTATTCGTGGTGTTTCCTGTTGCTGGCTATAAAAGTCAAATACTACTGTTTTGAAGAGCATTTCTTTCCTATAACACAGTGTGTCTAATGTGAAGTGATTGGGAGAACTGTAATCCTCCAACAGCTGAATGGGGGCGGCTGCTCCACAGCAAGTAGATTATTTAATGAAGGGTATTTTAAAACGTTTCATATATCTTCTATAATCCTATTCAAGCCTGTCATTTTGTCAAAAAGACATAAGAATATCTGTCTCTGTGTGAACACATACAGGGAGTAATTCATAATAGTTCAGCTAGGACAGACAGATCTGAAAGCTAATGCATTACACATGGAAAGGAAAGAAACTCTTGTACGCTCTTGTATGTCTTTTATTGTTGTTTTTTGTAAGCTAATTATTCCTTATGTCAGGGTAGATTAAATAAAAAAGATATGAATGGAACAGCATTTATGCAGGATGGCATTTGATCTTTATTCTCTCTCAACATATATTTAGATTTTAGTTGACATAATGTGTAATTAAAAAGACTTGGAGCTGTTTCCTTATGTGTCAAGCATGTTAGCATCATATTTTTCTCTTTATAAAGAAATGAGCTTTTCCAATACTATTCTTTCAAAGGTGAACTCTGACAAGTTAAAGTGTATAGTGTATAGTATAGTATATAGTGCACTATGTGCCATTTACCAAGTAGTAAATGTGTGAACAAGTGACCAATTTTAGCCTCAGCTTCAGCGTCTATTTGGGGGAGGGGCACTGTAGATTCTAGAGAGCATTTGATTGGACAGAAAATCTGATGAGAAGTGTGATGTCATCAAAATCATTGATCCATATTGGCGGAAGTGAGAGACTGTAAGTTTTAAATGCTTATATCTTCAAAATGCGAATTTAGTCATTGTTTTGGAGCACACTAACTAATTCATTTTGGCTTTAAACTGTAAATCTTATATCTTTCTAAATATACTGCTGTATAATTATATCTCACAATATATTACAATAAACTAGACGATAAAGTTGAGTTTTGTTTTAAGGCCATTTATGTTTTTACATGTTACTACTTGCTAGCATGTTTTAGAATCTTGCTAGGCATTGTTAGCATGTAGCTAGTAAAGTGTTGATAGCATGGTTTAGCATGTTACTAACATGTTACTATAGGTGTAAAGTGACTTTACATTTAAAACGTTTGACAGTTGGAGTCTTGGCCCTTTTGAGCAAGGGGAATTTTGGCCTCTTGCTACTGGAAGTCGGAGCAATTAGAAAAGAAACAGCAACATGAGTCAGACCAGCCTAAGTTTGCCTAAGTATGCCAAGTTTGGTGGATCTAGCTCAAAAGCTTAAGGAAGAAGAAAATATAACATTTATATTCAGCTTGAGATGCTACAATAATCATAAATAACGTATTCTAAATAGGCACCCGTTCATAGAATATCTCTATACAGTGCAGGACGTTAACCAAACTCTTAGTCATACTTCCATTTCAAAAGCCAAAGCCAACGCATTAAATCTATTAAAACTGTCCAGCTATCACATGCCCAAATACCCACCAACTGATCAAACCAGCCATAATAAATCCGTAGAGCCAGCCATAATCAACATTAGCACCTCTCATGCCAAAGCACCAGTGACCTTCTGCAATATGTTGATTAAGCTCTTCCTAATCACACATATTCCCACTGCTTACTTTCCCCTGAACCACAAGCCTCAACAGCACAATTCCTCATCTCCCAAACCACACAGTACTTCTCTTCCGACCAAAAAATCTCACATTGAACAATGCTGAGGAAGTTTAACCACATCCCTCTCTCTTTCCCCAGTAAAAACACTCTTTATTTCTCTTCACCTCCTGTAACTTGCAATTCCTGGTCACGGGACACAGTGGCCTGACATTCGGCTGTAACCCGAACAGGGCATGCGTCTTTAGTTAGGAGATGTGTGTGTATCCTGGTGCGTTTGGGGTCAGTGGTGTAGGGTTGTGCTCAGTAATGGATTTATGGAGGAATGTGTATCTGTGCTCCCACTCATGAACTTTCATCTCCTCTCTCTAAAAACAATGTACATCTCTCTCCATCTCTCTTTCTGGTTGGACAGTGCTCTTTTGTGTGGCTGGGGATATTGCATTACAGCAGACAGTTACTGACTAAGGGATGATAGTGTCATTTAATAAGATAAATGAATCTTACACACAATTTTACATCATACACACACACACACACACACACACATAAAGCGAAATTCACATAATACGATCATCCTACTATTAATTTGTGTTCAAAAAGTATGTTTAATAAGATAAAAACAAGCTAATGTTGACTTGTAAAATTGTAGGGTTTTTTTACTGTCATCCAAACATTTGTTTGAGGATCCAAACCAACACCACTTAGCAACACTGCATCAACCAATGGCATTAGTTTGGGGCGGGGCTATCATGTTGACTGACCAATGGAAGACATGAGATGTGATGAGGAAACATTTGGAAACAATCATTATTTTTGCAAGTCCAATTTCATTTGTTGGTGCTAATCACACACACACACACACACACACACACACACACACACACACACACACACACACACACACACACACACACACACAGTCTGGTTCACTATCTTTGTGGGGACTCTCCATAGACTTAATGGTTTTTATACTGTACAAACTGTATTTGCATATTCTATCTCCTTAAACTAACCCTACCCATCACAGAAAACCTTCTGCATTTTTACATTTTCAAAAATATATAATTTATTACGTTTATTAACCCATTTCCCTCATGGGGACCGCTGGCTGGTCCCCACAATGGAGGTGATCTCAGGTTTTACTATCCTTGTGGGGACATTTGGTTCCCACAATGTAAAATAAACCAAACGCACACACACACACACACACACACACACACACACACACACACACACACACACACACACACACACACACACACACACACACACACACACACACACACACACACACACACACACAGAGACTCTACACTCTCTCTCTGTACTTTCTATACACCTCTAAATAAGATCCTCCAAAACCCTGAGGCTTTCCGGGTGATGGATTCCAACTGTCAATCACTGTCAAATTTTAGGATGAGTGTCAGGCAGGGTGGCAAGAAGTACTGCTCATCTTCAGCATCTTCCTTTACTTGAATAATTGACTTTAATCAGATAATGAAAGCATAAAAACGTAAGATAATGTGATACGGGTGTGCCTCTTCTCCCCTGATCACAATGGCAGCATGTTCAGGTAATGAGACTGATAAACCCTCAAGACAATACAAAAGAATTCACAGAACCTTCAGGGGGAATCTGTTTTTATCTCCTTCATCAATTTGTAATCCAGATTAAATCTGACTCGCTCAGTTCCAGCAAGTTCTCATGGATGATCTTGTTCCCTCAGCCAGCAGCAAGCCCAAGGCAGGAGACACTGACAAATTCCTTGGGAAAATTAACAGAAAATGTTCCATTTTCACATGTACATTATATATATATACATATACACATATACATACATGCACATACATACATACATACATACATACATACATACATACAGTACATACACATACATGCACATACATACGATTAAAGTAGAG